>NW_025935823.1:0-496171 GCF_000764305.2 Hyalella azteca | reverse complement strand
TTTTTTGAACAATGGTGTCACTTGAGCTTCTTTCCAGTCAGCCGGCAACATTCCTTCGTTCAAAGTTTTTCGAAAAAGTGACGTCAGAGGGCCGGCTAGGACAGTTGCTAACTCTTTGAGTAATCTGGGGTGGAAACCGTCTGGTCCACATGACTTGTTTGGATTTACAGCGATAAGGCGCTTGAGAACCTCTTCTTCTTGTATATGAAAGCTTGTTAATTTAGAGCCGACTGGGCGCTCCTCAATGGCTGGAATAATGTTCAAGTCCTCTTCAGTAAATACGCTACTGCAAAAATGATTAAGTACGTTGGCTTTGCCCTCATCAGAGGATATCTTTCGCTGATCTACTTTCAAATCAGAAATACCGTCCTTCATCTTGCACTTCGAGCTAGCGTATAAAAAGAAGGCTTTCGGGTTCTTTTTTGCATTTTTAGCAATACTTTTTTCGAGGGTTTTTACAGCGGTGCGATATAGCTAACCTTGAACACTATCATTGTGTCCCTTTTACAGCTGGGGAATTTTCTTTGGCTCTGAAAAATACTGCTCACGGACATGATACAATCATGAATATTTTCTTCTTGAAGGCATCACCTTTGTTCAGGCAGGAGCTGTTATCCCTTATGAACACAAGTTGGATTTCTGGCCTTGTTCCAGACACGTGGAAGCATGGAAAAGTTGTGCCCATCCCCAAACCAGGAAAGCCACAAGAACAAGTGAACGGGTATCGACCATCACTCTTCTTCCTTGCATGGGAAAACTCATGGAGCGTATGGTCCTACGTCGCCTGGAATATACCTTGGAAAGACAAAACGTTTTCTCTTCACTTCAACTTGGTTTTCGAAAAGGGAAAAGCACAATTGATGCTCTGCACCTAATAAAGAATGCCATTACTGCAGCACGCCTTGCTCATGAGTATTGCCTGGTTGTTTGTCTGGACATAGAGGGAGCATTTGACAGTGTGTGGCATGATGGATTGCTTTTCAAACTGCATGGTATTGGAGTGGGAGACCAGATGTTGGCCTGGTTGCATAACTATTTCAAAATAGAACTATTCAGGTGCAGGTTGGAACAAGCTAATCAATGTCAAAGCCCATGAGAGTTGGAGTCCCGCAAGGTGCTTTACTGTCACCAACACTTTTCGATGTGATGCTGCATGATAACCCAATTTCTCCTCATGTGAAGCTGGTTGGTTTTGCTGATGACATAACACTGTTTGTGAATGGGCATTCCCTAATCGAGATACGGGGATGCATGCAGCGGTATCTTGATGAGATTGGTGAGTGGTGCACGCGCTGGCAGTTAAAGCTTAACCCAGCCAAGTGTTCTTACCAGATCTTCACGTCACGCCGTGCTGCTCCAGCTGTATCGCTTCGTGTATGCAACAGAAATATCCAGTATGTGGTGCACCAGAAGGTGTTGGGATTTTATTTTGATTCTCCTCATCTTACCTTCAAGGAACATATTAGACAAACCCGCATAGCCTGTTTGAAAAGGTTACAAGTACTTAGAGCACTTAGTTCAGTGAAGTGGGGTGCCTCGCGAGAGCTACTGCTAAAAATATATGTGGCATTCATAACACCCTATGAAGATTCCCAGATAAAGATGACCAGTAACTAATTCTTTGCCTCTTCTTTCACACAACAAACACCGGCTGGTGAGAATTAAACAGTGGAGAGATAAGTGACAAGAGGAAAAAGGCTCAGATAAAATCGAGTTGTGCTCAGACTGGGAGGTGTGAATTCTTCGTACCCGAAGTCTTGAAAATAATTATAAAATATCATTCCACCTGTTCCTACAGCGTCTTCAGAAAGTTGCCAGCCTTGATCGAGCAGTTGGTTCAACTTCAGTCTATCGACATTCGCCGACGACATGACGCTGTTTGGCAAGAATTTTGAAACTCTTCTTGAAGGATGGAAACTAAATCATCAGGGTAAAGATTCAAACTTGCCAGTATCTGACTGTTGTGAAGTGGGCTCAAAGAAAACTGGACAATCATCAGAAACTCAGAACTGCCTCACTGAGTCTGTGACATCCTGTCGCGCCCGCGAAATTTCCTTTTCGTTAAAATTCAATTATTTACAGTTGGATAGGGATAAAACTATCCCATTGTTTTTTTTTTTACTTTTCATGCAACGATAGTTCTGCGATAATTTTTGTAATTGCAGTTTAGAGACGCTCCACGTCATAGCGTTATTGCTCTAGCTCAGTGGTTCCCAAACTTTTTCAGGCTGGCGCCCCCTTTGGCTCCCCAGTGAATCCCTAGCGCCCCCCTCCCCCCGACAGACTCATACAAAAACAAACGCCTCTTTCTTGATATTTAGTACGCTGCAATTTTAAAAGAGAACGGTTAAACGCAATAAACCAATATATATTTTTACAGTTTTAACTGTTTCAGCACTAGAAGTTCATGACGGCACGGACAAATTTACGGCCGGACTCGTGGCCGGTCTCACGGCCGGTCTCATGGTCAATCTCCAAATTCAGTTTCCAAGGAATATCTCCCAAACTAATGAACGCAGCTCGATAAAACTTGGAACACGTATTCATTAAGACCGAATGGTGATGTTTAGCTTGTGAAAAAAAAAATATTAAATTTCACCTTCATTCGGGAGTTATATGGCGATACGTTCTCTAGTCAGCAGTGATCAAAAGAATATCTTCCAAACTACTGAACAGATTCAAACGCAATTTTGAATACAAATTCCTAACTACCAAACGGTGATTTTTAGCTCGTGAAAATTTATTCGATTCGGAGTCATGTTCTGCACGTGTTGTGTACAAATCGTCAGACAAACGTTCGAAATTCTGACTTCGACTTCGCGGACTGCCGCCCCCCTACTGCCCCTTTCTTCCTCACCGCCCCCCCCCAGATCTTTCCACAGCCCCCAGGGGGGCGATATCGCTCATTTTGGGAGCCACTGCATAAGAGCGTTATCAGAGTATCCGGACTACGTTCCTAATTAAGTTAGCCCTGTAAATGCTTATTTTTTTTAGCGCAGAAAACGAAACATTTGAACCGAAACTAAAAATTTACTCATCAATTTTGACACTAAACCAGTAATTCGATAGTTCTGTTAATTAGTAATTACAGTAGTAATGTTTATTGATAATAAGCCCTGTTCTGTTATTAATTCGCTATTTAGTTAATGAATAATAGCAGCGAGCAATAGTCCTATTCGTTGGTTAGCCTAAAGAAAAGTCATGAACGCCGCTATTTGATAGAGCAAAACAACTGACATTGTAATTCGCTAGGCATTTTGTGATCCAGGGGTAGACTCTACGTTCATAGAAAATTTATATTTTAACAGTAATTTGTAATCAAAATTCTTGAGTTTGATTAGTGGATATATATACAGTGGGGGGAAATAAATATTCGTACACTTGAAAAATCGTATTTTATTGTATGTAAGTACACAAACTTAACAGGAAAAGTGATTTAAATTATGTATAGAGACGCATAGTTTCAATACAAAACATTTCTCTTTATTTTTTCAGGCAGGGGGAAAAATTCCAATTATATTATTCATGCATGTGCTTGATCAGTGACATTGTAAAGTTCTAATAGAAGCAGGCAGATTGATGTCCAATGCTCTGACGACTGCAATTGCCTTGCTCACATACCTCACTCATGCTCCCAATGTCTGGTTACCTTTCATTCAATTCGCAACTGCATCTGTAATCACTGCCCCCGTACTTTAACAATACATCCATATCCAGATGGAAACTTTCATTCACCTAAATTGTTGCCAGAGACTAAAGAACCCGTCATAAGCATTCCATAGCGCCGGCAACAATGTGAGGACGGGACGACGAGGTCAGCCTTTGACGAGGAACGCAGTCGCCTTCTAGAAGGCAGATCCGACACGCGCCGTAGGCCATCAGCGAGATAAGGTGGTGCTAAACCATGGAGGCAGCGAAACATCAGAACAACGACTTTGAACTGCATGCGCTGCTGGATGCACAGCCAGTGAAGATCACGCAAAATTTGTTTCATGGTCGAATTTCCGCCGGGCACAAACGAGTCGCGCTGCAGCGTTCATTATGAATTGCAGTTTGTTAAGTGCCGTGATGGGAAGTCCGTAGAGTGTGGCATTGCCATAGACCAGCCTGGTCAGCACAAGCGCCACCATGAGGGCCTTGAGGACCGGCCTCGAGAGACAGCGACTGACGCTACGAATTCGCCGCAGGATGCTAAAACAAGCAGCAGTTACTCTGGCAATGTGGTTGTTCATAGATAGTTTTGAGTCCAGCTGAATGCCGAGGCTGCTTACAGGTGCCACAAACTCGTCGCCCACACGCACAAGGTGGACTGGAAGCTGATATTGGTGACAAGCGGTCGCGAACCAAATAAATTCAGTTTTCGATGCATTTAGCTGGAGCCGGTTGGAACGCATCCAGTCTGAAACGGCGTCCATGCAGACAGACATCCGGTCTTTCAGCGCTGAAGCATCCCCCGGCGCACAGTAGCCATAGATTTGGGTGTTGTCGGCAAACATGTGCGGATTCAAGCTGTATGAATCAATTATGTGCAACACGTCAGCAGTATATGTCAGGAAGAGGATTGGGCCGAGGACCAACCCCTGTGGTACGCTGCAGATGACCATTGATGGTGCAGAAGAGGAGAGCCCGCAATGAACACATTGGAGTCTATTGTTGAGGTAAGACTCGAATCACTGCAGCACCGTATCGCGCAGGCCATATGATACGTCTAGCCGATGCAACAAGGTGGCGTGGTCAACTGTGTCAAATGCAGCAGAAAGATCGAGTAAAGCCAGCGCAGCAATGTTGCCGCAGTTGACCGCCTGCAGAATATCCGAACGAACCTTCAGCGTAGCGGTCTCCGTCGAGTGGTGATGACGGTATGCAGACTGGAGGCGAGGCATGAGACCTGACTTATGAAGGTAGTTATTTAGCTGCCGGGCCACAATGCACTCGAGAAGTTTCAATAAAATCGACAGGTTGGAGATATGTCGATACAAATTTGGGTCTGAGGCGTTGAGGTCCGGTTTTTTGAGAAGCGGCGTGATGTAAGCGGATTTGAAATTCTCAGGGACAATACCGTCAGCGAGGGAGCGGTTGAACAGTTCAACCATAAAAGGTGCTAGGCTGGCAACATTCTCCCTAAGTAGATGCGATGGCAACAGGTCGCTGGCGCACTGCTTGTTAGGTAGCGTGCGCACCGCAGTGGTGACCTCATCCATAATCTCATAACCTCATCAATAATCTCGCTTCCAGCAAAGTTTACGAAATTCATTAGCTGCATAAAATACTCTCTGCTGTGGTTGACATGACATCCGTTTGCTTGTTTGACGCTAATTTTGTAAAGGTTGCTTCAGATAAATTAATCATTGCCATTCCCATGTTTCACCCTCAGTTTATTGTAGCTAACGATATTGAATGGCATTATTCATGCAAATCTGTATCTATTAGACTTTTACATTTTAAGATCTGATGGAAGCAGCGAGCGTCCCTAACAATACGAGGATGTATATAAAAACATTAATGATCTAGAAGCGGGCTTCAAAAAAAAAAAAAACATCTAAACATGGCTCAAATTAAATAAAGATCATTACTTGTAGTATAATAAACATGAAGTCTCCCTATTAAAAAGTTATATTTTGTTGGTCATCAAAGATCAAAGTTTATATCAACTACGTGAGTCGAACTGACTATAATAAAATGTAAGACATGTCCGGGTTACTTCTGACTCTTCCGCTTGTCGGATACGGAATGTACGGTAATCATAAACTGCGGCTATTATACATACAAAATGTAAACAGACGGTGTTCAGTGTTGCCATATGACTTTGGAGAAAATTTATTTTAAAATAAAGTTCTAGATTTCTCATTCACCAAATTTCCGGATCAAGAAAAATCATATATTATTGAAAGATAATTAAAGGCATACTGTACTGAGTATTACGTCTGTTCCTCCACAAACTGCTCGTGCATGGCAGCGCGACGTAGAATTGATGGCCGGGATTGCGCAAACACGTGCGTGAAGAGAATCAATTACATTCAAAATTCACCGAAAACATACATCATCCTGAGTGTGGCCCTGCGTCGCTGTTTACCTGCCTTACTAATAATAATAGCAGCATCTTCTTCCCCCCCACACTTACCCCGATTCTCCACCATTATCGCATGGCTAACTGGAGGCTTTTCTCGCAGACCTTTGATGCTTATCCCTATGTTCTTCAGGATGTGGTCAGACCATATTGATGAAAGCTCAAGGTCCTAATGCCCTAGGGTAAACGCGGTATATTCCGACACATTGAGGATGCATCGAGAAATGAAAAACTATAAAAAAATAACCATATGCGTTACTCAAGTTTTGTTTGCTTTACGTGACTCTCAAAACACCTCACTACGCACCAGCAACAATGAAACGTCACAAAATGTTGCCATATTTATTTAAAAGCTTTTAGAATGCAAACCTACAAAATCCCTATATTCCGACACTGTGTGTGACTATATTCGGCACGTGGTGAGACGTATTCCGACCACGCTTCAAATTGTACTAATACGTAATTCCGACATCCACATGTTTGAATTCCGATTGCTGTGTGAGCTGTATTGGAATACGACACGGCTTTGAATTAGAACACTATTGAATATTGACTAATACTTGATTAGGCTTTTAATTAAGAAAATTGTAATTTTTGCACACAGCTTGGAACGAGCTGTGTGTGTCCAATTCAAGTTGTGTCAGAATTAGTTTTTATGTGTCTAAATCTGTTTCTCAACTTAATCATCTATTAATTTATTTACCACTTGAAATCAGCAAATACAAGTGTATACTTAAAGGATTCCTAATATATTCATAGACGTATTTAAAAGTCTCAAACCATAATATTCTTTCTACAGAAACGGTTTATTACTATTTGGTAGAGCAAGGTCAACTGTCAACTTTGACACATTTTTCGATGATCTCATTGGGTGGCATGCACCGTCTCTCTTTGGATCTCAACATTTTCCCGCTAGATGGCCCAGACCTAGTGTTTTGGCAGTAGTTTGATGCGCAAATGTATGACGTCACTATTTCAACCATCAACGAACGCATGGAACTAAAACAAAGCTTAATATAAAGGAAAAACTAGAGAGGTGTTGGAATTACCCACGATGTTGGAATATACCGCGTGTACCCTATACTTTCTGAAGGATCCAATTGGCCTAGCTGCGGGAATTAAAAATTCACCTTTTGGAGCAATAAAAGATCTAATTGTATGCCCAAATCAACGTTGTCAGTTGATTGCCCTGGAGTCTCCTTCATTCAGGGGACAGTGCATGGACAATTTTCTAACTGTGTCTGTGATTGGAAAATGAACTGTCTGCTGCTATCAGCCGGGCTCTGATGTACATGTTTTTGGACCAATTGATTGTAATGCTAGTGTTGAAAGCATAAAAAAACTTGCCACTGCTACTGGAAATACGGAAATTACTGAAATTATTCAATTGAATAGGTTCCGCAATGGAAAGCATAAGCCGTCAGCTTCAGCTACATTCAGGGTCATTTTTAGTGGACAAATCCTGCCCAGCAGACGCAGAGTAACAATTGGCTATGTCTCCTACAGTCCTACCCAGTGAGACTCTATGTAGCTCCCCCAAAGTCCCCAATGCAGTGTTACAGATGTCAAAGATTGGGGCACCTTGCTGAGGGTTGTAACTCCCAGAAGATGCCTCTTGTGTGCTGGGCCTCATGAGAATTCTGTGTGCACTTCCAAGGAAAAGATTTGTGCCAATTGCAAGGGAGTGAAGGGACCACACCAATCTAGCTTGCTAAAGTGCCCCTTCTTAGCTAAAGCAATTGAAATTGAAAAAGTGTGTGCTAAGGGGCTTTCATATGCTCAGGCTGTTAAGAAAGTGGATGCTACTTCTCTTTTGCAAACACCTGATTTGACTGTTGACATTTATTCACCTGCCCATGCAACATATATATATATATATGCAAGCAAAGCAGCTTCATGCTCTCCATTGGTGGCTCTCTGTAGCAGGAAAGTAACTGCAGATGTCCATAGATCTCAGGGTACCAACTCAAATTTAAGCTCCTCCAGCCTCATGGCAAGAAATCAAATTGCCTTGAAAAGTGCTCAGATAAATACTGAAATGCCCAACAGAGACAACCGTTCCAATGCAGACTTGTGCAAGATAATACAAGAAGAACTCTCATCAAGTGAGAGACAACTAGAGGACAATATTCATAAATCTCTAAATCAGGGTTGGCAATGATTAAATCAAAATGATTAAATCATGTGATTAAATCACTTGATTTTTTTATAAAAAAAATTATGATTTTTTTTATTTATTAGATTATTTTTATTATTTTGATTTTTTTTATATATACAAATATATTGAGTTGCATTCTTTAATTTATTTTGAGGTATTGTTATTCATGGTTTAGTATGAATGTACTATGAATAACAAATTGGTATATAAACTTGTTGCCTTGGTATATAAACTTTGCCTTTATAAACTGTTGCAATACATTGTATTAGGTTCCAATAAATTGAATGTTTTAGGTACAGAGGCATCAAGTGTTGCAATGCATTGTATATAGTTAGCAGCTTAGCTAATTCTTATAAGGCGATAAGTAGTCTATAACTATTTGACTATTTGTTATATATTGATTAAAATATACAATTTAAATGTGTTAGCTAGCTTATGGGGCAGAACCGATTGAGCAGTTTTGAGGCAAAATAAAGGAGTAATGGAGGTAACATACCTTTTAAAATACTTACCATAAAATGGGGTAACTTAGAACACTTTTTTTTATTAATGATGCCATTTTTTTACTAGCTAAATTAAACTTGAATTGAAACATGCAAAATACAGGTCTATACTCTAGCTTCACTCACCATAAATTTCTGGCTCCTGGGTCACATTTTTAATTTTGTAACCTATTAGATGTGCAAACTTTTCAAATCTTTCTATTGTGTTATGTAGCCTCAGTATTAGGCCTTTAATGCCCATTGACAAAATTTTTCTATGTCAAATAGTTTGTGAGTTTTGGGGGGTTTTTGTTGAAAAAACGAAAAGTGGTCTAAGTTACCCCGCCGGTCTAAGTTACCCCATTTCACGGTATGTTTTGAAAACAAAAGCAGGAAGATGGTATCTGTTGGCTGCATCACACTGTTGGAGTCATTCTCAGAAATTTCCTACAGCACGTTCACACATATGGCGTGATATGGCCATAACTTCTGCTACAATAATGCGTCCCCTTAGCTGTGGTAGGGTGTGAGGGCAACTTCTGAACACCCTTTATTTTAGATGTCCCAAAAGAAAAAAATCGCAAATGCTCAAATCAGGTGACCTTGCAGGCCACTGTAAATCACCCCTCAGAGACACCAGACGTCCAGGAAACATGTGTTTCAAAACATTGAGTGACATTTGGGCTGTGTGAGCTGTAGCCCCATCCTGCTGGAACCACACATCTCCCAATGCTTCATTTTCAATAATATTTTCCATCCTGGGCTGCAAGAAATTTTGCAACATTGCAGCATAGCAATCGGAATTCACTGTCACGGTTACTCCCTACTCCAAGAACGACTCCAACAGTGTGTTGCAGCTAACGGCCCCCATCTTCCAGATATTGTTTTCAAAACATAAGTATTCTAAATGGTATGCTATGCTAACCTCTAGGAAAATGAACTTTCTTCTTTATGTACCTCCATTACTCTTTTATTTTGCCTCAGAACTGCTTAATCAGTTGATTCAGTTCTGCCCCACCCAGTATATTGAGAGGTTGAGATTTTATTGACCTTTTAGGCAATTAGAAAGATTTTTCACCCTAATGTGAGTATTCTAATTAAAATATTTAATTTCAATCTTTAAATATGTGAATTTAAAACTAGAAACAAAACAATTACAATTATAAAACTATATATAAAATAATTAAATCCAGTGAATGGAAATAAAATGTTTGAATTATGCACATGTTTATTTCAAACAGTGTTAGCTTTTCTCTTAACTTAAGTCTCGTTTCAAGTTGTTTGAGGTTTGTTTGATTATCGTTCAGTTTATGTTTAGTATTGGTTTATTGGTCTGAATTAAATGGGAACAGTGCAGTCAGTCACTACTAGTCGGTGTGTTTAGAGTGTAGAGTCTGGTGGATTTATAGGATATGAAACTAGTAGATCTATTGATAGTGCTGTGCACTGTGCTATCAGCTACCTATCTCAGTATCTGTTGTGTGACTCTTCAATGTTTAGAAGATCTGCATTCCTGAAGTGTTTTTGCATAATGAAGCCAGTTGAATGGTCAATATTTAGCTGGTTACCTTGCTCCATACAATCTTTACAAAGCTAATGAATAGACTTATCAATAATTGTTGACCCAAAAATCCCAAAGTGGTAAACACCACTTTGGCCTGTTGGTCAATATTGAAGGCAATAAGTGCCCTTTTTTGCCATCCATTATGATCCACATACTGTTATTGTTAGTAGGCTAATTGCAACATAGAAAATAACCTTTCAAAAAGACAAAAAAAAACTGAAAAAATAAAAAAAATCACCAACCCTGCTCTAAATGGATTCTCAATCAAATTGGGTGAGTTTATTCATGAAGTTTTCAAAATAAATTTATTAAATGAAGGGTCAAAGGAGCAATCACTGCTCCTAATCTGTTTGCTGAGGCCAGCAAACTGATGAGGCCAGCAAAACCTCCTGGCTAACCTCCTTTGGCCAGGAGGTTGGTGAAGTTCTGCAGAGGGAATGGATACCTGCTCACTCACTCGCTTCTGATTGCCAGAGGCAATCAGAAGCGATTGCCTCTGGCAAATCGCTTCTGATTTGCCAGAGTCAAATCAGAAGAAGAGAGAGTCAAATCAGAAGTCCAGCAACTGCTTGAGGGACTTCTGCTATTAATTGTGAATCAATTACCTCTCAGCTCAGAAAAACAGCTAGTGTTGAATGCTCAGTAAGGCTATAATCTCCTGTAGCTACATCTCAGGCCCAGTCTGCTCATGCTGTGCCTAAACTGGGAGGACAAGCTAGAGGTCGAGGTAAGGGGAAGAGCACCAGAAAACAATCTCAATGAGCTATTCCATAAAATCACAATCCTTGGCCAGGCAACCCAGGAGAGAGTTGGGTTTAGAAGTGGTCCAATTTAACTCATGGTCTGCATTGGAAGCCCACAGAGTTCAAGTTGTACCTTTACCAGGAAAAACCTGATGTGGTATGCCTATGTGAAACATGGGTTAGATCATATGAACCTTCCTTTGTTGGCTATGTTGTTAAATGGTCTCACAGAGGAAATGCACTAAGAGGGGGGATGGCAATATTGATTCAAAGGGATATTCAGAGGAAAGAATTCATACTACCTTCATATACTGGGGGCTGCAAATCTTGAATTTCAGACAATTCAAATCAACACTGCTCTTGGATGGATTACAATTGCTAATTTTTATAACCCGGGCAATAATGTGGGACAAGAGAAGATGACTTATTATATGTCTCATCTTGGAGACAAATTTGTGGCAATCAGTGATTTTAATGCACATTCTCCCTTGTGGGATAGCCTTGGCAGATCCAACATCTCAGGCTGTTCCTTGGAGGCAACAATTGAGGCCCTTCCTATCTGTATGTTGAATGATGGTAGCTTTCCAACTTACATAGATAACTGGTGTGGCACCACATCCTGCTTGGACTTGGCAATTCTTACTCCAGATTTGTTCACTTGAGCTTCTTTGACCCAGGGACCAGATCTGGGCAGTGACCATTTCCCCATCAGTTGCAAAATTGGAACTAGACTTGTAAGATCTTCTGAGAATGTTCCATTTCGGTGGAAATTCTATCAAGCCAATATAGATAGATGGATTGTAATTCAAAATAAAAAATTGATGCAAATTAAGGGGCTAGATAGCGTGGTGATGTGCTGGATCCGTGGTCACAGCCAGATTCTTGGAAATGAAATTGCTGACAGATTGACAATCTTGCACACTCAAATGATCGCTCTGCAAGATCCGCTTTATGCTTTGAGGAGTGGCTACGAGTGCTGAAATCCAAATTTTTTGAACATTGGGCATCCTGGTGGTCACAAGAAGTGCAGGTCTCAGGAAAAGGAGCCTTCAGGCTTGACCTGGGAGCATCAGTTGATTATGTGGTCTATGGATCTCTACCACGCTCTATGGAATGTGCTGTGGCTTGACAGCAACTTGGCCATGCTGGGCTGAAGGCTCTTTTGGCTCGTTTTAACTTTTCTAATTCTAGTATGTGTCCTACGTGCAATATTGAGGACACTATTAATCATTTCATCTTGCAGTGTTTGCTCTACACAAACCAAAGGAGGGAACTTTGCTCCAATTTGGAAAATCTTTCACTTCCTTGGAACCTTGTATCAGCTCTTGTTGGGGGAGATATCCTTCAGAAAATACGCACAGCAGTAATTTGTCAGCTGGGACAATACCTGCTGAGCTGCAGCATGGTAAACACCCTATGAAGATTCCCAGATGGAGATGACCAGTAACTAATTCTTTGCCTCTTCTTTCACACAACAAACACTGGCTGGTGAGAATTAAACAGTGGAAAGATAAGTGACAAGAGCAAAAGGCATCAGATAAAATTGAGTTGTGCTCAGACTGGGAGGTGTGAATTCTTCGTACCGAAGTCATAAAAATAATTCTTAAAAAACCTGATGCCCTTTGCTCTTCAATTTGATGTTGATGGATGTTCCACAAATTGATGGAGTGAGCGTACTTTTATATGCTGACGATATCACAGTCTGCGCCCAGGGCCCAACAATGGGAGCAAGAGCAACCAAGTCTCTCATGCAGCAATACCATCAAACGGGGTAAAAAGATACGGGCGGGGTAAATCGGGATGCGCGTCCCACATTTCGTAAAAATGTTGTAGCAGCTAAACTAATCAAAATATTGCAAAACTAAAAATAGTGGCGTAAACTTCAACATTTTTACTATCTATTATGTATTAAGCTAGTCAAGAAATCAAACATTTACTATCTCTAAAAAATCACTGAAAAAAGTGTGAAAAAAAACGATTTTGGAAAAGTACCTCTGCTAAGGTCTGGAGCAAAAAAAATATTCGCCATATTAAAAATTTTTACTTGCATAAAAGTTGCACCCAGGTGTCGGCTTAAAAATGTAATTGATGGAATTTGCCTATCTCATTAAAAAAATGGCAGCTATTTCCGAACAACAGGGCTACGCGGGACACCCCCTGGGGTAATTAGGGACACCCTTAGAAATGCATCTACAGTAGAACCTCAGTTAGCAAAGGTTCCAGTTAATACTATTTGCCACAGGTTGACTGGAAAATGCACTTATTTTCTTCCACCAGCTGTAAAAAAAACACAAATCTGATGGCCTTGTCTGTCGAGATACTCTTCAACTGAGACTTATTCTTGGCGTTGGATCAATAATATTTCAGCTTTTTTATCTATAAAATAAGGTAAGTCATTTAGCAAGCAACGTATAAACATTTACGCACGCCGACGCTTGCTGGCAGCAAGCTCCGGAGGTGCTTGGCAGTGTTCCACAAGCTACGGAGGTGAGAGGTTCAGTGTCTTTGCTCCCTCTCTTACATGTTTACTGGTATGCGATGGCAAGCAACAAACTGACAATGAGAGAAAAAAGCAGCGTACAGTAATGCTGTACGCTGTGGTAAGCAGCAATGAAGATGTCAACTTTATCATCATTGTTGATGATTAAAATCAGTCTCACAATCGGTAAGAATCACCACCAGAATATCGATCAGCCGCAGTTGTCATTCACAAATTCTGACCAAAGTTTTGGTCCTTCTGTTCTCGTAATTTTAAAAAAAGATTCGAGTTCACAATTGTGTGTTTAAAGACTGCATTTGATAGAAAACAATCTATACCAAAGCCTGGTAAAATTATTGCTGCGTATGTTAAGTGGAAGGCACCTAAAAAGTACTTAAAAAAATTAAGGGCAGAAATTGTTGCACACATGGTTCTAGCATGACGCTTCAACCCGTTGCGAATAGGTTTAACAAAAAAATTGATTAACAACAAAGAATTTTGGTTACATTTACCTTGCTCAGTGAAAAAAAAATTCACTTAGCGAAAAATTAGTGCATCATTGGTAATGAATGAATATGGTAATTTAATATCAATAATGGAAAAACAAGTAAAAATCACAGAAAATGTCATTTATTTTACATCTACATCATCTACAATGGAAGAGGAGGAATTCAAAGTACTGTTAGTAATGGATGAGTACACTCAAACGTTTTAAAATTAACTTGTATTGCAAGTGTCCCGGATTACCCCCCCATTCTCAGGCTTAAATCAGGACAGTTTATTTTGCGTCTGGCATCTTACAAATAGCATAGGTATGGAATTTTTCTAAGATGCCATTGGATAGCCCTCACAAAGAGCTATAAAATGAGCCTAAACTTGTTTCTGAAATGTTTCATGGTAAGAAGTTATTAAGAAAAAACACTGAAAACGGTCCCTTTTTACCCTGTTTGACGGTACCTGAATGAATTCAAGACATATTGCACAACCTGGGGGCTGGTGGTAAACGCCCAAAAAACTGTTTTTCAATACTTTACACATAAGCATGTAAATGTGCTGGTCTTGAGGTATGGGCGGCAACCACTTAGATATGAGCAACAACATAAGTTACCTACTTGGAATGATATTAGATGCTCCTTGCCTTAAGTGAGGACCACATCTGATCCACTTGTGTGCAGATGTGATTTGCCGTATGGACTTGCTCAAGCACTTGCCACTTGGCATCACCTAACTGGGGTGTGAGCTGTTGCTTTCTCCATCAATTTTACTGTGCCTACATCAGGGCCAAGATAGACTATGGGTGTGTCCTTTACCAGAGTGCATCACCTGCACAATTGGGAAGATTGTTCCCAATTAATTCCCTTGAAGTGGAGGCTCATGTTGTGCCACTGGAACTGAGACAGAAATATCTGACTGCCAGTACATATATACGGCTGCAGTATTGTCCAGCTGGTGATCATACCCCAGCATTGGTATGTGGCGGTGCTCCATTTGTACTCACACACAGTCCTCAGCGCCAGCAGCTGGCTGACCTGGGGCTTCTGGTCTGTTATTGTCAGCCCTATCCAGCATTTGATCCTATTCCTCCTTGGAATTGTGTAGCTCATCTGATTTGTGTTGATTTTTGCTTTGTTATGGGGTAGATGACTCTACTGCATTCTCAATTTATGTGAGGGAACATTACTCTGGTTACAGGGCAATCTACTGTGATGGTCAAGATTAACTGATGGTCCATCCACTGCCTGTGGTTTGTATATACCATCACAAGAAAGAGCCGTGGCATGGAGGCTTAACCCCAGCCATAGCATCCTGTCTGCTGAATTGATTGCCATACTACAAGCTTTGATGATGGTTTGAAATGAGACATCATTATTCTGGGTTATGTACTCTGATTCATTTGTAGCCTTGCAACTCCTGTGTTCCCTAACGGACACCTACCGTGATATTGTTTATCAAATTTGTCAACTTCTGATAGGCTTAAATGAAAGGAGAACTGTCTGCCTGCAATGGGTTAAGGCTCATGCTGGCATTGTTGGGAATGAGTGGGCTGATGCTGTTGCCAAAATGGGCCATACCCTCAATTGTTCTGCATTGTTTCGTCTGTCTTGTTCTGATATGCTTGCTTTGCTTCGTACATGTATACTCAGGTCTTGGGAGCTGGACTGGGTTGCTGCTCTGGCTGCTGGTGGGAAGGGGCAGTACCTTGCTTCAGTGCGGCATGATTTGTCTCCTGTTCTATAGGTTGCCAGCTGCGCTCGTCGTACTGCCGTAGTACTTACACGACTTTGCTTGGGTCATGCTGGTGTTCGATCATATCTCCATCAATTTGGCATTCCTGACCACCCCATGTGCTTGCATTGTGGAGTGGAGGATACCATAGAGCATTCTCTCCATTCATGACGACAGTTTAGTCGGGAGCGTCAGTCACTGATCTCCAGCACTCAGGCCTTGGGTATTATGCGCCCATCTGTTTGAGTTCTTCTTGGTGGAGGCAACTTCTGAAGAAATGTTCAACATGCCATAATAAAAGCTACAATCGCCTATTTAACACAGACAAATTGCCTGGCTTCCTTGTAATGCATGAGCACTGTCCCGGCTTGGACAGCAAACAAGACTGCAGGATCAATTGATGAAACCTCCAGATGTCATTGAAACAAAATTAAACCTGCTGAGTCCAGGTGTAACAAGAGGTTACTGCACAACTATTTCCTCACCTACAAACTGGAAAGAACAACAACAACCCATACCTGATGTAACCTACTTATCATCATACTGAAAAGTACAGTAACCTGTGTTCCTGAGCTCTTGTCTGTGAACAAGATTGGTTCTTGGAATGTTAGTGCAGGCCAGTGTTGCCAGGTTTTTTCTTGGCGAGAATACCAGATTGCCTGGCTCAAAATACCAGAAATATACCAGAAATTCTATCGTTCAAAAACAGACTAATACCTCCAAATTTAATAAAACTATTCGTCAAAAACGCTGGTTAGAAAAAAAATTATCTCATGTACTGTGCAGTTATCTGGCTTGACGATAATTAGCCAAATTGAACACGTTATATTTTTTCCCCCTCAGTTTGGAACATTTCGACAATTTTCTTTTCCTGTGTTTGATTACATTGACACTTTTTCCTTTTTTTATCAGTGTCATTGTGGCACTTTTTCCTCTTCGCTCAACATGAGCAAGCCACGGAAACAGGTCATCATCATTTTGCTTTTTTTCGTACATGCTTGCATACTGCATTAATCTAACATTTCGGGTGTGATCACTTGTTGCGGTTGAGCAGATAGCTTATGGTCCGAATAAGGGACTCCAGTACCGTGGTTGAAATTTTATTCCGTTGCTTGTTTTTCACATAGGTGACTTTTGAAAACACTTGCACCATGAATGCTTTGGAGACAGGTCAAAGTAGACAAGTGATGCAGTAGGCAGCCAGTTCCCTGAATGGATGATAATTGTCAAGATCAGTGAAATGTTGAATGGCACCCCAGAATTCAAGTGGCACTACAATAAGTGGCACTCTAGAATTCAAAACCACCAAATCAATCTGTTGGAGTGATTGGTCCATTTGGTGAAGACATTACAGATGCTGAGCTGACCTCTGAGCTAAGTTCTGCTGGCTATCCAAAAGCCACTGCAGAAAGGATCTACAAAGGCAAAGAAAAGACTAAAACAGATATGTTCAAAGTAAATTTTGCCACAAATGCTCTGCCACCCTGCGATATATTTGGGATATCAGCGATTCAAAGTCAACGCCTTTGTTAGCAGACCATGGCAATGTTTCAAGTGCCAATGTTTTGGTGCAACTTATTGCAAAAAATGCTGCTTGCTGTGTTGGACGTAGTGGTTCCCACAATGTCAAAGAATGCCCCAGTGCTGGTGGTAGCTTAGCCCCTAAGTGCTGTAATTGTGGGGGTCCCCATACAGCCAATTATGGTGGATGCTCACAAATGAAATTCCAGACCCATGCTGAGCAGACTCGGACAGTCCAGAAAATTTCCTACCGAGATGCTGTGAAAATTGTCAATAGGACTCATCCCCCTAAAAGTGCACAGAGCCAGCCAGAATTATTAAATCACTCTCCTTACCCTAATAAGGATAATGCACATAACAAAACCATGCAAGTGAGAGGCCAAGGGACCTACATGCAGTCAGTTGCCTCACAAGGTCTGGGTGGCAATGAGACCCCTTTTGCCCTATGTGGGGAAATTTCTGTTACTAAATTAATTGAACTGCTCTCGAAAGTTCTGTGCTTGTGTGGCAACACTTTCAATATAGATACTGTTGAGGCAGTGACAACTGACAAAGATTGCCAAAGAAACATTCAATGCTTCAAACCTGCCTACTCCTCTAGAAAGGGTGGAAAAAGATATTGAACCAACCTCTGAATTTCAAACTGCTCCCTCTTGCAGAGCTGAACCTGCTGATAATGATGTTGAAATGGTGGATTCTGAATTGGAGCCCTCACCTGTCATTGGTGGCCAGTACTTGCTAAGAAATTCAAAACATTCCAATAGACCCCAGCAAACCACAACTATTGGCAGTAAGGTTACCAAGCCAACAGCTACACAGCGTGGCATTGGCTCTGGCCTTAGGTATGCAGATCTGACATCATCCTTGGATAGCAGTACAGCCAATGTGCAGCCTTCTATCATAGGAGGCCATTTTGTGCACCAGGAAAATGCTTCAATAAAGTCTGACCCCATTGCATTTCATGATGCCAAGTCACATGTATCTGGAGGCAGGAACCAGGGAGGAATACACAAAGGCTCAGCAGCACAAGAAGACAACCCCAAATGTCTCTCCAAGAAGCAATAAAAATCCAACAATGGAACTGCCATAGCCTAAGGAACAAACTTAGCAACTTTAAACTCCACCTGTACTCTACCAAACCTCATGTCGCCTGTCTGAGCGAAACCTGGCTTAACCAAAACACTGAACCTCCTATTATAAATTACTCAACAGTCTTTAAGCATAGAGATTGTGGATGGGAGGGGGTGGAGGTTTAGCCATACTAATCCGTAGCGACATCTCATTCCTTGAAATTCCTCTCCAACCTTTTCCTGCTGGTGCCCCGGAAGTACAGGGCATTAAGGTTTTCCTGAAAAACAGTTCTCTCTCTGTAATGAACATATATAATCCAAACCAACCAGTCACCTTTAATGAATTGCAGCACTACTTTCAACAGTTGGGACCCTCAGCAATTGTTGTTGGAGACTTTAATGCTCATTACCCCTTGTGGGAACTCTCTAGGGCACCCAACACCACTGGTAGGAACTTGATGGATGTCTTGTTACAAAATCCTATGCTGGCTCTCCTTACTCCTCCAGACCTGCCCACACATTTCAATGCCTACCTTAACTCATTTTCCACCATTGACCTTACCATAATTTCAACCAATTTGCAGCCAGTAGCTTTCATTTCCACTGAACCTGATATGGGCAGTGACCATTATTCTGTCCTCACCGCCATTGGAGTTGAGCCTACCTCCATCCAGCACAGGCGCCGCCCTGCATGGCTGTTTGAAGCGGGATCCTGGGCAGCTTGGTACTCCGCATTGCCTCCAGCTAATAATGAACTTCCCTCAAATCTTGCAGAGAGTGCTAGGAACTTTGTAAAAAATATAATATCTGCCAGCAACAAGGCCTTCCCTCAGAGCAAAGAAGCTGTAACTCCCAAATACAGCAAGGTCTGGTGGTCTCAGGCATGTGCTGATGCTGTTCACTCAAGTAAAGCAGCAAAAGCTTCACTCATATCCCTACCTTCACAGAAGAACTTTATTAATTACAAACGTTGTCAGCTCAAGTCAAGCGGGAAGTCAAGGCAGCAAAGGAGGCCTCATGGAGGAAGTTCTGTAGTAACATAACCTCTTACACCCCAATTGCCAAGTTCTGGGGCCAGATGAGGAAACTGCAAACTCCATTTACATGCAAGTCGCAACCTTTCCTAATGCTCAACTCAATTCTCTTGGATCCTGCTTCCTGCCTTGGCTGACCATTATGAACAGGTCCTCTCCTCTCCAACTCCATCTTCTTATCCTAATCATACTCTACTCCCTCTGGCATTGGCTTTAAGTGTTGACCTTTTTTCTCCCCTAAATGCCCCTTTCACACTATGAACTAGAAACCTGCCTGACTTCACTCAAGAACACATCTCCTGGCCAAGACAATGTACATAACCAACATCTTTCCAACCTTCCTCCTGACTATAAGATGTGGCTGTTGATACTTTTCAATGACAGCTTTGCCTCTGGAACAGTTCCATGGGAGTGGAAGACAGCATTAATAGTACCAATTCCCAAACCCAACAAGGCCCTTACCTCCACCAACTCATACCCAATTTCCTTGCTGTCCTGTGTTGCCAAACTAATGGAACAACTGGTAAATAAACGTCTGCACTTTTTTTCAGACCTCGCTTAGCTTCAATTGACCAGGTGACCCGATTAGACACAGCCATCCGAGATAGCCTAAGGACCAAATCCGTGCTTGCTGTTGTCTTTTGTAATTTTGGCAATGCATTTTACACTGATGCTGGGTCTAAAATGTCTTGTACTGCAGGTGAGATAAACCTGTTATCTGCTTATTTTAACTAAATGGCAACAACCCTATTCTGAATGAAGGAAAATGAAAGACTGGTTCTAATGAATAATGAATTAAAATATGGGGCAGTAAATAAACACATAACTTAATGGAATAGCAAAGAAAAAGGGTTGTTTCAATTTGTACAGTGTAGTGAAAGTGAGCTACTTAGTTGCATATAAGGAGCATGGACAGGTGGAGATGAGTAGATTTAACTGCAAACAGAAAGAACAGAATAAAAATGCAAATCATGAATGACTGATAATCTTATGGGATGTAGAATGTAAACAAAGCAAGAACTATTAAACTCCATAAAACTAGTAAAAGCTCATCTCCATATTGTGAATTTATTTTTAAACTAATGAGTTAAAACTAATGCATTTTTAATATGCATGCATTACAAGTTTACAACTGCTGACTAGGTAGTAGGTACGTCTGAAAGCTTCATGCATAATTTTGAACACTGATATCATTTATGAAACACACATATTGCAACATACTAAATGCATCTGAAAGTTACGGTACGGTACATGTGAGATTAGGAATGGTGATTATATCCATGATATGCACATACTATGCCTAATTACATAAAAAATATACATTGGCCACTTGCTCAATAATGTTGCAGTGTAGTGGAGTTTTATGAGTATTCTTCTCTGACAACTTTATGCATCTAAACTAATTTTTGAAAGTTATTTGAAGTGATGAACTATTTTAATCATACATATTGAGACTAAATTTTAAGGCCAAACATTCAGCCAGCTTGTCAACTAACTATTATTTCTTAACTAGATTGCAGAGTATTTTATGTTTCCAGAGCATTGAAAATGATTCACTTCAGCACAGTAATACGTATCTCTGATGGAATACCACTGTCAGTCACCAGAGATTCTTCTATTGACAGTTCATTTGCTGCAGCTAAGAAGAACATAAAATTGTTGGTTACTAAAATTATGCTTCATCCCAAAAGAGTGTGTTTACTAGAAGACATGTATACAATTCAGTGAGTTAACATTTATTTTAGGGTAGTTTATGGATTGCATTTTGAAATATTTATACTGCTGTTGATATTTCGATACAGATACTCTTTGAATTTGATTTTTTTATTTTAGATTAGTTTCACATTGGTGTATATAATATTTTATTTTTTGTTCATGTTTGTGGAAGAATTTATTATATTAATTTAATTTTTTTTTGCAGTTGTGTGCACTCATCTGTTGTGGCATTCATTGCTGTATGTGATCCTACCTTCTCACATTTGCTGATCCACAGCTTCCTGGATGAACTCGACAAAGAATTTTCAATGCTTTATAATAGCTCAGTAATAGCTGCTGTGAGGAGACCTTATGCTTTCACTGAATTTGGTAGGTTTATCATTTCATTTTGCCTTTTCCTGTAGATATCATGACTTTTATTTCTGAAACAAAAAACCACTGCTTTTTGAATTTTCATTGGATAACTAGGAAACTATATCTCTTACTCAGACAAACATGACAAAATTATATATTATTTCTAATTGCCTTAATTTACACTCTTCAAGTTCTAATTCTGCAATAGCACTTTTTATTGTGTGTTTGATCTAATAATTTATTCATGGTTTTCAGACAGTTATATGGAGAAGATGCAGCAAAAGTATTGTAGCCCACAGTTTGTGGCTTCTCGAGGGAACTTGACAGACTTAAGAGCTGAATTGAGTATAAGTCCTCCAATAACTCTTTCTGTTGCTGACATATCTCCCCCGTCACCTGCACAGCAACATCCTAACTCTCCTAACCATGTATCTCTTGGGATACATGGAATAAGCAATGGAACTCTATCTAATAATAAGCATTCTGCTGATATAGCTCAAGGTTTGTGATTACCAACGAACTTCAATTGTATTGTAAGAGACTTACAGCTAATGTATTCCTCCAACAACTATGCTGCAGAATTAATATATGTTTTCATTTTGAAGATTTCCTGCCAAATGTATCATGGAATTTCTTTATGACAAAGTAACTTTTAACTTTCTCTCAAGATCAGATTGATTTTTCCTATATTTATTTATTTAAATAGCTCTCCTCTATAATCCTTTCTTGTCTTGAACAATGGTATGTTTGTGCATAAGAACTGTTGACTCTATTGTCTGGTGCAATGTTGTTCATTTTCTGCATGATGGTAGATTTTTATTTCTCTAGTGCTATTCATTTCATTATTTGATTAAATTTATGTGGCATCTTATTTTTTGAAGAATGTATCACCATGCTTCGATAAATAATTGAATGTTAATTGGAGCTGGTCAGTTTTAATTTTATTTTGAATTTTCAAGGTGAGAGTGATTATTATTAAAATATAGGTATTATATAGGTATAGATTTTTTATAAATATTATAAATACTATTAAACTCCTTTCTCATTCATTGGGGAGATGCTTGAAGACAAAATCTGATGTCAATGAACTTGATTTTCAATGGCTATTTAGACAAAAAAAAAAATCATCAAATCATTCTGGAAATTAACTCCATTCAAGCAGAAACTTTCTGAACAAATATCCATAAACAATGCTATGCTAGCATATTATTGCTTGACTAATGTTAGATCTTATATTAAAGATATTATATTGAATTTCCTCCTTCATAACTAACTACTACGGTAATGTGTATTGACATGGAAAATATCAGGCTTTTTTTCTGATCATTAATCATACCACATAAGGTTCCCAAATAACAATAATTTGCACGTGTATGATTTTCAGTCGGTGCATCGAAGCAACTGATGCCTCTGTCCTTGGCTGCACGAGGCCTCATATCCTTAGCGGTTCTGTTCTCCACGCTGGATGCCTACAGAGGGCTGTCTAGTCTCAGTCAAGGAGGGCTAGAGGTAAGTGAGTTTCGCAGCTCAATTAACTGAAAACTACTGTGTAATTATGAGAGGAAATAAAATATTGACAAATTTTGGGGAATTTTGTACATGAATTTTGTGTGCAAATTGTTTGGATTACATAAATATGAGATAAAGGTATTGGTTTCTATGAGTAACAGCATATTAATGTGATGTCAAGAATTAGACAGTTTTTATTTATTTAATTCAATCTTGCAGGAGTTTGATGGAAAATCACCATTGCTTGGATTTGGATTCCTATTGGAGTGTTCAATTTTAGGAAGTCAGGTGAGAACCAGCATGCAGATTATAGCTTGATTTTCTTCACCAATTAAATGAATGTTAACCTTAATAACTGCAGCAAGGCTCAACATATATTACATGAAGTTGTAATTGCATACTTCAGAATGGCTTGGAAAATTACATGGTCTTCACACAATATAAATAGATTTTTCCGTTTTATATATGTTTTCTACATTTTTTCAAGATGCTAAAATTTTAATGAGCATTAATATGAATTGTTTCTTGTCAAATGTGGTCCTTGGAGGTATAGGTAGTTGTTGAGTTATGAGCAAATCTACCAAATAAAACAATGAAGCATTTCTTCACTTCAGCAGCATGACATCCAGATACAATTTCAAATGTTTGTCATGAGTTCTAATAATTCTATTAATATATATATAATCAAGTGTTAGCTTCGATTAGGCCATGTTGGCCTGTAGCCAAATCTCACCTGGTTAATTCAAGAAAATTCGCTGATTTTGGCAAAAACATTTTCATCAAGTTGCGGGTCCCAAAACCCCAAAACTCCTTGCTCTAATCCTGGTAATCACTACCCGGCCACCCCAAGCATATGTTGTTATTTGACTGTGCTGGTGAGAAGGCAAGACTAGAAGGTTGCAACAGAGCCGCATACAAGCAACTTGAAGAAATTATTGTTTTTGTGGCATTGTAGCCTTAGCTGTTTAGTTTGAAGCAAGCTTGACGCATTATAGCGCTCAACCAACATGCCTGAAACATTATTCATTCAAGAAAAAAACAGATTCTAAATAGAATACCCGACTAACAAGCATGAGAGACCTGGTGTTAGTGATGCACAAAAACTTGTTTCCATGTTTTTTCAATGTATTTTCATTGTTCTTTTTTGTGTTGCAAACATTTTTCATAATAAATTGTTTTAATATGTGAATAAAGAGACCTTATTAGATGCATCAGATGAATATTCTATTTGAGTACTACTTTAATCATTGAGCAAATTCCTGTACTGATTGCTTCTAAGGATAATTTGCAGATTGGCAAATTTATATGAATAAAAAATAGGCCCAGTTTCTGCTATGGAATTTCATCCTGCAGATCATTAATTTGTTTACCAATATTTTTCACTGACGTATAAACTTTAGCCAAAGATTACAGCCACCAATCTAAATGAACTATGCCGTGGTTCGCATGTCGTTAGTCTTTTGTTTCCGTAAGTTATGTATGACCATGATTCATAATTTCTTACAATAACATTGAAGTACTAAATGAGCAGAGTGCAAAATAAATGTTGTCTTGCAACCATATGTTTGAGAATGCTCATTTTGGTGAAAATCTACGTCAAAAGGTGCCTCGCTGTAAATTTGCATTGTACTGTTTCAGATTTTTTGTTACTCTAATCCGCTAATCATGTGTGGAAAATACATACCTTGACCATACAAATCAAAATTTTATTTGCAGACAACTCACTGCATTGTTTACAGGTTCACGTGTTGCGTCGGTATCAGCGCTTCCGTAAGCTGTGGAGCCTGGCGAGCGTGGTGCTGGTGGCGCTCGTGTCGCTGCTGCTGCTCTCAGACCGCCGGGACGCGTGGCTGTCACTGCTCTACGTCGCTGTCAGCGCTGCTCTTGCATATTTTACTCTCAATAGAAACTTTCGTAAACTTAACAAATTCAACGTATGATTACAGACTTGTTTCTTAGATCTTGGATTGACATATTTTTGTATTTTTTAAGACTTTACTGGGGTTCTTTTTGTGTATTATTCCATTTAAGATGAGATTCCATTTATGTAACTATCTTAAACCGACGTCTTTCCTAGACCTCAGCCTAATTTGTGCACTTTTCTTCTGACAAATCTAGAGATTCCTATTGTTGGCACACGCACAGCATAAACTTTCGTTCTCTACTCTGACCATAGGTGATAAATATTCTCAAGACTTCTGAACAGCTTAATTTTTTGCAACGAGTATACAAATACCTTCATTTCTGAGTTTTATTCTCTGCTAGAACTCCCATTAAGGTCTGATTGCTTTTTGTCTCTTTACACCTGGCAGAACTGTTATCCGGAGAAACCTTTAGAAATTGCATATATATGGTTATCTCAGAACTGAACAATTTTTTTAAGACGCGTTGAAACGGGTGTAATATCAAGTACGATTTTAATTGACTTTAAAACAATTTTATGTCTAA
Organism: Hyalella azteca; assembly: GCF_000764305.2. Taxonomy (NCBI): domain Eukaryota; kingdom Metazoa; phylum Arthropoda; class Malacostraca; order Amphipoda; family Hyalellidae; genus Hyalella; species Hyalella azteca. The sequence continues at coordinate 470,800 of NW_025935823.1, read as the reverse complement.
TAGATTTCAAATCATGTTCCAGTTAACTCAGCTAATGTGATGGGCGGAAAACTGACGACACTGGCGAGATTTACAGTAAAAAGTACGCTTAGTTTTGCAGATATAATATTTTCAAATAGCTAACTTTTAGTTATTTGTTAAAAGGCGCGATATTTTTGGTTGTTCCTGCACTATACATTTGATTTTGTAATGAACAGATGATCCATTTCACTACAGCGTAATTCCGCGCGGCGAGGGGTTAATGTGGTTATAAAGAATTGAGTATTCTAACCTGTCATTGAAAATTTACTTTACACGAAGTGTTGAAGCGGCATTTCTAACGATGGCATTCGTTTGTTCGAGACTTTTTTCCCTATACCGAATTTAGTGCTTGTATGTTTCATATTATGCGTTTTCTTTATATTTTCTTCAATTTTAACAATGTTTTGAACGTTTCTTTATTATATTCGTATTTTAAGGTCGTTATTTAATTTACTTCAATACTTCGATTATCATGTCTGGATTTAGATCTTTTATACCATTATTAGGACTCGTATTTAATTATAGCAATTTTCCACTTATTGCAATAGTGGGTTATATGTAAGGCAAGTGACAAATTTGTTATTTATGACTGGTATAACCTGCGCACCATCGCGTCTTACTTTACGTGGTGCTAAGAGACTCATAGTAGAAAGAAAAGTCTACATTCTCGAGGCGCCAGCCACAAATAATTTGGTGTTCATGCAGATTTATTTTTTTAAGATTTCAAAGTTTTGTTTAATTTTCTTAATTTTAAAGTTGTGCAGTTTACGACTGAGATTTTGTTCGTTATTTATTTCGCTGTATATTTTTATGGATTTCCCCCATTACAATTAGGTTTATCGCAGCAACATTATGAGGTAATTAGAAACTTCTCCATCCGTCAATCATGCTTTGGACGATTTTAACATTAAACTGTTACTACAAGAGCAGTTTGACTTTTTTTGCTAATTGTAATTAAATAAGTGCTGCTTTAGAAGTATGATTGTAAATTGTTACAATACGTTTATTATATTCTGATCATTGCCTGTTCAGGTTTGCTGTTGCGCTCCAGTCTCCACATACGTTGAGTAAAGTTTTGATTATTTACTTTTCGGTTTCGTACAGGATTCCTAATTGCACGCTTCCATTGCACATTTTATTCAGTAGGAAATTATTTTATTTTCTCCCTTGCACCTGTGACAAAGTGCGTGTTGCTGTGATGGTAAAATGATGCTCGAACAAATCCTCGTATCTTAAGATGGTTTTGCGATAGCTAGAGTTGCAGGCCTCGGCTACCTTGTATGACCTAGTATTTTAAACACTATATCTTCCTCCCCATGTGTTACGTACATTTGACAAGCAAGGTCTAAATTACGAGCTGTGGGAGAGTTTGTGAGATACAGTGAATAATTCTATTTGAAAAAAAAAAATAATGTAACGTGCGTTTTTGAATTAATGACTTTTAAATCTATGTATTTATACTGTAACTTGGCACCATCTTTAGGCTTGCATGAACTCCTGTTACTACGGCCGTTTTCAAACGTATGCAGGTTTATTTTTCTAGTTGGTTTTGAATAATACCTTCTGTTTACTGGATTTATTGTTATCAAATATTTATTATATCTAAGTTTCTTTATCCTCGGGGAAACAGAAGAAATGAAAACATTTTTCAAGAAGTGAATCGATTCTTGAACATTTTCGACTGATTCTAGGACAGGATGAGTTTGCTCTGTATCCACGAAAAAGAAAACTCCGTTCACTATCCTATGAGGCATAGGATCTATCCTTTCTGCCACTCGTCTGTCCCTTAGTCACTATCATCAGAGTTGTTGGATTTATCCTCACTACCACTTTCAGAGCCACTCTTCTTGCCCTTATTTCTGGGAGTTGTTCCGCCAGCCTCTGAACCGCTGGGTGATGCCGAGCCTTCATCTTCTGAAGAGTCGGTCAGAGCTTGTCGCTTGCCTCCCTTCTTAGGCTTACTGCTCGCCAGGTCCGAGTCGTCTGTGTCAGAGTCTGAGTAAATCGAAGCGCGCTCTGCGAAAGGTAAAACGCTATCAAAATACATTTGAAAATTTTATTTCAAGGCACATCACGTTGAAAAAAAAAGAGAATTAGATTTCATTAAATTGGGAAAGTCTTGAAGATAACTAGTCTACTTTACCATTTAGATGCACACTCGTGAAAATCAATGTAAAGTACAGGGATGAGTAAACCAAAAAACTCAGCTTGAGTTCGGTGTGCTCAGGTTACATCTCCTCTCCTCATGACTAGTAATAAAACAAGCAGAAGCTCTATTAATGGCAAAACTTAAATTGAAGTTTTCATTTATACCAAGGTAAGATGTGCAACTAAAGAATTAATTCAGTTATTCAACACACCTTTCGCCTTCTTCTTCTGTTGCTTTTTGATGGCGCTGATGGAGAAGGTGCCTTCCTCTTCCTCCTCCTCTTCTTCCTCCAGATATCCTTTGGTGAGGCCCTTGGCAGGGGCGCGTTCCTTCACCCGCTTCTGCTTGCTGGCGCGCCGCATGGTCGCTCGCAAGCGGTCTTCGTCACGCTGCCAAAAAAATTATGCATTTTATTTGAATACAAAAAATGTAATACAGAAACCAAGCATGACAGAAGAGGCGAAAACTATGATGTTATGAACGTGTTATATTTTCTAATAAAAAAGAGAAGTCATTGCCAGCGGTCTTCAAAACGTTCATACTATTTCAGATTACATAGAACTATATCATATTTGTCTAATTATTATATTTGTGATAATTATAACTAAAACAAATACAACTGGAAGAGATCAATATATGGCTTGAATACTTCATTTTATTAAGAATATAATTTTATAAAAGTAAATACACATGTCTGAGAGAGAATGTTGAATTAAAGCATTTGTGTGTGTCAAAAAACCAAATTATATCCCTCCAATATTTTCCTTACATGATATAAAATTCTCTACTACTAATGTCTTACTTAGTATACATTTGCAATTGGAAAAGAGCTACACACATAACTTCACTGTATCAAAATTTCGCGAACATTACACCCATGATACAAGTTGCAAAGTAGTATTGATACATTGTAGAGTTCGTTGCGTCTCCACGAGCATTTCTACACCATTGACACTCAGGTGACCGTTCCGTACCTAGTTGAGTTCATTGCGTCTCCACGAGCATTTCTACACAATAAATACTAGGAGGTGACCGTGCCGTACCCTATTGAGTTTGTTGCGTCTCCACGAGCAATCGAGCATTTCTACACCATTAATAGTACTCCGGTGAAAGTGCCGTACCTTGTAGAGTTCGTTGCGTTTGGTGTCAGGATCCTTGATGACCTGCGAGAGCACCTTCACGGCGGAGGTCTTGAGGGATCGCTCAGCCAACGATGAGAGGATCTTCCTGTGCGTGAAGCTGTCGGTCGAGTGTGGTCGGAACGACAGCTTCGTTCTGAACACGGCTTGTCCTTGCAAGCCTGTGCCTTGCCTGATGAACAGGTGGTTGTGGTCACCCTGTTAACATAAGACGGGTAGTTAAATATATATTGATTCAACAAGTGATCTGCAAATATCCTAGATGAGAAAGTTAAAGTTATTTTTAAAATGAAACATGTTAACACAGTTAAAGCATTTGTAAGGTGGACATTAAAACCAGTAATCACAAATCAAATAAGCAGTTAAACGATAATTAACACAACGGGTATCAAAATGCTACCTGCAGAGGCTGTTTGTACACATCGAAGATCTCGGAGCCAAGGTGGAGTGACAGAGATCCGTCCGACCAGCGCACCAGCTTTGCGTTGCTTTCTCTGATCGCGTTGCCTTCGCTGTCGAAATTCAGGCGCCAACGAATCGTGTTCTCGACTTTGAGCTTCAGCCTGGATGTTGAGACAAAAATTATCAACATCGCACTCATTGTGTCTAAAAAAATTGTCGAGTTTTTGTAAGATGAAATGGTTAGAAAAATGTCGATAATGTCACCAAGCAAATGTTTTTAGGCGATAATGGAATGCGACAGAAAGTTTTCTGTACAATTTCAGAACAACGGCAATAAGTTCAATTGTTATAGGTTGAATAGTGTATATAAGAGTTCAGTTTGGTAATAGGGTTTCATTGTGAAGCAGCTATCTGTAACCGTAAGTCACAAAAATAATCAACAAATTGGAAGGTTTCCATTATTTAATTTTTTCTACTCAAAAACATTCATCACCCACAAGGGATGATAAAAAATTCGTCTTCATGGCGTCCCTACCGTCATTTGCCCACCTCCCCCCTCTCTTGGTCGCCTCCTGAGCCGCGTATTCGACGTGCTCGAGTTTCACGCCGCAACAAACAACAACAACATACGAAATTCATACCTCGCCCGACCCTCCTCATCGAGCGTCTCTTCTTCGTCTATCTCGTCCTCATACGTCTCGTGGTCAAATGGCCTGCGCTCCACAGAGAGGAAATTGGGAAGCTTCACGAAATGGATCTGACGACCGAGATCTGTGTTGATCTTCGGGATCTCAGCCTCGATTTTGGTTTCAGGAACGACGGTTTCCTCTTCTTCCTCTGCTGCTCCGCCTTCTGCTTGATCTTGGGACTGCAATTGAAAAATAAGTTGATAATTTTAGTTTTGTCAGATTGCATTATGACATTGTAAAATTATGCAGTCTGTCAGGGGTTATTGATCTTAATGATGAAAAAATGTCAATAATGACGTTATTAGTTAAAAATAATAACGTTAATAACAACTTAATCAATATAAAGAACTAAACAAATAAAGTCAAGCCTTTATTTATGGTCATCTTACAAAGACACGAGAATGCCTGTTGACGGTTTATCAGAAACTTCTTAAATTCCAGGCTAAGTTTAAATGCTAATCTCTTGGAAGTTAATTCGGACTTTAGAGAACCAGTGTAAAATCTCACGTTTATCTAAATTGAATTTTTTTTAAACTCTCATTCTCAAACATAATTTGTTATTTAAAAATTTGTTGTTGTAGTCTAAAATATGAACCGAATAATTATCTTTAACAAGTACCTATCTAAAAGTAACTCACGTCACTGGGCTTAGGCGAGCGAGAGCGACTCCTAACATCGCGCTCTAGATCACTACCTCGTCGCACGTCATCCTCGTCATCACTGAGCATCACGCCACGCCGGGGCGCGGGTGCTTTACTGGAAACGCTCTCTTCTTCCGACTGAGCGTCGTCCGCGTCAGAGATGTCGTCAGCATCGCCGAATAAATCTTCAGCTATCACTTCTGCACACAAGCATTTGTTGTATGGGTTTGATTTAACCGAATAAATCTTCAGCTATCACTTTATTTCTTCGTTGCTTTTATATTCAGCATTAAATGATTAAAATTAAAATTAGCATGAATAGATTAGCAAGATTGCAGACCAATGACTCTTATCCTTTGAATGAAACCTATTAGTATTCAATGTATTTGAAACTAATAAGTAATGCCCTTACAGAATAAAAGTATGAAAAAATCAACAATATAGTTTTCTCCATTTTACAATTTATCAGAGGCATGAAATATTCAATGATTTCAGTACGAGTTGCTATAACATCTTTAAATAAGACGTAGATCCTAAAATGGATTGAATGGCAGAAATCTGTGTCAAGCGCGTCTTCAAGCTCTGAAGACCTTGCATTCTATGATCAATTATGACCTGCTAATTTAAACAATATTGGAATATATACACCACATAACAATACAATGTTAATGAGATGCTAAATAAAAGAACTGATATAATGCACAAAACATTACAAAGTAATTGAGCAGACCTTGATCTGCTTGAGAGCGGATTTTCTTTGCTGTAGTAGGATCCGAATCTTCATCACTGAGATCATGGCTTTTGCGCTTCCTAAAGAAGAGGGTATAGTCTTAAAAATATAACTCAGCACTCACTCACTGGACGGACAGACAGACATGGCGAGCACAATAGTGCATTTTTTGCATAAATGAGGAAATGTGTTAAAAATGGGTTAGGGACAAGCTTTAGAATAAATGAGTCCAAATCAAACCCATCAAGCACCAAGTTTATATTTCATGACGGAAGTATAATTTTGTATGAATACAGTATTACTGTATACAAAAAAACTGACATAGAAATGAATTTAGGACTTTGTAAATCTCATTCAATTATACAACCAAAGATTAACATTGTAAGTTAAAAGTGAGATGTATAAGTTAAAACATAGCGTGGTAAAAATACAAAAAATTCAGAGCTCTTGGAATCTTACCCTGAGGTGATAGAAGGGCTGTCTGCACCTGAACTGGCATCTGAAAGAAAAAGATTCATTACCTACTCGGAGAAATTTCTGCACTCAAGTTTGGATCTTCATGAACTACTATATATCAAATATCAATAGATTTAGCCACATCAAAATAACTAAAGATCTTAGTAGCTTACCAGATGATCGTGCTTTTTTTCGTGAAGGAGATGTGCCTGCTTTTCGTTTTTTTGCAGCTTCAGCTGATGCCCGGTCTTTGGATGCAGAATGATTAGCCCCACTACCAGCAGGTGAGTGGCTTTTTTGAATACCTGCTGGTGACTGACTTGCTCGACTGCCAGCAGGCGAACGGCTTGCTCTACTGCCAGCAGGTGAAATGCTTGCTCGACTGCCAGCAGGTGAACGGCTTGCTCGACTGCCAGCGGGTGAACGGCTTGCTCGACTGCCAGCAGGTGAACGGCTTGCTCGACTGCCAGCAGGTGACCGGCTTGCTCGACTGCTGGCAGGTGAACGACTTGCTCGACTTCCAGCAGGTGAATGGCTTGCTCGACTGCCAGCGGGTGAACGGCTTGCTTGACTGCCAGCAGGTGAACGGCTTGCTCGACTGCCAGCAGGTGAACGACTTGCTCGACTGCCAGCAGGTGAACGACTTGCTCGACTGCCAGCAGGTGAACGACTTGCTCGACTGCCAGCAGGTGAACGACTTGCTCGACTGTCAGCAGGTGAAAGACTTGCTCGACTGCCAGCAGGTGAACGACTTGCTCGACTGCCAGCAGGTGAACGACTTGCTCGACTGCCAGCAGGTGAGCCGCTTCCTCGACTGCCAGCAGGTGAGTGGCTTGCTCGACTGCCAGCAGGTGAGCCGCTTGCTCGACTGCCTGCAGGTGATTGACTTGCTGAGAAATGACTTCCATGACTTGGGGCAGGTGACGGTTGAGATGGACTTCCATTTTCTGACGGATTCTTGAGGCGCTCAGCATTTTTTTGGTTCATTCTAGGGGACCCATTAGTAATACAGCCATCTAGAGAGACACTCCTATTACTTCCAGCAGGTGAGACACTCCTATTACTTCCAGCAAGTGAACCACTCCTATTACTTCCAGCAGGTGAGACACTCCTTTTTCTTCCAGCAGGTGAGACACTCCTATTACTTCCAGCAGGTGAACCACTCCTATTACTTCCAGCAGGTGAGACACTCTGATTACTTCCAGCAGGTGAGACACTCCTATTACTTCCAGCAGGTGAGACACTCCTATTACTTCCAGCAGGTGAGGCACTCCTATTACTCCCAGCAGGTGAACCACTCCTATTACTTCCAGCAGGTGAGACACTCTGATTACTTCCAGCAGGTGAGACACTCCGATTACTTCCAGCAGGTGAACCACTCCTATTACTTCCAGCAGGTGAACCACTCCTGATGCTGCTGGGGGAAGCACTTCTAGCACTTCCTACATCAGAGCTGCTGCCTGTTGGAGATGGGCTTCTTGAATTGTGAGCAGATGAGTGTCCTGAGGAAAATTAGTACCTAATGTTACTGATAGCCAACAATAATTGATGTCACTTATTTGCTTAAATTGCAGGTTAACTAAAAATTTAAAAGCAAAGAAAAGTTCACAAAGATTCATATCTTAATAGAAAACGTTTTGGAGTCCAGCTCCATTGTCAGTTTGTAGAATCTAGAATTTATATATAAAATCACAAATTAATATGTACAATTGAAAGTAATTAATCATTTGTATTAATTTGTGACTTTCTATGCGAATTCCAGATTCTACAAACTGATTATGGAGATGGGCTCCAAAAAATTTTCTATTAAATATGAACTTTTGTGGACTATTATTTGCTTTTACATTTTTAGCCAACAATATCACACAAATAGGAAATCCAGATCAGAATAATATGCTATGCTTCTTTTAATTTGTCTTCCAAGTAGCAAATCTTGCAAAAATAAAACTTTTGACAACAAAGAATACATGAAAAAAATTAATTGTTTATGGTAAGTTAAATTGCAACATGTTTTCAACATTCTAACTAGTCTTACAAACAAAAACTATTCTTACAAATAATTCAAGTATCAAAATTCATTCAAATTATTCTAGCACCATCTTATATTTAAAGCCATGTTTACTAACCAGCTGTGCTGCTGCCACTGGAATTTGAGTTCTCTGCTCCATATGTCTCAGCCATGAAGGATATTTTCAAGTTAATCACAATCTGTCTAATGCAATGTTAATTTTATCTTTTATTGCAAAAATTATATAAAAGGAATCAAAATATACAAGTCATAGTTGAAGCCATTATTCAATAAATGTTTAACTCTATAGAGACATTCTGAAACTCACACACTCAATCTTATCATGAATTTATTTTCTAGAAAAATTGAAAATTTAGGGTGATGAAATATGTACAAGGCTTTTGAAATGGCTTCAAAGTTGCATACTATATATATACAGTAGAACCTTGGTTAAAGAACCCTTCAGTAAAGGAATAATTCTGATTAGCAACCAAAAATTTTGATAAAAATTTACCCCAATCAGTGAAAAAATTTTGGTTAGCAAAACAACTAATGTGTCATTACCAGGCATGTGACCAAGCTTCAGAGATGGCATGCCACTTCCTTGTTCATAAGATTCAGCTTTGATTGGATATTCTTTACCTTTAACAGTTCACAACCATCTTATTTAGTGACTTTTGTGTTTTATTTGAATAATTATATATAGCCCTCAGCCATGCCTGCAAAGCAGATAAATAGTGTATGAGGCAATAGGAGCCTAAACTTGTTTAATGACAATGTGAGGTCATTTTATCCAAAAGTGTTACTTACAATAAAGGCAGAAGCAACAACACTGGGTAAGTTTTTCCTTTGACCTCAAAGTAACAGAGAAGGTAATCAACCCCTGAGGTTACAATTCCCAATAATCTCTTGGTGGCGGATTGCCCCTCCAAGCAATAATTCCTCCTTTTCCTCCCAACTCTTATATATGCACTCACACCAATAGACACCATCACATCATAGTCAGAACAATAAGTATCCTTATATTTACTATATGTTTTCTTATGTTTAAATACTTTATTCACTGATTTTATATCTTTTTAGCACCATTTATAACTGTTCTCATCTAAAAACATTCCTGTACAACCTGTACCTATATATATATGCCTTTAATATAGTCCATAAGCTAAAGCTTACGTGACTAGGCTTGTAATTTTGCACCATTTTAATTGGTTCATGTCATTAATTCACTATGACAAAAAAAATTATATCAGTACGGTGACAGACGTCAGTAGGTACCATCAAACGGGGTAATAAAGGAAGGGACAAGTGGGATAAATCAGGACAGTGGACACCCCTAAAAACCATTTACAGTAGAACTTCAGCTAGCAAAGGCTCCAGGTAAAGTGAGGTAACCAAAAAATCAATCAACAACAAAAAGTTTCAATTACATCTACCTTGCTCGGCAAAAAAAATTTCATTTAATGAAAAATTAATGCATCATTGCCTCATGGGTCATCACAAAATTGTGCCTAGAAGGCTAGAATGTCAGATGGAATGGTGCACTGGCAGGATGGAATTCTAATTTCGAAGGTTCATATATTATTTCGATCCACCAAGACCACTTTTTCTACCCAACATCGTTATTTGAGGCAAAAAATGAACTTTTTAAAGGCTTAAAATATGCTAACTTGCTCAGTTTCTATAAGTACGTAATCACTTGGAAGTTGTATGCCTGCACCTTTCACTCAACAATTAAAATTAGACTTATAAAAAGTATTAGTTAGTTGAAAATTTGTCTCTTAAGTTGACCACAATGAACTAAACTTCATTAAGTAATCATTAGGCAGAGTTTTCCATCATGCACACTAAACACACATTCAGAGTTCAGACAAGCAGAACTACATAACATGTGAGCTAACGTGCTACTGAATTGAAATTGAATAGGTACCTAGCTTCTTTCCCGCTCTCGGAAAATCTAGCGGGATGATCAATCGTATACTTAATTCGTATACGGTTGTATACGAATTAACTAATCGTTCGTATACTTAGTGCAAGAGAATGAATAATTATGTTGTTTCTGATCAAACGAACGAAAACTTCTGATCAAACGAATGAAAACTTCTGATCAAATGAACAAAAACTTCTGATCAAATGAATGACAACAAACTTTTTGAAGATAATTCTGAAATCGTAATGTCTATTGAATTCTAATACGGATAGTTAATTTTACTATCGTATTTCCAAAATCGAGTATTGCATTTCTTTTAATTGAAAAACATTCTTTTACATAAAAAACAACGAATTATTTCTTACAGCTCCTCACAAATGACGAATGAATGCTCCTCATATTGACAAATGACGATCTTACTCTTAGAGCTAAAAATTTTAAATTGAAGGATTTTGTCATTTCAAAGACTCCATTGATTACAGAACTTTAGTTTTTGGAAGTGTATTCAAGAAAAGTTTCTGAAATAGTAGAAACATTTCCATTATCATTCTGAAATAGAAGCGTCATTTCCGTTCTTATATATAAACAGGATTAATAAAATACCTATCAAATCCATCTAATGTCATTCAATTTGTGATGTATGAATGACAGTTTTACTTTGATTCCTATGATGCTAATTTTTACCGGTTGAAGCTGTAGAATTAAATTAGATTAAAAAATTAATTACAATTAAATTTTACTAAATCAAATTTTATTATTTAATATACTAGGTGGTACATGCTATAGAATAAAATTCTATTAGAAAAATATTGAATTAAAAATCTGATTATATGTTTTAAATTAAAAATTAATTTTTATTAAATTAAATTGTAGGTATTATTAATGCACTATAAGGTTTTTGTGCTCTATTTTTTATATAATGAAATAGTTTCCCATGTTAAACAACGAAAATTTTCTAAAAGACACAAAACGTTCGAAAACGCGTGATGGCAGACGAAATCAGTCAGAATTTGAAGTGAATTTATCAAGATGAAATGATAAATTCAACATAATAGGGCAAAAAATAAAAAAATTCAAATCTGGAACGTATAAATGAGTTTTTATAATTCAAAAAAACTTTCAATCATTTAAATCTCAGAATGGAATGTGACTCAAATCTATTTATTGTGAAATCATTGCAAATCAAACAAGACACAACCAAACAAAAGCGCTTGTGACGGCGTCCTGTAATTACGTAAACATAGGAAGTTATGTGAATGTACGCAGTGAAAAAGTAGAAGTTTATCTTATAATTTTGTGTGAAATCGAAAACTTTATTGGTCTTGTCCAATCGTGAGAATTTTTACAAATGTGGAAGTGTTTTTTATTATTTTAGAATGTATTCATTGCAAAAATTTGTCTACTACCCTACAGATAGACGACTAGTTAACTTGATTGAGGCGTTGCCAGCACAGGATTGGATGTCGAACCACGCGCAATTTCGGAAGTTTCGAATGTGCTCAGTTTATCAATTTTCATTGCAGTGGAAGGTGGTGTAATGAGCCGCGAGATTTCATACCTACTGAAATTATATGATATTAGAGCCGCGATATTTCAGACAAAAATAGGACTTTTCCAGACTAGATCACATTCACTGTAATGACTGTATTCACATCATTAATACAATAATGTATATTGTATGGATATGGTAAATGGTAATATCATATCAATAATGGAAATGATCAATAAAAAACACAGAAAATGTCATTAATTCCACATTTACATAGGCTAATCTACAAAGAAAGAGGAGGACTTAACTGACAATTGACATCACGATTCACTTCACGCACACGGTATTCGGGTATTGACGGTAAGATAGCTTTAAAATGTAATCTGTTGCATACAAACGTCCTCAGGTTGCAACAGTCAATAGTTTACGTATACCTAATTCAAGTTGAAAGTTATGTTCCCAGAGAGTGACTCAGTCTCACTCAGAGTGACATACGTCATACGGTACGGCGGTGCGGTAGAGGGTTAAATTTCACTTTTAGTTATGTACCTAAAATTAAGATTAACATTATACAAAATATTCAACGTTACTTATAGTAAATTAAGAGTATTAGTAAATGATGAACATACAGCTAGAACCTAGAAGTTCTAGAACATCTACTATCAACTTCTGGGAGTTCTGGCTCTGGGTGGGGTTAACCCCAAATGGGATATGGCCCCCCCCCACGGTCCCACCGGGCCACCACACGTCTTCACACAACGAGTGGCCAATCTAAACTATTGGAAAACGGAACACTTTTCCGTTTTACAACAAGCATAATTTTCCGCAGGCTTCGTCTGTGATTTAGTCTATGCCACTTTTTCATGCGCTCCTCCTCTGTTACTTTGGAATATTATTGTAATATAAATACATAGAATGGGTTATAATTTTCACTTAAACGGCTTTTAATTGTGCTGCTCGCCACTCAATCTGAAAATCCTCAATTGCTAAAATACAGTGTTATTTTGTTGCTCCAACAAATAGGTTGGCGCCCAAAAACTTGCAATAATATATGAAGATCTCTAGACCGTAGACGTAGAGGAACTCAGAAATCGATGTAGTGATCCATTAGAAGTTCAGTTTGGTTAAAAAATTTCAATCTCATTAACCTATTAACACCTAACCTTCTGGTTGATTTTTCATCATTCTCGAATGAATGGTATGATAAGTGATGCAATAAATGAAAACTTTATGGTTTAAACCGGAAGAATGAATTGCAAATAAATTATTATGAATTCCTAAGACGTGATCAAGCTCAAAAATCTAAGGCAGAAATAATCAATAGGGGCATTTAAGAGACATCTAGGTAACGATAAAGCTTTAATTATGAGGTACTTGATATATAAGATTGTAACTATATTAATCTTTCATCAATTTGCTTTTACTTTAAGTCCGTATTGTGCGACAGCGTGGTGGTCATGGCGTCCAGCCATTTAGCTGCAGCGAGAAGTGGGCTCACTGCATCATATGGGAGAAGCTATTTTGGTGGCGGTTCGCCCCTTGGACAGGTGCCGGCGAACAGGAGTCGGTAGTCGTGGGATCACTACGGAGTCGTGGACATCCTGTGTGAGTGTTACGCCAGATATAAACGATAGCCAAAGCCTTTACACAATTTGTTGCATGCAGATCCCATATTAATATTTACTGACTAGACTAGCCGATTCGAAATTCGGGCTTTATAATTCGTTTAGTGGGTGACGACAGTGATAATTTCTAGTCAAGGACATTATTTGTCGCTTTAGCCACCTGTACTACAACCATCTGGAGCAACTGGCAAACAGCAGGCGATGACCAATGGTCAGCTGCAGCTAAGTGATCATCGGCAAAATCTTTGGCACGAGTGTGGGACTTGGAACGAGCTTGTTCGATGAAGATTTCAAGGTCAAGGCTTTTCCTCGTTATTAACAACCACTATTTCGTGTAGAAAAATTGTTTAATTTATTTTTATGTATTCATTTACGTCTCTCTATGAATTTTGAGTGCCTGTACACGCACCACGTACACAATTGCAACGACCTAGTCAAGGTTAAATAGAATTGTAACTTCTCTTTTTAAAAATTATAAATTTAACCAAGTAACAGAAGGTCGTTTAACTTCTAACTAAGTAACATAACACACAGAATATGAAATTTAAGAAGTGAATTTTAAGATAGATACATGTATTTGGAATGCCTGAGTTGATTGCAGGAAATTATGACCGTGACATGCGGCCATAAGGTTGACGCGTGTGCTCTGCAGCTGATTTAACTGTCATTACAGAAGATGATTCTCTAAGCTTTAACATCAACGGGATAATCGTAAGCTTGGCCACCTGCCAAGATTGTGAGCTTGGCAGACAATGACAATACACGAATTCTGATATGTTTTTTATAAACACATTTTATCCTTTCAAGTAAAGTGTGTATAAAGACTTCATACATTTAATTTTATTTACGAATTCGACATCCAAATTATGAAACTTACGCCCATTTTTCAATATATTTAATCACAAATCGAGGAGAACATGTAAAGGAATGAAATGGAATGATCCCTAACAGTACAGTCAACTAAAAGAATGAATGCAACCCCATGAACTACAGTATGTGTGTGAGTACATAGATTTTGTAGAACGGATAGTACGTTGTTCGAAGAATACGTAATAAGTAGCATATGCTCATTGTCTAACACTTTTATCATAGACCGGACATAGCTAATGGCGATATTAGAGATCGTTTCTGATTTCGCGTGCGACCTCGAGCTAATGTCGTCTTGTTAATGTTTCCGGCCCATAGTGTGAATTGAATTGTGTAAATATGAGGTTCGAAATTATGGTGGATAGTGGAGGAAAGTTATGGGTGAAATGAAGACTCGTAAGGTTTACGATTAAATCCTCACATTCGTGTTCCAAGTATAGATGTTGTGTTGTATTTAAATGTATGTAAATTCAGGGTTTCATGGCGTTAATGATCTAGGTACTAAGATGCCGCACTGAATTTAGATATGACCCTTCTTATTCATGGGCCAATCTATTATTACATAACATAACATAACATAACATAACATAACATAACATAACATAACATAACATAACATAACATAACATAACATAACATAACATAACATAACATAACATAGTGATGTCGGCGCTGAAGAGTAGGCCTGATGTGGCCTGTCGCCGATTCGTGTACTTTTCGTGCCTTGTTCACAGAAGATCTAAAATCGTATCAATTGACCGGATGTTGTCAGGACTGACGATAGTTTGGAATATCTACTAGACTTCCACCGGGTTCGATAAGGAGCTAGGCATTTCAAGTCTGAGCATATATTTTTCCATAGCTTTATCTAGTCTGTTATTGAACGCGTTCATACTCGGAGCGCCAATGATGTAATCAGGGAGGCTTTTCTACATGTCGGTGATTCGAAGCGAGAAGAAATGTTGTCGCGTGGAGAAGTTGCAGCGCAGTTTTTTTTTACTGAATTCCGACGATTTCAGCTGATTTTCATTTGCAGCTGATTTTCATTTACCGGCGCTATTTTGACATTTTATTGTGGCTAGATTCCTACATTCATTACCTTTAAATATTTTAAAAATGATGCCTCAATAATAACTACCAAAGCCAGCCCGTGACGTTTCCTTGTATTTTTGACCAGCGACAATGAACAGATTGGCAGCCGTACGACGGCACTGACAAGCGCTATCAAAAATCAGTTTAAAATTGTTACATTTTTGACGTGCTGGAGACTGGCTGCGCGGTGATGAGTGTGTCAGGAAATATAAGCTAGTGGCAGAAAAAAATTGATCTCTTTGCTGAGTAATCTCATGTAATGAAAATAATGAACAATTCACTCAGAGAAATGAATGAAACTTTAAGTGCGAACCCGGCTCGCTTTGTGGGTAAGACGTTATGACCCATTATGGACATTATAACCCATTTATTTCTCTGAGAGAAGGCTTTTTAGCGCATTTTCTCATTTATGAAAAAAATGCACTATTGTGCTCGCCATGTCCGTCCGTCTGTCCGTCCGTCCGTGACCTCACGTTTTCGTCTACGAGAAAATGCGCTCTCTGTCACTCACTGCAGTGAGTACTGAGTTATATTTTTTTATCCTGTCACCGCTTGAGAAATGGATTGATATAGCGGGTGTTAACTGTCCATGAATCTGCTGGTATTTAAAGTTTATTCGGAGTTTAATTTACCCAACATATTGTCGTTTGATTGTAAACATTTGTTTGTAGCAGACGGTGTGATTTTTAACGATCATTAATTAAATAGTTTGTGATTTTCTGCTAACATAAATGGTAAAGTATCACAAGCGCGGGGATTATAGAAGGTGGTGTTAACCATCTAAGTTGTGGGTTTGTCTTAAGATCAATAAATCGAAAAATTTCCAAGAATTTAAAAACAAATAAATTAGCACAAAAATTCACCATTTCATTATATTAGAAAACGCTTCGGAATCCAGCCATCATCACTTCATTCGTCAGTTTACTGGATTTTGAACCAACGGTACAGGTGGAATAAAAAATATTTTTACTGATAAAGAAATAGTAAACTATTAGGTTACTTTCCTTACTTTTAAATTCAGGGTTAGCCTTGCGGTGGAGCGTGAAATTTTGACTCTGTTGGCTTTTTAGTGTATCTGATATACGCCCTCGGGTAGCCGGCAGTGTTGAAGAAATTGAAGGCCCCACATTCGATGTTCACAAATGCGCAACGAAAGCAAAAATTGAGGATTTAAGAAATCCTGTAGATACACACAAAAATGACTAGATTAAGGTTAAATGGCGGACTTTGCTTGGGACTTCAATTCGCAATTGCTCTAGAGAAAGCGAAATATTATATTTAGAATATTTCAACATTATTTCACGGTAAATATATTGTAACTCAATCGACATTTGTGCTTTAAGCTTAATATTTTTTATATACCTTCAACAATGTCAGGGAATAGAATGTGAGCTTCGTCCTTGCTGCCAACAACCGCTATACGTGGCCGGTTTTTTTCATAAGTCTCGCTGTCACTCTTCTAAAGTTAGCAGAGTCTAACACCTGCACCTCCTAGACTTTCTCTCATGTTCGTCACGCAGCTGCACTCGTCCAGAAAATCTGTGTCCAGTGGATGCTGTATAATCCGTACTGAGTCCACTTGTGTATATATTTTACACTCAATGTTACTTGGCAAATATAGGATGATAGTTCTTCCATTTTTAAGTAATAATGAGTGACGATGCACACATATTCGAGGGTAATTACGAACTGTGGCTAACCGTGTGGAATTTTGTTTACAGTTTCAATTTTCTTATCGATCACTACAAACCTCATATCCTATCTGCATCACAGAAATTAAAATTGAACAGAATTAGCGTGTACTTTGACCCAGACTAAAACCGTCCCCTGAACTAGAAATTAGGGACTCACTTCAGAGATAATGAGTACCCCACGTATATCTTATAATGAGTACCTCACGTATATCTTATAATGAGTACCCCACGTATATCTTATAATGAGTACCTCACGTATATCTTATAATGAGTACCTCACGTATATCTTATAATGAGTACCCCACGTATATCTTATAATGAGTACCCCACGTATATCTTATAATGAGTACCTCGCGTATCTTAACAAGCATGCAATCTAACACTCACGCTGAACAAAATCCATCCACGAACGAGGAAAAATAACGACTGGTTTTTATGCTCAGTCGAAAGCTACGGTAGCGACTTTAATTCAAGTATTCGTTCTTAAGTTTATTTTACGATTTCTTGCAATATCAATCTGGTTGAAGTAAATTGTGTGATAATAATTACAATAACTTCTGATCATGAACATTTTCTATGGAACTGGCCGGTCGAATATTACAATCACCTTATGGAGTATCGAGAAGATAATAAAACATTTTAGGAAAAGATGTACTCGACATGAATGAATGGTGATAATTACTATACATTCAATCTTTAGAGCTAAGTCATGATGACACAACCTGTGAGCTGGCCGCCTTACAGCGCGTCTGTGTATTTGTTTGAATTCTTTGACATGTTAGTACATAAAGCGCGTGTGAATAAATTGCTGTTGACATGAAACTTCATTAAATGTAAGCTTGATCCTTCGCCAAGACTTGAAAAGAGTGCCTTTTTTAGGATAGATGAACATGTGTTAATTTGACATGTTTTAGGCGCATCGTTCGATTTGAACACTAAACAGGGCATAAGTTTGCATTTGAAAATTATTTTTACTTGATTTGTACATTAGGTACTCATATAAAGGATGAAAATGAACTTATTGCTTCAATATCAATAAATAGTCTCGGCTCTCGAAAAATGAAGCATTGAAGCTGCAGACCGTCAAGAGTGCGTCATGTTATGGTTATTTCGGGTGCCCTTGCTAGCGAGTAATGAAATGTTCGTTTTAAAATCCGTGGACTAATTAGAAGCGATGAAATCGTCTCTGTGGACATTTAGCCAATTGTTCTCCTCGCTTGTACAGAGGACAGCTAACAATAATGCGTAGAACTCAAATTCGAAACGGTGCTTGAAATCTGCTCCTTATTTTTTATTTGAAAATGTAGGGTGCTAGCGCGTTTGAAGCCTGGCATTGTGAGCATACAGGGGTGTTCAAATGAGCATCCACACACAGTTATTTTTGCGAGATATACGTAACTTGTATTTTAACTTTATTTTAGCTGTAGGATCTTGCAAACAAAGGTTAGACGAACAAAGTTAATATCTTCATATTTTTAAAAAGGATGATAAAATGGAAGTTCTTTCGTTATAGGAGGGATTGATGACTACTTCTTAATTTGACGGTAGCAAAACACGTCTCAGTGTCAGTATCTAGCATACGAAACACATCAAAATATCCAGCATCCGTACAAGTCTTACTCTCCAACATCCGTAAAAGTCTTAATTCTTTCTTTTTGCCGTTATGCCTCTAAAACAAATAGTATATTTCTCAATTAAAAAATCTTTGGGAAAATTATCAGTCAGTTATTTATGAAAATTATCGTTCACGAAATACAACTCAATGTCATATGATTTAATCATACGTGTTATTGTAGTGATTTAATCACCGTGTAACTGTAATGATTTATAACGTTTCAGATGTTAAATCAGGCAGAGTGGCGACTTCTAATCCCCGTCTCAGAGTAACTCGAGTTCGACTGCGCTTGTTCCAACCGTGAGTTTAAAAACGCCTTCATTGATGATTTGCTTGCCCGAGTCCATCTACCAAAACTCACTCATGTACAGTGTACATATAGTGGCCTAAGTACACGAAGTGGCTTAAGTGCCCGTTGCACTTTAACTATATATAATAGATGGCGGTCTAATCATATTTACCGGCTTAAGTACAAGTAGCGCCCTAAGTACACGTAGAGGCTTAAGTACACGTAGAGGCTTAAGTACACGTAGAGGCTTAAGTACACGTAGAGGCTTAAGTACACGTAGCGGCTTAAGTGCACGTAGAGGCTTAAGTACACGTAGTGGCTTAAGTACACGTAGCAGTCCAAGTATGAATAGCGGCCTAATTACATTTAGCAGTTAAAGTAAATGGAGCGGTTTCAAGTACACCTAGCAGCCGATTTATCGTCGTGATTGCTGAGATTATCTTAAAAAGCCGTCAGGGATTGGCTGAGGAATTTACGAACTCTTAACGGTTTTTGTTACTACGATCCCTGGTCGACTGCAATTAGATCAAACAAAAATCTAGATTTTCCCCCAAAGGTAATACGTGATCGTGAAATGAAAAAAAAATTTATTTTGTGTAATTTTAGGCAATTTGATTGCAGGACGGAGTGCAGTAAAATCTTGAATTGAGCCTAATTGAGTTCATTTTTGAAGCAGCAACCTGTCAAATTTATTTGTGAAAGTTGTTATGATGCTGAGCGAAAAACAGTAGTGCTTTATTTACAGAGTTTTAAACAAGAAGCTGATTTTGAACTAAAGTCCTTGTTTCAGTTTAAAAACTTGATAGGCCTACTCGCTGTTGCGCTTACAAACGGCCTTTTCCGAGGAACCATTAATTAGGATTATACACAATCAGCACAGAAAATATTACTCATATGTACATAATTATTGTATAAATCACGATCAAACATGAATTGTAGCAATATATAACTTGCTAAAGAATTGAGAGAAATCTCTGATAATTCAACACATACTGTATATGGGACATGGAATCGGGGCTGCTTGTACACTTGCAGGAGCAGTGAAGTAAACTATCGAAGTCGAACAAAATTAAGAGTCTGAAATTGACTTTTTTTTAATTTGATTTGAAGGCTTCGAGTGCTTATGCACTGCCCAGCCTGATCTCTGTCATTATTTGGGGATAAAAGGAAGATGCTTAGGCAAAAATATGGATGCAGCAAGCACCCAAGGTCAGGAGAGTTTTTACATGCTCCAGAGGTGTGAACCCTAAAATTGTCTGTCGGGAGCGCAGGAAAAGCCTTTGTAGAGAAATTAAAATATGAATTGACGAGACACTCACGAGCTCGTTGCAAGCTGGATGTCTTTATGTGACGAATACAGCCGACATGTTATTGTAAAGATCTTTATATTAATATTATAATTATATCAGGCATTGTTAATAAATATTAAAAATGAATACAGCATTGCGTGGTAGTATAATAACGAGTGTCTTAATGAAATTAATGTATTAATACTCTTGCTTTAGGCCAGATACCGATAAATTCTTAGTGATAGATGAATGTTTTTCAACCATTCAATAAATTCAATCGACTTTTTAAGGTCTTCAATGCTTGCACATCCCTTGCATCATGTCATCAAGTTTCCAACAAAATATCCACTAGAATTCTGTAAACAATACTACAATAAAATATACTCTATGTCACGAATGCTGCTAAATATCCAGGTCGTTTCTATATAATTTCTTGAGCAGGTGAGCGTTGCAATGGAGAAGTCGAGTGAGTGAACAGGCACAGCTTGGCACCTCAAACTGCTTATGATCATCTCCGCCCACCGTGAGTGTTGTGTGACCGAATAAAGGGTAGGCCTATAATGGCTGATGATGTGTAGGCCTATAACGTATAGGCTGATGCTGTGTCGGCCTATATGTTTAGACTAATAATGTATAGACTGATGATGTGTCGGCTAATAATATATAGGGTTATAAAGAGTAGTCTAATAATGTGTAAGCTTATAATGTATAGGCTAATAAAGTATAAGAAAATAATTTTTATACATATAATGTTTAGGCTTATTATGTTTCCATAGGGATTTTAGCACCCAAAAAAGTAGGTCAATCACAGGAGTTGTTAATTATTGCCTTGATTGATTAACAGGTCAATATTGAGTGTTGGGTTATTTTACTCTTAGTTATTACCTTTAAATATTTCTGCATAGTGGTTGTTGATTAGGGGCCGAGCTCTACTTGGGAGTTGTCATGACGAAGCAGCACGCAAGGAGTTAAATGGGAAATTCTTTTCATATTGTATTGTAGGTCGTTCTATTTGTTCATCTATTAGTAGTTTAGTATGGGAAACTTATATTATATATTTATAATAAGAATAACTTATATAAGTGCGCTGTTCAGGTGTAATAGCGGCAGGCAGGGGGAGGTGGCATGAGGGGGGACAGCGATGAAGACCGGGGCTCCCCCGAGGGTCTTGGGGCTGCCCACATCCCCCCCACCATCTACGTCATCAAGGTAGCTTTTAATCATATATAATATCACCACCTAACCAATACTCTTATCTCAAATAAATATTCTTAACTATTGCTTTCCTCCTGATAATTTTTTTAGCATATTTAGCAGTAATTACGTTTAGATATTTAAGATGATTTTTAAAAGATAATTAAATTCGCTAGTAAATAATGTAATCTAAAATATGCGTTATATCACATTTTTGTAAATTTCGTCCAACTTTGGTCTGTAAGCTTGCCAAGTCACTCAAAATGAAATGTTTGCTTAATTAATCTTCTTCAATGCAACTCACATTTTGATTGAATGAAGATGAATGAATGAATCTCCAATTAAACGAAATATATAATAATAATAAAAAAGAAACAAATAGAATGAATGATACCAAAATTCAAGAATTAGTACAAACAAGACATAAATGAATGAATGAATGAATGAATTTAACAAATGAAAGAAATACAAGTAAATATTCATCGCAGTTCCACAAGAACGCCAGGCGGGAGGCCGTCGAGTTTCTGCTGGAGAGGATAGAGAGCAAGCACAAGTATGGAGGAGCCGAACTCTTCATCAGATGTGAGCCGCAGAAGCCTGGCCAGGTCAGTTCATTGATTTGCGTCACAAAAAGAAATATTTGGCGATGTGTCATGCTTGATAGAATTCTTCGTCCTATGCAAACAAAGTTACGTACCTGGTAACATCTAGCACAGTGACGATGTAGTCTCGCCCTGCATGTAAATTAGCGGCTCTATGACGCTATAGAGAAGCGTGACGCTATAGAGAAGCGTGACGCTATAGAGAAGCGTGACGCTATAGAGAAGCGTGACGCTATAGAGAAGCGTGACGCTATAGAGAAGCTGCCTCCGTGACGCTATAGAGAAGCTGCCTCCGTGACGCTATAGAGAAGCTGCCTCCTTGACGCTATAGAGAAGCTGCCTCCGTAATAATTGACTATTGCTAGTTAACACTCCATAGATATTTCTTACTCGCATGCACGACTGAAGTTTCCTGAATTATAATCCAAAAGCATAAAAATTACTAGATTGCTTAAGTCGCAAGTTTACCAGGAATTTAAAAGCAAAAAAAAAAATCACATGCTTCAGAATGTAAAAAAATAATAATAATAGGTATAAATAAAAAATAAACAAATATCAATACAAATGATTAAAAGCAAAAAAAAAAAAAAACAGCCAGAATATTAACCATTTCTTAAGAATGAAGTCCAGCTCCATTTCTTAAGTCCAGCTCCATCGTCAGTTCAAAAGTTCAAAACCTATAAGAAAATCAGAATCAATTATAAAACTAAATTTTTTTTGCGTGCACCATGCTTTCGGCCTGGATTTCTGTTTGCCTGTTTTTAAACTGGACTTCTATAAATACTTTTTAGCCTTTGAAAGACTTGCTCTTAGTTTAAAAAATGTTTCTATTACCAATCGTCCTGAATTTTTTGGCAACTTGCAAAGCTTAGCTTACCGTCATTTCTACGGTTTCAAAGCTTATAAAATTTTCTCGTCTGTTTTCCAACCCCGTGACACCCATTTCTTAAAGGACTTGGCCAAAAATAAGGACCTAATCATTTGTAAGCCAGATAAGGGCAAGGGAGTCGTATTGGTTGACCGCAATCGTTACAACAGTAGCCTTTCTGCTCTCATTACAGACCCTTCTAAATTTATCGAAATTACAGATCCAATTGCTAAAACTATTTTAAAGATTGAGGATAAAATGAATAATTTTTTGAGAAAACTTAAAGATTCCGCTGCACTTTCTTCTGAAACTTATTTGAAACTTTATGCCTCTGGCTCTTGCCCAGGTATTTTGTATTGCTTGCCTAAGATTCATAAGCCAGATTTCGCTACAAAATTTCAGTTTCGACCCATTTTTGCTGCTTACAACACTCCGAGTTTTAAGCTTGCCAAATTTTTGGTCCCAGTGTTGAACTGTTTGACAACTAACCAATATACGGTAGACAATTCTTCTTACGTGTTCGTAGACCGCTTGAAGAGTTTTACCAATGTCCAGGATCTGACTATGGCTTCATTTAATGTCGAAAATTTGTTTACAAATATACCTCTCCATGAAACTATTGATATTTGCCTCAATTCATTGTTCAAAGAGATTAATGACATTGTCATGGGTTTGAACCGCAAATTTTTTAAATCTCTTCTTGAATTATCTGTTTTAAACTCGTGTTTTGTATTTGCCGGCAAATTTTACAGACAAATTGACGGCTTGGGCATAAGTCTACCACTAGGTCCTACTTTTGCTAATATTTTTATGTGTTTTCACGAGACTAAATGGCTGGCCAATTGTCCTCTTGATTTCAAACCTGTTTTTTATAACCGATATGTCGATGATACTTTTTTACTGTTCAATCATCCTTCTCATGTGGCCCTTTTCTTTGATTATCTAAACCTCCAACATCAGTCAATAAAATTCACCATGGAGCTTGAAACCAACAATAGTTTATCTTTTCTTGATTGTAATGTTACAAAATCTAATGGCCGTTTCCAGACCTCTGTGTTCAGAAAGTCAACGTTTACCGGTTTAAGCACCAGCTTTCTTAGTTTTTGCTCATTTCGTTTTAAATTAAATGGGATTAAAACATTATTAAATCGTGGCTTCCGTATTTGTTCAACTTTCAATGCTATGAACACTGAATTTGAGTTTTTGCGCAGCATTCTTTCTTTAAATGGGTTTCCATCGCAAGTGATTTATACTCAAATTAAGAAATTCATGTCAAGGCAATATAATGAAGTTGTACCCGATTGTGACAGTAGGAACCTGATTTATTGTTCTTTTCCCTACTTCGGTAAAGCATCTGAGACTATGGCTAGGGAATTGAAAGATTTGATCAATAAATATCTTTCGAATGTAAATCTGCTGGTGCTATTGGTGAATAACTTCAAAATCGGTTCGTTCTTCAAGTATAAAGATGCTCTCCTTCTTTTTATGCGTTCGTCCCTAGTATATAGATACAGTTGTGCGTAGTGCGCATCAGCGTACGTCGGTATGACGTCTCGCAATTTTTACACCAGGCTGGCGGAGCATAAGGGCAGAAGCTTTAGAACGGGAACAATACTTGCGCATCCTCCTCATTCAGCTGTGCGCGAGCAGTGCACATGCCCATGCCGAGCAGTGCAATGTTCCGGTGTCTGATAGTGATTTCAGAGTTCTAGCTTACACGACCGGTGTTACTGACCTACGGCTTTCAGAATCCCTGTACATTTTTAAACAGAAACCTGGTTTAAATGCAGCCTTCAGCTCCTATCCCCTTGAAATTCTAAATAGATAGGCCTGTCTCCTTATGTGTATTTGTTTTTATTTTGTCAATTTATGTTTTTTTCTTCGATGTGAATTTAGTTTTCTAATTGATTCTGATTTTCTTATAGGTTTTGAACTTTTGAACTGACGATGGAGCTGGACTCCGAAACGTTTTCATTCTTAAGAAATGGTTAATATTCTGGCGGTTTTCTTTGCTTTTAAATTCCTTATAATCCAAAATTATCATATAAAACAAATCATGTTCAGTATGCATTCAGTCGCCTAAAAATTTGATAGATTAAAATAAATTTGAGTCGTATCGTTTGTAACGACAAATCTTTTGTTGTTGACTATAATATTCCGTGACAGGGATTGGTTGTCCACGTCTCTGCTACTAAAATTAAGCTTCTTGAGATCGCGGAGGCAACTGAGCTTCAGAAGGCAACCGCAGACGGTCTTATTCAGGTTAGTGTATGAGTAAGGATTGTGGGTAAATTAAAAGGGTTAAGATGGTTTTAGAAGTTGCGAACGGCCATCTCTCTCCTAATTAATTAATTAATTAGTGTTTATATGTATTACTTAGGTTGGGGTAAAGAATATGAATTCGAGTTATGAATTTGAGTCACTAAATGTACATCGTTCTCTCAAATTTCACTTTTTCAAAAGTCATTTCACATGACGACAGTTACAAAATCTATAGTCGTCGAAAAATTAAAATTTTTATGTACAAAACCTGCACAGTTTTCCACCGGTTGGAAGTCTTATCTCGGCAGATTCTGTAGCTAGCAGATGACACATTTTTTTTCAAAAATTCCTTTTTACAGCAATGACAATAGATCTACGGAGCAATGGCATTTTTTAAATACTCACTGGGTATCTGAAGCTTTTTTCCGTGCCAAACGGATTTAATGGGATAATTGACCATGATTAGTAAAGAGACTAAAATTACTAACATTAAATGGTCTGTCCAGGAGCTTAGTGTCCGAGAACTGGACCAGTTCCTGCACGGAGGTCTAACACTGGACACAATCCTGACCCCCGCCGAGAAGGAGTTTTGCGTGCGCCATGAACTGGACGCCATCGTCGCCAGGGACGAGCGTAATGTGCCTGGCTATCCTGCCTTCAGCCTCTTCCCTGGACAGTCTATTGGTGAGGTCATACTTATTTATAATGCAATAACTAAGACTTCTTCAAACTTCAATAAATTATGTATTCCTAATTGTCTGAAAATTAAGGGTCTTTTCTCAGCTCCTGTAGCATTAAATGTGTATTGTGGAATCAGGTTAACAAGTCAACTCGTGGCGCAAAAATGTGTATTGTTAGGATGTATTTAAATAAATCATGATTTTCTTACTACTTTGATTTTGCAATTGCTACCACGAGTTTAAAAAGAAGAAATGTTAGATTCAATAACTTAAAGTTGAGGGAGCATGAAGTGTGTTATTTTTTGCTATAACGTGACGTGTAAGATTCAATATTTGAAAGCTGAAGGAGAATGCAGTGTTTTATTTATTGCAATTATATGAAATTTCGATATACACCGGCAATCAGGAGAAGGACCATGTCATCATTTGGAAGAATTCTTAGACGCAAACGTCTATAAAATATGTGACCTGAATTAAGTTCATGATCGTCATTGACGTGGGCATATAGCTGAAAAGATGTTTTTTTTAAACTTATCATTTTGTAAAGTGGTACAAATATTTGTGCATAATAGTAAGGTATTTGACCCAAAATAATTGTATGCGCAGTGGATTTTTATATATCGGAAGACATCATCGAGTCCATGTTCCCTCTACACGAGCGCCATCACCTGGAGCTCGTCTCCGCCTCCTGGTACAAGGCGGTCTTCTTTGCCAGTGCTGTGGGTGAGTGAGCGATGGCTACGAGGATTTAATGGGATAATTTATTAGGATTAGTTGCTAGGATGATTAACTAGAATTATTGATAGATACTTGGAGAATTTACCAGTTTATTTGTTGAGATAATTTACAAGGAAGACTCGGTAAGATGATTTATCAGAAGGATTTACTAGGACGATTTTATGGAAGGATTTACTAGGACGATTATATTGAAGGATTTAACGGGCTGCATTCTATTCCTTTGTATCACGATCAAAATGCTTTTCTAGTGACACTGCGCCAAATTTGTCGATGTTATCAAGTTGAGAATTATGATGTGCGTTTCGGCTCATGATGGCGGGAGAGATTCTTAACTTATATGCCAAAAATAGTCTATAATTGAATATTTAAATTAAGTCCGTTTCCATTGAAATATTATCAATTTCATAACATCAGCTATATTTGTATCAGTGATGGGAATATTAAAAACTCAAGCTGAAAAATATACATGCTTGAATATTTCTCTATTTATTTGTGCTGTGCTCTGTTGTCAAAATTACTGACGAAACTCAGGAGTTTGCCGTGTTTCTGAATCAGCGACAATTTCTGAAGTACTTTTGCTTGCATCTTTTTATCGATAAAATATGTTTCTATATTATTGAAGTGAGCATTGCTTCTCTCCAGACAGAATACGTGATTATTTCGGTGAGGGTATAGCTATGTACTTCAGCTTCCTGAGCTTCTACACGATGCTGCTGCTGGTGCCTGCTGTACTCGGACTCGCGCAGTTCGTGGTTGACAACGACAGCTTCTCGGAGTACACGTTCTACGCGGTGTTCAACCTCATCTGGGTTACAGTCTTCTTGGAGGTTAGACGGAACGATAATTTTTGTTTTATTTAGATGGTATTTAGATGGTATTTTTTATTTAGATGGTGTTATTTGATGGTGTGCAGTTGCTAATTTTAGTCTCTGAGTTTTTTATACCTGTGTCAAGGCAATATTATCTTTCTTTTTCTTCCGGATCTGCTTCATGAAACTTAATTTGACATTTTTTCGGCAATATATTCATTGTGTGAAATTTGATGGCATTGCAATATTATTTTTCTTACACATGTGCGTAGCAGCCAACAAACCTTATTTGCTATTTACTATCTAATATCTTCTTCATTGTGGAAAATTTGACGGCGTTGTAATATTATTTTTCTTACAGATGCATCATAGCCTTGAAGTTTTATTTGCAATTTCTCTAAGAATATTTTAAGTGTGTTAAATTTGATGTATTTTTTTCTATGCTAGGTGTGGAAGCGACACTGCTGCGGCCTAGCGTACAGATGGGGGACGCTGGAGAGAGAACTGGGGGACAAAGCTCGTCGGAACCACAGAGGGGACCTCAGACGTAACCCTGTCACTGACACGCTCGAGCCCTTCTACCCGCCATGGAAGACCAAGGCTAAGGTACGAGACCCTATACAGTAGGCTTAGTATAGTATAGTATCTTCGGCATTGAAGAATAGGCCTGGATAGACCTGTCGCCGATTCTTGTCGATTTTTCTTGACTAGACTGGCCTTTTTGATCAAATATTTTCAACGGATGGTAGGTTTGAAATCGTTTCAAGATTTCAGTTGTTCCGCAGGATACGAGGCATTTCAAGACTAAATATTTGCTCCTGCATGGCCTTGTCTAGTCTGTCTAGGCTCCATCAAATAGAAATAATATTACGTCATTAGTTATGGAAATTTGATAAATTTCGTGAGGATATGTAATGAATAAGGCGATTCTTTTCGTGGTCGGCATGTTTTTAACCAGCGTGACTGCAATCGCTAGCTTATGCGGGACGCGATTTATCAGAAACGGGATTTTGACAAACAAGTTCCTAAAACTGGCACACTTACAGCAGCTAATAGACCTGCTGCCAAGTTGACCACCACAAAAAAAATCCGAATGAGCCAACTTTTTAACATGACGTACTGATCGTTCAACCCAACGGGTTTTTAAACCTGACATGTTGATTTTATAACCTGACGTTTTGATGTTTTGACCTGAAGCATTTATGACCTGACGTGTTTTTTAACCTGACGTGGTAAGTAACCTGACGTGGGAAGTAACCTGACGTGGTAAATAACCTGACGTGGGAAGTAAACTGACGTGGTAAGTAAACTGACTTGATAATTAATCTGAATATTAATTAACCAACCGTTTCCATTGACCTGATGGCTTCATTAATAAAACCTTTTAATTAACCTCACGTAATTCTAATCAGCTTTTGATGACACAGCTGTACCTAGTGTCGCTGCCCAGCGTGGGGCTGTGCGTGTTGGCGGCTCTGTACCTTATGGTGCTGGCGTTCTGGGCCGAGGAACACGTCTTGGACTGGAAGAAGCACTACGGCTCCGTGGCCGCCATATTGCTTAATGTGCCATCAGCAATATATGCTGTTGTCGTCTGGTTCCTGAACTTTTATTATAAAAAACTGGCTGTCTTCCTCACGGAATGGGGTGAGTAGGTCTATTTATTGTCAGCAGCAACTGCTTCAAAAAGTTTTTGTTTTCAATTATTGAATTTATAAAATATAATAAGATGTTTGGTATTTGTGTCGGTGTAATGAAGAGATTGGTCTCTGAGGAAAATTTGTAGTGATAAAATTAGTGGCAGCTTACGATAGTCCCAGAAGAGAATTTGGAGGCGGCTGTAAATTATTACAGACGGCTATATCTACGAAAAATTGAGTTTATTTAAAGAAACCGATTGATTTTACTTCCAGAAAACCATCGGACGCAGCTGGAACATGACTGGCACCGGATGGCCAAGCTCGTCGTCTTCGAATTTGTTAACAATTTTTCGTCGCTTTTCTACATCGCCTTTTATATTCAGGACCTCGACATGCTTCGCTCCGTGAGAATCTCGTTCAAAAACTGGCAATCGATATTAAAAGATGTTTTCATCTACCATGGACATTTTTAATCGATATTCAATTGAGATATTATTCATATTTTGATGTAGTACAATGCTTTTCGCTCTCTTTCTTGAGCATTAGAGTTTTTCCAGACTCATAAATATTATTCGTCTTGATTGTTTTATTTTGTTGATTGCTCAAATATTTCATGTTGTTTATAGGATTTGAGTTCCCATTTCTGAATAAATAATGCAATTAACGCAATCAAAACTTGAGCGTCAGTAATTTTACTATCAGATGTGCTCTTAATCTTCCCGATAACTTTCTCACTTATCATAATGCAGCTTAAGCTTTGGTTTAGAAATAAAATAAACTCCTCCAAAGTTTAGTCTCAAGTTTGCCCGGTTTTGCCGTATTCCACAGCAAGTTGCGACGATGCTCATCGTCACGCAGATGATCAACCACTTCCAAGAGGCGCTGCTGCCCCTGGTCGTCAAGAAGGCGTACCTGAAGGTGAGATTTCCAGCCGGTGTGGAAAATGTGCTGGTAGGATATGCTTGAAAAATGAACATTTATGGTGAAATTTACTCCATTTAGGAGTAATTCTATCAGGATCGATCATGCTAGGCTCTGAGAGCAATTTAGATAGGGCTGAACTCTTCGTAATTTCTAAAGTTACAGGCGATTTCAACATGAACTAATTGAGAATTTTTTTATGTATCACAGATTAGGAATATTATTCAAAATCTGAGTTAAAATTTTAGGTTATAACGAATGCTTGTAAATAATCTTAATATGAGATTTGAAATATTTAAAACGTATGGATGTTACTGAGTGGTTTTCGAATCATAAATAGTGCGACGTAATCTATTTGATGTCACTGTAGCATTTCATGCCACTGAAGCGGAATTTCAAAAATTGTATTGCGAATTGCTCACTAAAATCTTAAAATCATTTGTCCATGTTTTATCATCAACGCTATATTTCGTTACTGGGTTCGCCCCATCCCACATGCCAATGTTGCAACATTTCGTGGCTGGGTTCGCCCCATCCCACATGCCAATGTTGCAATATTTCCTTGCTGGGTTCGCCCCATCCCACATGCCAGTGTTGTAACATTTTGTTGCTGGGATCGCCCCATCCCACATGCCAGTGTTGTAACATTTTGTTGCTGGGATCGCCCCATCCCACATGCCAGTGTTGTAACATTTTGTTGCTGGGTTCGCCCCATCCCACATGCCAGTGTTGCAACATTTCGTTGCTGGGTTTAGCCCATCCCGTATGCCAATGTTGTAACATTTCGTTTCTGGGTTCGCCTCATCCTGCATACAAATGTTGCAACATTTCGTTCCATCCAACATGCCAATGTTACAACATTTCGTTGCTGGGTTCGCCCCATGGCGCAGATATCTGCGAAGGTGGTGCAAGAAGTGCGGGCGCACAAGACCCTGGGGACATACTTCACGCCCCCCGCGAGGCCCGTCCACGAGGACGCCGTCGAGGAGCAGCCCATCCCCGTGCTATCCTTGGACGTCAAGGACCCCAGGATTACCCAAGCCCGGGAGGAGGGCGAGCTCGACGTATATGAGGTCAGTGCGTGTCCTCAAAATTTCATTTTTGCAGATAACTCGGAATTAATGGCTACGCATCTGATCTCCTTAAAATTTTTACTCAGTGAAATCGCATTTGCTGGACCTGGCTTTTTAAGATTTTGGAATCGAATTCCCTGTGTTGACTTTTGTTGTATGATCAAGTATCCAGGTATCCTGAACTGTATTTGATTTATATTCTTTTCCTTTTGTGTTTGTTGCAGGACACCTACGACGACTACCTGGAGCTGTTCCTGCAGTTCGGTTACGTGTTCCTGTTCTCATCCGTGTACCCGATGGCCGCGTTCTGGGCGCTGCTCAACAACGTGCTCGAGCTCAAGACGGACGCCTTCAAGCTGTGCCGGGTCTTCCGGCGACCTCGCGTCAAGAAAGTCCCAAACATTGGCGTGTGGCAGGTCAGAAACATTGGCGTGTGGCAGGTCAGAAACATTGGCGTGTGGCAGGTCAACATCTCTGGCTTATTTAATATTTGTCTAAGCATGCGTGACATTAGTCGGTAATGTACAGTGTATACGTATGATAGTTATAATTTAATATGATAGGAGTAATTTAAGCAAATTTTAAAGACTCTGATGAATGATATTCTTTCCGAAAAACATAGGAAGCGCGTTAAAAAATTGTCGGCACTTAAAAGCTGCATTGATCCCACGTTCGTGCATCTTTAAGATGCATTTCTTCCAAGAATAATTTGTGTTTTTAAAAAATAACTAAAAGTTATTCGCAGTCTTCTCGCTATCCGTTGTCTCTAAATCCCGTCTTGTATTGAATAATTGTGCATTGTGTTCTCAGATAATTGTACAGTGTGTTCTTATTTTGGTGCACCAGAGAACTACACACAGTCTGTGTTAATTAACTTAACTCGTTCATTTGTCTGGTGCAACCTAAAACCACACATGGTTTGTGTTCGCATAATTTTTCATTTTAGCGCATTTTCTCGTTTATGGAAAAAAGGCGCTATTGTGCTCGTCACGTCGTCTGTCTGTCTGTCCGTGACTTCACGTTTTCGTCGACGAGAAAATGTGCTTTCTGTCACTCACTGCAGTGAGTACTGAGTTATATATATTTTAACTCAGAATTGCTTCGAGCTGCTGGGCTACATCGCCGTGGGCACCAACTGCGCACTATTGTGTCTGTCACCCAAACTGCGTCAGTTGGTACCCACCGTGTCGGATGTGGAGTGGGTGTTGATATTCGTGATGAGTGAGCACCTCATCCTTGTGGCGAAGATGGCGTTAATGTGGCTTATGCCTGATCAGCCACTGTGGGTGAGGGAGGCTCTCGATAAAGTGGCATACCAGTCCAAGATGGCGCTCAGGAGCGAGGTTAGTGTCTTAGGTTTATAATTTGTGTGACGCGTTAGAGTTAGAGGCTGATCAGCATTTATGGATTAAAATGAATATAATAATTTTTTATTGTATTCACAAGAATTATATGCATTTTTTGATACTATATAGAATTACTATTTAGGTAATGATTGGCTTAGATCTATGTGTACGACTCAGGTTGTCGCTTAAAGCATGAATAGAGCAATGTAAAATGATTACATTGCAAATTGCATTAGCTTAGCATACTTTCATGGTCAAACACAAATTATAAATAAAATAAATATATAGTTCAATCATCGCTGTATTAAATCACCAAATAAAATCTACTTTGATAACAAATGCATGTACTCAGCGCGGCAAACGGACGCGGCGACATCTGTCCCGCCGGTTCCGCAGCGTCCACGGGGTCCCGCGGTCTGGGTCTCGGTCTCGCGGCACCACTCCGGTCGAGAGCAACGCTGTCAACGGCGCCATCAGACGACGCGGCAACAGCGAGAACTACTAGACTTGTTGACATCTGTAGTCGCCATATCAGGGTGGAGTTTTGGAGAAGATGGTTCGTTCATAAAAGTTCAATCAAGACATGGTAAATTGATCAGTTCTGAAATATCAGCTGAGTTACGAAAGAAAATACTTAATGCATTTCGATCCAATATGGTATGTGTATTTATTTATATATTTCATCACTAGAATTACACCTTGAAATTTATTTCCGCTGCCACTTTATTTGGTCGACTTTTGGGGTAGAAAATGGATGGATCATCGTCCTGAAAAAAAAAAAAACAGTTGGTCATCAGACAATTAATGATGACGAACTTCCTTACCCAAGCTACGAGCAGAGAGCGGACGTAGCACTCATATTTGTTCTTATCGGGTCATGAAGGGTCTGGATGACCCACATAAAGGCAAGAAGTGCATCGCCATCTGGACAAAGTCTCGCTCACTTTCTGAGTGCAAGCAACAACGAGGCTGTGAAATATTGCCTCATAAATAATCAATACGCATTAATTTAGGATAGGGTTTTAATTCACTCAAATATAGGGAGAGAGGTAACACTCTTTTGTGTCAATTGCGTAACAAATTAAATAATTTGCGACTCATCTTTAAACACACACAATTTTTCGCCCCTCCCAAAAAGGTATATTAATAGAGAAAAAACCGACACCCAGTCAAAAATTTATTTTCCAACGGTTATGTTCTGTATTATTCGTTCCGATTCCTATGTTCATATTAATGCCTCAAAAATGGAAACTGAAAATAGAGTTGCTAAAAGGCTTTCGTGTCATTGTATAATTTGTCGTGCATCCCTTAAGTGTTCAGAAACTGAAACAAAATTATTCATTAAATCGAGGAACGAAAATTAATTATCATTATTCTCATATGATCAGAGACGTGATCAATTTGTATGTCCGTCATTTGTCACGGTAAAAGCATGTAGTTATCTTTCAATAATGCTAGTAGTTAATTACAACTGTTAAAGTGGAAGCTCTTCGATTGGGTTTGAAAGTGCATTGCTCTTTAATTTGTTATTAATTCCAACGCTTTTCACTTGAGTCAAAAAATACTTGAGTATAGGAAAAACTGCACAATTATTAAGTAAAAGTTGTTCCCGCGATTTCCAGTGAGTAGCTCAGTGGTTACCAACCTGATTCATGGCACCCAAACCCGCTTCAATTAACCCCGTATATTGAAGTAATTGTAGAAAAGAAGCAGAGACACAATTAGTATTATAATTAAACCAAATTATTTGTGATAAACATATTAGCTGCATATAAAGATCAAGAGCCGTTTAATTTTATTTACCCAGTAATGATTGATATGTAAAAGTATTTGCTATGATCAAAATCAGTGCTTTTTCCATAATAGAAATGTTCTGTTCATGTCAGGTTGGGTACCACGAATAAGGGTAAATGCCGCAAAAGTTTGGCGACCACCGGTGTAGAGGGTAACATATTAAGGATTATTATTCATTATTTGTTATAAGAGGACTCATTTTGCTCTTGTGAATGACCACAACAAATTGTCAAGGCATATATAGGGTCGGCCGTTGCAGCTGTATATGTTATCTTTTTGTATATATTTCAGTACAGTTGGTATCAGATGATTTATCTCTATAATAGAAGAGTATTTGTGAGAACCCAAATTGAATCGTGCCGTCCTGAACGATTGTTCGGTCGTTAAAAAATTGTTAGGAGAACTTCATGTTATGAATGGATGTAATTAAAGATTATTGTGTGTGGCACTTGAAAATCCGTTTTATGGGATCCATATCATAATTAAATTCACTTCCCAACAATGTTCTTGGTTGTCATGATCATGAACGATTATGTAAGATAGTCGAGTACGATTAATGCTAACGAACTCTTTACGCAAAAAAAATTTGCATATAGATGAGACAATTGTTTAAAATACGCGCCATGTGAAAACAATGCTCTATGAACATTATTGTGTGCATATTTCCCTATGCCCTTGTGCAAGTTTGTTCCACGCAAAAATGCTGGTGTTCCTTACATGTAAATCACTCGGATTTGGACTTTACCGGCACGGAAGTAGTTGCTTTTTTGCTATTCAGGACCACTTTTTGGTCATCTGAAACCCTAACCGTTCATGTGAAACAAATATGTGATATAAACTTATCGCGTTTAGGTACAAAAAATTACAATCAGATGACATGTGCTCACTGGAGTACTGAACCTGTTCTTGTGTTCATAGCGAATTTTCGTGTTTTTTTCGACGTTCTACAACGGTTCTACCACCATTTGTTAAATCGATACAACTGTTTTTGTTTCACAAGAATAATACAACAGTTCTTTTTGTGCATAAACTTCGATTGAATCTTGCTTGCAGTGTCCGGTGCCAGTGTTAATCCTTGTTGCAGTGTCCGGCGTCAGTGTGAATCCTTGTTGCAGTGTCAGGCGTCAGTATGAATCCTTGTTTCAGTGTCCGGTGTCAGTGTGAATCCTTGCTTGCAGTGTCCGGTGCCAGTGTTAATCCTTGTTGCAGTGTCCGGCGTCAGTGTGAATCCTTGCTTGCAGTGTCCGGCGTCAGTGTGAATCCTTGCTTGCAGTGTCCGGCGTCAGTGTGAATCCTTGCTTGCAGTGTCCGGTGTCAGTGTGAATCCTTCCTTGCAGTGTCCGGCGTCAGTGTGAATCCTTGCTTGCAGTGTCAGGTGTCAGTGTGAATAGTAGAAGCCATGGCGCTGTCTCAGTCAGGTAAAATCTGTAGAGCAGTCGCATGTGATAGTCAACGATCGTTATTAAATCTTTCAGTAAACTTTGGAAAATAATTCGTCTTATTTACGGGATGACCAATACCTTTAACGTACAACTAATCGTTCTAGTCCAAAATATTCTACGGCGGATTAACATCAGTATTTATTTGTCGAAACGAACATTGATACAATTACTCAATTACTGATTAGGAGAATAAAATATGAGCTTGAACTTTAATTAACTGGAACTGTCATAAACTAGGGACTGGAAGTGTTATAAACTAGGAACTGTAAGTGTCATAAGATAGGAGCTGAAACTGTCATAAACTTGGGACTGGAACTGTCATAAACTTGGTACTCGAACTGTCATAAACTGGGAACTGTCATAAACTAGGGACTGGAACTGTCATAAACCAGAAATGGCAATCTGTCATGAATTTCACAGTAAAAATTCTAAAGGCTTCGGACTTGACACGAAAGTCTAATCGAACCTAACAGGCTCGGGATAGCCGGGTGGTTGAGTTAAACAAGATTGGAGAAGTGAGTTGGGGGTTCGAGACCCGCATCTAGTTGTGAAAATTGTTATTAATGTGGGCTAGGTAGCTCGGTGGTTAAGTATCGGCCACAGGCTAACATAACCTAACAAAGGCTCACAAATATAACCATCATATTAGTATTTTTATAGCATTTAAATTTTAACATACATTTATAGTTGACCGGTGAGTGCAGCCTGGCTCATATTTAGAGTTCAGTTAATAAGATACCCAGAGGGATCACTAAAATGTTAATGATGAACGACATTTACTAAAAAATTTAATAAATTATACAACAGGCAGAGGGCCGACTAACTAAGTTTACTAGCAAGTTAACGAAAAATTTAATAACCAAAATTTGTTTGTAAATGCTGCCAGCAACTCGCCCGAGAGAGTAAATTTTACAGGACTAATTTTTATATCAGTACATAATGCACACAAAAATATTTAGATTATTTCATATTAATTCCTGGAGGTTGCTAGTCATTAATAATTCCCTTCATAACATTACACTTAATGTTTATCCATGATTCGTATGAATTTAATTTGGACACTCTAGAGGCCAACGTCGCTGAGCATCAAAGATTTTAAGAACCCTTAATTCTGAGCACCCAGGACGCTAAAAACCCTTAATTCTGAGCACCCAGGGCGCTGAGAACCCTTAAATCTGAGAACCCTTAATGCTGAGCACCTAGGACTCTGAGAATCCTTAACTCTGAGAACCCTTTATTTTGAGCACCTAGGACTCTGAGAACCCTTAACTCTTGAGAGCCCTTAACTCTGAGAACCCTTAATTCTGAGCACCTAGGACTCTGAGATCCCTTAATTCTGAACACTCAGGTCTGTGAGTACCCAAGTCTACAGAGAATACACGTTATTATTGAAGCCATTTTTTATATTTTATCTAAATTTTTTTATTTGACGTACTTTGAATTCCATGGGAGAATCAATAATTGAGAATTAAAGTTCCATTTCTGAGTAAAACTAGTAATCGAGCAGCAATTGTCGCTGTGGTCTGACGTGAAGCAAATTCTTATTCGTCACGCGAACGATTGTTTCTTAAAAACTTATTTCCAATCATAAAAACTTCTCTTGTTTTATCACGTAGTAAAACCACGTTACATAAGATCGTCTTAAGGTGAATTAAACAAGAACTTCGTAAATCACACAGACATACAAATTAGAAAATAAATCTAATGCATCGCACCAAGCAACAAGCTCGAGCGATGAACAAGCTTACAAGTCGTGGGTGCTGGCAAGTCGGTCTGCGTTTCATCTTAATTAATGAAATTACGAGTTATTTGCTTTTATTTCTCCTCCGAATTGATCCATGTCTCGAAATCATGAATGCAAATGAATACGTGAATGACGGTATCTAGATATCTGTGGATACGTAAGGCAAGATACGCGAATTCTTCGACAAACAAGTTCAGATATCAATTATTTTTTTTCCGACACACGCAGCCATTTCTTATTTTTGAATAACTATTTTCAATATAAAATGAAATTTTACGTGAATGGATTACAAATAAATTAATAAAAGTGAACAAACAATTTATACGCTTAAATGTACCGATTCAGAAAGGGAAGAAAATGCCAGGCATACACGCAAATTATTAGAAGACCAGGTGATAAAATTATTATTTGGCGACAATGAAGTATAAGACAAGGAAATATATTTGCTTAATACAGGTTAATGAGCGATTGGATAATTGATACAAGAATATATCAGGAGATTATCTGAATGAATATTTTCGACAGTTGAGGTTATACTATAATATTATTGTGGGTGCATGCAAGCATAAAACAATAATGAAGCACGTTGATTGATTTTAGTGAAGGTTATTATAAGCAATTTAATTCTACTTCAAGCGTATGATTCTTTGAATCAGGATTCGGGTAAGATGATGGACCAAAGAAATTCAGTTCAAATCTTAACTTCGTCATGAACTGGAAAATTTCAAAGAGCTAAATTCATAATCCAAATAGAGTAATTGTTCTATATAAGAAGAACTGCAATAAATAATATAGCACAAACATTATTAGGAGGCATAGAAGAACGTTTCCTGACCTCAATACGTGCAGTTATTAAGTCGTTTTGCAATACTCGACTTATTATTGTTCCAACCGCAGACATCGAAAAACTTGACATTTATCAACAAAGAATATCGCCATCAAAAATATTTTGATTATATTGTTGTTACCGACTAAAATCAACAAAAATTGAGATCAAGTAGCGTTCGGAAGGTCGTTGAGAATTCTATTGAAATACCATGTGTAAAACTATTGCATTATCAGATAATTAACCTAAATTGAAATTCTTAAATGTAGATTCCGATATTGTAAATTTTCAATCGATTGATCAGTGTTTTTCAGACTAGTATAACACACTGCAGACAAAATTTTATTCGTCATTGAACGTACCATCGTGGTTCAACGTATAACGAACCACCTATGTAGAAATTTTTTGTGGGCAATAATCAAATTTGTTTCTAATCGCCAATAATTTTGATCATCTGTACTGACTCTTAATTACATGGATTTTCGTTGAATTCAGAGAAGTATCCAAGAAAAATGTCAAATTTTACAAAACTTGAAAAGAAAGAAAGAAATCACAATCGATTTATTCCTTCAATGCGTAATTTTTTTTGTTTAAATCATCTAATTCGAAGACTCGATCACGTGACGCGGTGGAGCGAGTGCGGTGATTTAATACTGAGGATATTCAGAGCCACGAGGAACACCAGCGCCGTGGACACCAGGGATATTGTCCCGGCAACTTGGGGAGCGACTGCCCCACTGGCGACCGAGCCTGGGGCATGTCGGGGGTTAGCGATGTTGTCGGGACAGCCCATCCAAAAGGGCGCGGACAGGAGAGGGCTCCTCGGTCGCACCTTCATCCGCAGGTCGTCGAACTCGTAGAAGACTTTACCTTTGAAGAAGTAGGTCGTACCTACGAGGGTGGCAGGGAGTGAGTATTGGTTGAAGATATAATTTATCGCTGCGAAAGGTTTCGGTTTTAAAACTAAAAAATATAGTGGGGGTATCATAGATTAAAATATGCTCGATACATTTTATTTTTGAATGTATATTTCACTTCATATATCAAATTTGAAGTTAAGTATATGAAAAGCACACACTAGCTCAACGCAAACAACAAATAAAGAGCACCACTGTGACGCTGCAACAAAAGCACCACTGTAACGCTGCAAAAGCAACGCTGGTACCAAGCTGGGCCCTCATAGTAACCAGGCTTAGTCCCCACAGGTACCACAAAAAGGCCCCACTGCGAGGCAGCAAGGGGCCCAATTGCGCCCCGCAAGGGACCCACCGTTGAGCTTGAAGGCGGCGTCGATACCGTCATAAGGAACGCCCTTCCACATGGACATGTCGCGAGGATAGTCCAGCTCCACGTGCTGGATGGACTCGTCGAACCTAACGAACAAATGTGGGGAACATGAGAAGAGTGCGAGGGTTCTTTTTGGCGCATTTTCTCCTCTATGGAAAAAGGCAATATTTTGCTCGTCATGTCCGTCCGTCCGTCTGTCCGTCCGTCCGTGACCTCAAGTTTTCGTCGACGAGAAAATGCGCTCTCTGTCACTCACTGCAGTGAGTACCGAGTTAAATTTTTTGTGGATAATCATTGGGGCCTTATAGATGACAACTTTCTGTCACCTAAATTGTGTTTTCTTATTAGCTGTTTAAAATATTTAAATTGTTATTAAAATAATATTAAAAGGCATTCTGAATGCCTTGTATTCTAGGCTGCATATTCCACAGACGGAACTTGCGGTTCCTACAAGACAAAACACAACACAATATACTTTAATATATGCAATAATTTAATACGCGGCATGTACTTAAAGTCCCGTTAACAAGCTAAACTCGTATGAATAACATTGGCAACACCACTTTCACCTACCTCCGTTCTCCACCTCACCCACCCACACCACTCAAAATTTATTTGCCTTATTTCGCTTTCCATCACCCACTCCCAACCCACCACCCATTTCCTGTAACCACCCACCTCCAGTCACTACCTATCTTCAGTCAACCCACCACCGACCTCGAGACCCTCCCACAGACCCTCACCCACCCAAGGCCCATATGGTACTCATCCCTGACCCAGCACGTGCCCCCCGGGCCCCACCTCCAGTACATGGTACTCATCCCTGACCCAGCACGTGCCCCCCGGGCCCCACCTCCAGTACATGGTGTTGGCCATGAAGTAGGTGCGGGTGTTGTGGCCCCACACGAAGGCGGCGTCGAGGCGGGCCAAGTCAGCGGGCAGCCCCAGGCGCCTCAGCGGCCCTGAGTCCACGAGCTCATCGTTGCCGCGGCACACGAAGTACTGCCGGCCTGGTGAGGGTAATGTGAGGGTAATGTGAGGGTAATACGAGGGTAATGCGAGGGTAATAAGATGGTAATAAGAAGGTAATGTGAGGGTATTACGAGGGTAATGTGAGGGTAATGTCAGGGTAATGTCAGGGTAATGTGAGGGTAATGTGAGGATAATAAGAGTGTAACGTGAGGGTAATACGAGGTAATGTGAGGGTAATAAGAGGGTAATGTGAGGGTAATGTGAGGGTAATATTAGGGTAATATGAGGGTAATAAGAGGGTAATAACAGGTAATGTGAGGGTAATGTGAGGGTAATGTGAGTGTAATGTGAGTGTAATGTGAGGGTGATGTGAGGGTAATAAGAGGGTAATATGAGGGTAATAAGAGGGTAATGTGAGGGTAAAGTGAGGGTCATTAGTGAGGGATATGTGATTGAGGGGCATGTAAGAGGGTAATAAGAGGGTAATGTGAGGGTAAAGTGAGGGTCATTAGTGAGGGATATGTGATTGAGGGGCATGTAAGGGAGGGCATGAATGAGGGAAATGTGAGTGAAGGGATGAGTTAAGGACAGTAGTGAAACACACGAGTGCGGTACATGTGTGAGGGGCGTGAGTGAGAGACATGTGAGTGAGGGTATTTGGACGGTCTTGTCTTCAGCCGCCTCCCCAGGAGCCCCACACCTCAACAACAAGCCCCACTTCCCCGTCCCCCTCACCGCTGAAGAAGACGATGGTGTCCTGATGGGGGCGCTCGTACACAGCGTCGACGTGCGTCACGTTGGGCGGCAGGCAGTACCAGAAGCGCGAGAGCTCCACGGGCTCCTGGCTCACAGTTCTCTGGTCGATACGCCAGAAGAACTGAGAGCGCAACAAAAAATTGGTTAGTATAAAAGGAAACTAAGTTATTAACTGTGCTTTCATAAGATAATGAGAAAACAGTTAATCATGGGTGGTGGTTAATTTGCTTTCATACGATGATGATATTTGTGAAAACAGTTAATCATGGGGGCGGGTAAAGTGTCATCAGAGTCTAGAGTTCTTGGGGCGTCAAGGTTTTCGCGGTTGAAGTGTTTGAAGAAATATCGATATTTCTTCTTATCGATATCG
The DNA here is from genome assembly GCF_000764305.2 of Hyalella azteca. Classification (NCBI taxonomy): domain Eukaryota; kingdom Metazoa; phylum Arthropoda; class Malacostraca; order Amphipoda; family Hyalellidae; genus Hyalella; species Hyalella azteca. The sequence goes on along the minus strand of NW_025935823.1, from coordinate 429,351 downwards.
ATAAGAAAAAATAGGATATATCGATATCGACAATAGAAATAGACATCTTTTATTCTTATTGGTGAATGTGGTCACCAAGATGGTTCTTGTCTCAAGGAAAAGATTTATTGAAAATTCTTTCAAAATGAGAAGCATGAAAGGGATCTAACTTTCATTGAGTAATTGAAATAAATTTCCTTCAAATGAAAAGCAAATTCGTGTTGATAAGTGTATCAGATGTATGTTCTTAACATTGGTTATCAGCTGTGATTCACCAAATACAAATGGTGTGAGTTCAGGGCATTGATATATGACGATCAACGTAAGTAATATCGTCCAACTTTAAGAAATATATAATTTTACTAAAATTAATTAATTTAGATAATTTATTTCTATATCTTGATAAACTTTGTAATGAAAAAGTAATTTTTTAATTAAAAGTTAATTTTTTTAAAATAAGTTAAAAACTTTATAATTAAAAAGTTTTTATTACAGACCTTGCCTCTGAAGATGTACACGCCGCGCCGTATGACGCTGATGGCGTCGTAGCTTGTGTCGCAGGGGTCTGGTTCTGACGAGAGGGGAGGGGCGGGAGAGGACGGGACTGAGGGGTCTAAGGTGGGGGACACCACCCCGGGGCTGAAGTCCCCTTCCTCTTGAGCCTTAGTTTCTGAGGAAGACTCGTAGTTCTCGTTCACGCCTGTGGGGGACAACATTGTTTGGTATAGACAAAGAATGGGGATTTTGAGGAGAGATGTCGTACGGTAAATCTTACCGAGTATTGGACGTTGAAATAACGTTTATTAAACGTTGTTTGTTATTTGCAGAGAACGGGGATTTTGATCAGGGATACTCACATTGTATTGCCAACAGGGCATTTTATATTGAAATATCGTTGATTAAACGTTGTTTCAAATGAATCAACTATTATAATCAACGCTGTTTCCTCGTCATTACCCGTATGAAAGTCTAAAAAAGGTAACAACAAGGAACGAACAGTTCTCAGGAATACAAAGTGTTGTAAAAAATATGCGAAATCGAGAAATGTTTTCGGATAATTAAAAATAATGCTACAGTGATGTAAAACTTGAATACAAAATGTAACGTAATGTTTTCGATGGCCAAAAGCCATCGAAATCGGGTATTAGATTTTAAATAAATTATTTTCATAAAGAAAAATCGAGGACCGTATTTTAAATTAGCTTTGGCTGTCTTTACTTTCACGCGATTTAAGCAGACTAATGATAGGATTAAATCAACTAATTACACAGGAACTGACCGTATAGATCCTGCATGCCGGCGACATCATCATGGGGCAGTTCGTAGGTGCCAGGTCCGTAGGTGAAGGCTAATGATAGGATTTAATGAAACTAATTATATAGGAACTGACCGTATAGGTCCTGTATGCCGGCGACATCATCATGGGGCAGTTCGTAGGTGCCAGGCCCGTAGGTGAAGAGGTAGGGGCTCATGATGCTGTTCTGGGCCTGGCTGTGGTAGAGGCCCAGGGCGTGCCCTATCTCGTGCCCCGCCGTCAGGAACAAACTCACCTCCTCGTACGATCCTAGCAACAGACATAATTAATAATGTTTTAATGTTATTTATTTGATAGACGTGTAGTGGTTAAAGAATGAGATGAATATACATGATGGATATTCCAAGACACGGTGAATTTAAATGATGACGCATACTAAGGTGCCTTAATTTTGCCAGACGCACGAACCTGTTAAACTATAGGACGATGTCGGTTATGGCTAATGGAATATATTGAGTTGACACGATGACGCGTGTTGGTAAATAAATAAGATTAATATATATGATGAACATTGTGTTGATAAGATGGGTCTACATGATGACTCTATGTTGGTAAATGAATAAGGTGAGTATGCATGATAGATGTTGTCTTGGTAAAATAAGTCTACACGGCTGCGTGATAATGGTAGTAAAGAAATAGGCTATGTCTACATTATGGTTACTGCGTTGGTAATTAAATTAGTTTACATGATGACCCATGCGTCAACAACTGAATAAAATAACTCCACGAGATCAACGTAGTGTTAGGAAACGAATAAGTTAATGCGCACAAGATGAGACTTAATAGTACTTTAAGTAAGACAAAGACTCATAAGGTATATACTTTTTTCAAGAAATTACATTTTTTCCGTGTCTTGACCCACCATTATGAGAGTCCAGATGTTGGACCCATTTTTCGTCGGCATCGAAGTGGATGTCTCCACCGATGCCGGGTCCAGGGTAGAAGGCGTGGGCCAGCGTGCGACCCGCCCCGTCAAACGGGTAGCCGTCGCCGTGATAACCTCTGCAAAGAAATTAATTATAATTTTATTGATGACTTCGGAATGACGTCATCAATATTAAAATGAATGTGAACGTTACTCATCGTCATGCTAACCTCAGTAACGAAACCGCATCATGTTTATTTACAATATTTCACTGAATTATGAAAGAGGCTGTTAATATGAAATGAATTCGAACGTTTCTGTTACAAAGAAGTCAGGATGATGATGTGCATGAACAAAGAAGAGAAAACCTCCTGTTTCAAATAACTTATTTTAACGAGAAATAAACCCTTTTAAATTTTGCTATGAAGAGCTGAGTAATGGAGGGAGGTAATCCAAACATCTCATGGTTATCTAGAACCACGATAAAGTTAAAGCATTCAGGTTCTTCCAATATACATTATTTTATGCTGAATTTCTTTTGTTTCGTTTAAAATTGCATTCGTTTGCATTCTTTAAAGTAAATTTTATTTTATTTTTTTCTCAGTCAAACCTTCAGATGATAAGTGATATTATATTGATTAATTACTAATTAGGTAATGACAAGCTTTTCTCGAGCAGCACGGCTGTGCAGTACAACAATGGTAACAATAAGAATATGAAATATAACGGACAATATTTTAAAGTAAACGAACCGGAAGACGTCGTTGATGCAGACACACGTCGAGCGACAAACAATGTGAGTTGCCAGCTTTATAATGAGCGTTATTTTAATACGATACACGTGGGTATGTCTCAGCACGTGCTTCACGTGGGTATGTCTCAGCACGTGCTTCACGTGGGTATGTCTCAGCACGTGCTTCACGTGGTTTATGTCTCAGCACGTGCTTCACGTGGGTATGTCTCAGCACGTGCTTCACGTGGGTATGTCTCAGCACGTGCTTCACGTGGGTATGTCTCAGCACAAGCTTTGCGTGGGTATGTCTCAGCACATGCTTCACAATCACGCTCGTGATCGCGTTCGAACACGCGCATGTTCTCGCAAAATGATTTAAAAATCGTTAACATTACAAAATTCAAAGAACCTTTATGCAAAAAAGGAGCATTCTAGGAAAAAACATTTAATTTACTGTAATTATATTTATCTATCAGCCTAATTTCCCAAGAATAAAAGTAGTATTCTGAAGAATTCTTTAAATTTTCGTAAGACACTTTTCTTGGTGTATGAACAAATATGTAAAAAAATTCTTTCGTAAGGCAGTATTTTGTCAGTTAATGAGAACTTATGAGAGGAATTAGAAAGCATTGCGTTTCGCGGGAAACAAGAGTAAAAAATTGAAAGGGAACGTGAATGGAGCGTTTAAAGCTTTCATAAACACTACTTAACCGAAAGTTATAATCAACCATCACACGTTATTCACCGCAATCGGTGCGAAGGGAAACACCTTCCTGCCATTTCAATACAGAATCTCTGGCATCAGCAGTGAAAATGTTTACATGAATACAAATGTTTGCTCTGCGTCATTCCTGACGTACGTCACAAGTAGGACACGGGTTTTATACTCTAGAGCCTAGACCATGCCTCAGTGGAAAATAAATTTGCATTGAAATACCAGCATGATCGCAATGATCGCTGTCAAAATCAAGACTGTTGGTTGTAAAATTCTTGTCGCGGTTCATTCGAAGGTAGTTGTTGCACGTTATTGGTTTAAATCGAATTCTAGACTATTCAAGACTTATGTTTGTTCTAACATTGTTATCTCTATTTTGTAAGATCTCAGCCCTCTTTGGTTGAATGCATGCACATGTTGAATTGTGTGGTAATGTCGGCAGTAGGGGTCTGTTCAGCGCGTTAGTTCTGCAAGGTTTACGAACCTATTGATGCCAGTCGTACGAACCTGTTAATGCCGACGTACGAACCGGTTGATACGTACGAACCATACCCCGACGTACGAAACTGTTGTTGCCCAACGTAAGAAACTGATGTTGCCCGACGTACGAAACTGTTGTTGCCCGACGTACAAACCTGTTGAACTGTGTCAAGATGTCGGCAGTAGAGGTCTGTTCGGAGAGGCGCTTTAGTTTTGCCAGACGTACGAACCTATTGATGCCCGACGTACGAACGTTTTGATTCCTGACGTACGAAACTGTTGAAGCCCGACGTACAAACCTGTTGAGCTGCATCACGATGTCGGCAGTGGAGGTCTGTTCGGCGCGTTAGTTCTGCCAGACGTATGAACCGGTTGATGCCCGACGTACGAACCTTTTGATTCCTGACGTACGAAGCTGTTGATGCTCGTCATACAAACCTGTTGAACTGCATCACGATGTCGGCAGTGGAGCTGTTCGGCGCGTTAGTTCTGCCAGACGTACGAACCGGTTGATGTCCAACATACGAACAAGTTGATGCCCGACGTACAAACCTGTTGAACTGCATCACGATGTCGGCAGTGGAGGTCTGTTCTGTGACGTGCGTGAAGCGCAGACGGGAGGGTCTCGCCCATAGCTCGGTGGCGAGCTGCAGCTCCCTCTCCACAGCACGACCGTCCAGCCGTTCTGGGTAGCTGACAATGCTGCCGGGTAGGGATGGAGTTACGGTGAGCACCCAGAAAAAGGAATAACTCATATTGTCCAAATAGCAACGCACTTTCTGCACGTAGCACTGATACGCCCTTCTGCTGGGTCAAACTGCGCCAGGATGATCCACACTTGGACGAAAAGTGCATCCGTATTTTGAATAAGTTAGACTAATTTCTCGGAGGGTGACGAAGTACGTAGCGCGTGCCGAATAAACTTTCATTGTTTAAAAGCGCACTTATTTTCATTAAACTAATAAGCAACATGCCTAGTGGAATACAAGAAAATGAGAGCAAAGATCATTCAGAATATTCGATGATAGTAATTACTCCAATAGTTAAATTACAAAGGATAAAATTAACGTATTTGATCGAAATATTACCAGAACAATTAATTTGAATAAAAAATTGCCGTCAAGAACATTGTTGCTGGGTATGCACAAAAATTTTCCATCAAAACAATCTCGATTAATTTATTTAGTTGAGAGAAATATTGAGTTTAAAAACAAAATGTTGAACAATCTCTGAATAACTAGCTTGTTACAGGAATTCGTCAACAGGATGAATGGAAATAAATCATAATAGGTTTTGGTGAAATCGTAAATTCATCGAAAAATATATTGAAGATAAATATTTAATTCCACCTTAAGGAACTCAATATCTGAAAGCACATGAACGTTCCCGTATATTTCATGATCAGCGCGCAAGTGAAATCGAAAAAGCACAAAAAATATAATTTGCGACGATGTATCACTGATATTTCGTTGAAAATTGGGGAAATATATGTAGATGAGGAGAAGGCCGGTTGTGAGAAGAGTGTGTGAGGAGGTATAGCTCAAAAGAAGGCAGGTTATGAGGAGAGTGTGTGAGGAGGTATAGCTGAAGAGGTAGGTTATTAGGAGAGTATGTGAGGAGGTATAGCTGAGGAGGCAGGTTATGAGGAGTGTGTGTGAGGAGGTATAGCTGAGGAGGCAGGTTATGAGGAGAGTGTGTGAGGAGGTATAGATGAGGAGGCAGGTTATGAGGAGAGTGTGTGAGGAGGTATAGCTGAGGAGGCAGGTTATGAGAAGAGTGTGTGAGGAGGTATAGCTGAGGAGGCAGGTTATGAGGAGAGTGTGTGAGGAGGTATAGCTGAGAAGGCAGCTCAATATAGCCCCGTATGTTTACTGATAACCAGACTGCCTCTCTCTAAACACTGGCCCTCTCATGCTACCCCACGCATACACACCAGACCACGCGTCTGCTTCTTGCAGACCAAATCATACCACAGCTACCTGCAAACCAGGCAAATACGTCATACCACAGCTACCTGCAGACCAGGCAAATACGTCATACCACAGCTACCTGCAGACCAGGCAAACACGTCATACCACAGCTACCTGCAGACCAGGCAAACACGTCATACCACAGCTACCATCAGACTAGGTAAATACGTCATACCACAGCTACCTGCAGACCAGGCAATTACGTCATACCACAGCTACCTGCAGACCAAGCTTATATATCATACAATAATTGCCCGAATATCGCTGTTGATTTCAGTTCAAAATATCTGGTGAATTCAAGAGATTACAGTTAATCGAGATTCGATATTGGTTCTCATGCCACACAGTATCGATTTATACAGTAACTGTATTTATTACTTCCAACAATAACTGCAATTATTTCTACAGACTACTTACAACAGCAGCACAACATTGCCTCCTACAGACATGGTGATGGTTTTGTAATGTTTCAGAGCAGTGATAAGACGAAACTCTGAGCTGAAAAAGAGGCACGCCTTAGTTTAGCTCATGAATACAAGCTGTTCCAGGAAGTTCTATTCAGATGAATTTAGTTTTTTAATTCACTTAAAATTTGTTCACTTACATGATCAACCTATTGGACAGTAGGAGAACCATTTGTTAAAAAAATTCGGCTTACGGTAGGAAGCGTCAACATTGAAAAATAAAGAACAATGTGATCGTACCATTAGAGAAGTAACCAGAGTTTAGACAAAGTATAAATGAAGAAATATTTCAGACATGATTAGAAGATTAAAAGAAGGACTATCTGGACAGTTGTTGTGACAAACATCTAGATGCTGTCGTACCGTTTGGTAATTACGCACATATTTGTAATCAACAGTTGAACAACTTGCTGCCTCGGTTATTGCACGCTTCTGGTGGTGATTTAATGATGAGAAGAGTATCATTCTCAAGCTTTGGATCATCATCAACAACTGCAGCAGGCAGCGAAGCTGAAACTTTAATTTTTATAAGTCCTGTCGTTACTTATATTTAAAAATTTTGGGCACCGGTGATAATTATTAATAATAATTGTTCATAATATTAATAGTTCTGTCCACTGGTGTTAATAATAGACTGCAACTATCAGGACTAAAAATATTTTTCAGCTAATTTCAAGCATACTTGCGAGGTAATATTAATCTTGCATCACAAAAATAAATCAGGCCTCAGAAAATCTCGAATCGCAGCTCTTTTGTTTTTTCGGCGGCCATGTAAGATTAAAATAAGACAGGCCCTGTTTTTCTGTAAGAAGTTTTGTGAGGTAGGAAGGGGTAACGAGCCTTTGAAATCTAAACGATTCCACTGGCATTGATGAGACATATAAAAGGCTATAGCTGCTAGTGTTGCTTCACAAATGAAGCCGAAGCTGGTAGCTATCTACTATGTAAACTAGGAAAAGCTGGTAGTGGTGTTTATTGAACCACGCGATAGCTGGCAGCGATACTTTGTAAACTAGTCATCGTGTGGCGCCAGCCATCGGAAACTAGACTACAGCCGGCACCGGAGTAGTATAGGCTAGGCTAGGCTATAACTAGGCTATATAACATAGCGATGCTTTACAGACAGACTACAGTGCACGGTAAAGAGCAAGCATGAGTCTAAACCTAAGTAGTATATGCAAGGCTATCAAATATGTAATATATAAATAAATATTCATATCCTAATATGTAATTTGGAAAACATAAAACATAGCGATGCTCTACAGAGCACACTCAGCACGGTGCAGAGCGTGGCTGGCACACTTGGATTGAGGCTGAGCAGTAAAGCTGGGCTCCGATAGCAGCTCAGTCTGGGCTGCGTCAACAGTCTGGTCCCCACAGACCACAGCGCCAACACTCATGCCCCTCACATGCCTTGGTGAGCGTGTCACGTGATCGTGGCATGCAAATCATACGCAAAAAGTGAATACAATAATGAAAAATTATCTATGAATACTAAGGCAAGTATAGCACTAGCTATAAAAAGTGTAGTTAAATGTTTCATTAGCGTCGAAGAAAATGAAATATTTACATGTTTTCAATTGAAATATTTGCACGTATTGTACGAACACTTTATCACATTTGTTCAGATGTAAGCGCTTAAAAGTGAAGAGCAACGGGAGTGTGAATGCTAATGTAATTTTATATGCTTGGACAAGGGAGGCTGGTTAATAGCCATCAACTGGCATGAGGGAACATGAGGGCTGTGAGGGTTGTGAGGGACATGCCTCTTGTGGACGTCAAAAAGATGGGTGAAGGGGGCCGGGTGGGTCGAGGAAGGGGCATGCAGAAGGGGCTATCTTCAATGAGAGGGAAGTGAAAGGCGATTAAAATGAGAGGAATGTGAGAAGTGAGAGTTGTGGAAAAAGTGAGAGGTGAGGGTTTCAGGTTAAGTAATAATGGTGAGAATGTGAGGGAAGTAATATTATTGAGGGTTATGAGGGAAGTGCACCGACATGAGAGCGAGGACAGAAGTGGGACGAATGCCAAGTGAGATGTAGGAATGAAAAGAGGGATGAGTGGGAAGTGAAGCAAGGTTGCGAGAAGATATTAGGGACAGGGTTGTGAGAAGGTATTAGGAACAGGGTTGTGAGAAGGTATTAGGAACAGGGTTATGAGAAGGTATTAGGAACAGGGTTATGAGAGAGAAAAGGTAGTAGAGTTGAAGAAGAGTAACAAGGCAAGGAATGTGAGGGGATGTAGGGGGCGAGAGGGCAAGAGGACGGGGCTGCTAACAAGGGAAGCACACAAAATGCCGTCCAATTGGTCAGTTCCTCTCCGGCGCAACTAAACTCTGGGCCATTGCTTGATCTTCGGGCTTATCGCCACATGAAACATATACAACATGAAGTAAAGCCACATGAAAGATATACAGCATGAAGTATAGCCACATGAAATATATACAACATGAAGGAAAGCCACATGAAATATGTACAGCATGAAGTATAGCCACATGAAATATATACAGCATGAGGTAAAGATATACATATGGAAGAGGTAGAGCTCTTTGCATGAGAAAAAGCAAGCATTTGAATATAAGAAAAGTTTTATAATTACTCCAAATAAATGTCACTGATCTCAGCAGACACGGCAGGTAAAAATGCTAATTTGTTTTACAAATGACTAGCTATAAACTACATAGAGACTTGTCTAAAAGAAAGATTTTTGCACGAATGAATCACCGATAGAGTTTCTTGCCCGTCTTTTGGTTGTAAATTAACTTGAACTGTCCCACAAAGCAACAGAATCAAACTTTGAAGTCTTTTTGCGGCTACATGAGGACTTGACAAACCCATCCAGAGATAACAAAATTGAAAACAAAATAGATAACAAATAGCAAAACGTGGAAGCTTTTAAAGGAGTTTTGGAAAGAAAGAAAGGAATGAAGGAGTCATGCCTGGGCAAGCAAGCCATGACATTAAATTACATCTCCACTAAGACGTCGCTGCTGCAACTGCGTGCAAGCAATGCGTCAAACCTTGCTTCTGTAAACATACTCTATTACTGTGTGTATTACAGACATGTGCGTGTACAATATTAATGCGTAGTACAGACATGTGCGTGTACAATATTACTGCGTATTACAGACATGTGCGTGTACAATATTAATGCGTAGTACAGACATGTGCGTGAAGACTATTACTGCGTATTATAGACATGTAATACGCAGTCTATTAGTGTGTATTTCACACATTTGTTTGTACAAAGTAAAACATCCGAACGTATACAATACATTTACTGACATATGTTTATATTCTGGCGTTACACTCGAATTGACAGTTTTTTGAATTTCTAAATTATCATGATTCGATATCATACAAAGTTTTCTTCACGTTTATGTTCTTTCTTCGTAGTTCTTCATGGTATACGCTGGACCTTCACACGCGTATATCATGCGTATAACGCAAGTTCCCGTGAGACGCGCGTACGTGTAACATGATCCGCTTAACTTGATTGCGTAACTCGATCGCGGAAATCATATTGTGCACACAGGTGTGGGTTTGATCCAAAGTTTCGCGATGAGAGCCCATACTATTAAAACTTATCACTAACCATATAACATCGTAAAATAAGCATGTAATAACTGTCACATGTTCACTTTGTTTTTAGCAGTAAAAAATGGGAAAGATAGATTATCGTAGGACACACGATTAGTGCAGGACTTACGTCTACCGTAGGGCAAACGATTATCGTCAAACTACAATCATCGTAAACTATCTGCTATATAAATAAAATAAATATATCAATTTTATTTACAAATGATACGTGATTAAAAGCACAGTCCTTACATCATTATTGCAGAAAATCTTATGAGTGAAGGTTGTCATAAATATGAATTGCTGGTGATCACTGCGTGCCGAGTAAGTGAACTTTATCAAAATAACTGTCCTCAAATTACATTTATTTACGGAATGAACCATGTAAAAAGTTTACACGGTTTAAAAGGAAACATGTAAAAAGTTTACTCCAAAGTTTGACGAATTTGAATTAAAAGATGACAAAATACACATTCGATTTTCAATTCGGCGTGTTTACTTGATGATCGATAAATTAGGCTATTAATAAAACTTTTTCCCACTATTATATATATTTGACGGCAACAATGAAATATTGCGTGTTTATTAACGTGGTAAGCCTCAGTGTGCTCTCCCCACCCCCCACCCATTCCCCTTCCCTGTATCCTTCCTCTCAGCTGGGGAGGCTCGACAGTCCTTCATTGTAGGTCTTCCTCTTCAGGATCCTCGTCTTGTGTATCCTGTCCACCCCCTTCGTCATGTGTTCAATCCACCCCCTTCGTCCTCCGTCATATTAACACTCTTCGTCATCCGTCAAAAATAAACAGCTCGCTGACGATGCCGACAGTTTTATTAACGAACAAAACGCGAATTTCAACAAGAAGCAAATGAACAGCTTTTTCTGGTCAAATTTATAATGATATTACGTACGATATTATTCGCGGCATATGGAGCTGATAATTTACTTATTATTATTCTATTCTAAATATTTTACGCTACAAAAAATAAGTCCAGTTATGTCTTTATTTGCGACACAGTAAGTCAAGTTGCGAAAAAACAATTTTGCTGAGAAGAAACAGCCAACCTTGATGTGGGATTACAGGATTCAGTAGAATTTCATTAAATAAACAACCAATTTTAGTTTATTTATGCTTCAAATGCCAATTTGAATCTGATATTCGATTAAATTCAAATGAAACGGGCTCACCCTTGATCAACGCCTAATACAAATTTTATTTATCATAACGAATCTAACATCAAAACGTTATCAAATAAATTCAGTAGGTATTTGCGAGAATCACATACTTCAACGTAACAAATGTAGTCGACTGATACTCATCAAATTGAGATTTATAGTTAGACAATATCACCAGCAGTTTGCCGAAGCACACATTATTCACCGAAAGTTCAAGCCTTCTTTCGACCGATCACGTGTTACAAGTTTTACCAGTGTTACGTTGTTACAGGTCTTACCAGTGTTAGAGTAATCATCTAATCTACTAATGCAATGCGGATTGTTTACAATGGGTTTTCAGTGATAATTTCCACCATTGATGCTATGAACATATTTCAGGTGATGTAACTTCGATTTCTTCAATGGGCAATCGCAACGAATAATTTCCCAGTAATGCAAAAAATGAATTTTCTTTCCTCCTACGGAGCAGCGAAGGACGTTTTCTCAGACGATGTGATGAGCAGTATCACCCGTATCACCCACTGCAGGAGGTTGTGATGTTGGTGCTGAGCAGCATCACTCACTCAAGGAGGTTGTGATGGTTGTGCTGGGCAGCATCACTCACTCAAGGAGGTTGTGATGGTTGTATCACCACAACCAAGTTGAGTGAGGGACGCAGCCGAGCGTCCCAAGTTGAGACATGTGAGCGCTGGCGAGTCGGATGACTTAGTCCATCCATGCAGGGGTGAGGAGGGCACGTTGATTTTCGACGACTATTCACGAAAAAATTCTAAAAATATTACCTCTGACACAATATAATTGCCCTGAGTCTTACGAATAGATGGTCGTAAACTGGTATTAGAAAACAATGTTTTTACAGTAATTCTTCAAATCGACAGTGAAATATGTAAATTTTACACATAAAGCATCAGTAGAAATTTGAACCCGATACTTTAACACGACAATTTGAAAAGTAGATCTTAGAGAACAAACTTTGAACTTGTTTAACTTGAATTGAACTTTATTAACCTTAAGGTTAAATTAAAGTTAAAGTAATCGTCCAGCTTAAACGTCACAGAAAACACCAAAGAAACGTTTGTGAAACCAAACTCTGATTTATTCATTCGGCAAACACCAAACAATTCAAGAAGGCAGGGTCTTTGATGGAAGACTTTGGAGGGCCGAGAGTGAGACTGAGGACGACAGAATAGCAACAGAGGGACCATTGATGAGGGATCTGCTTGTACTTCATCCTCCTGCCATCAGTTAATGTTTGTGTTCCCGCCTTTTGGATACTTCAGCGACCATAAGAAATTATATTTTTAACTTATTTAGACACATTCAAATTTAAGACCTTCAAATATTATTTTACTTTTGCTTCATACAAAATATTAATTTAAATCTTTTCCTTACAAGTCGCTGACGAGTAATGGCTTGTAATATTAGTTTGGTTTCATTTGAACGCTGAACATAACATTCATTTATTTATTTAACAAGCGCAGTGAACTAAAAATTGGCCAAATCATTCATGACCATCATTAATATGAGTCAATAAGCTGATAAACATAACTAAATGCATTGATTAGGTGCACAGAACAACACAAGAAAATAATGAAACTACCTGTATGTCATAGGTAAATAATCAATTTATGAAGCAATAGTAAATGCTTAATCTCTTGTCTAATGTAGTTCTACACAGTTCGAAACAGCGGTGAGAAAACGGTGTGACCGGTGTTCGAGTAGCAGACCTGCACCGTGAAAACAACCGTTTCGCGATGTTTTAATGTTGTACGATTTTTTTGGCGTAATATTAAAAAAATGACTACATGGTGTTTCATTGAAATGCCGTTTAACACCGTTTCTTCAAACAGTGTATCGAGACGGAATAATATATTGTATTGTGTAAGGAGAATTAGTATTTTTATTGTACTGAGTGAGAAGGAATATTTATACAAAAGGAAACAAGCTGACACGCGCAGTAGGCGGCCATGAGGCGATAAGCAAGCGCCTGGGCAGCGCCATTGAGGATCCTATCGTGACCAGTGCACTCAAGGTACATAGTACGGCTGTGTACTGTGACCGTTGTAAACATTCAGGGTACATAGTACGGCTGTGTACTGTGACCGTTGTATGTTGTACACACTCATGGTACATAGTACGGCTGTGTACTGTGACTGTTGTACACACTCAGGGTACATAGTACGGCTGTTAAAATAAAATAAATTTTTACAGCGACATCACAGAGTGTCGACGCCATTTAGGCAAGCAAGGCGAATTAGGCAACTTATTATCACAAGATCTAATTATATAATAAAATAATTAAAAAACTTTAAAAAAACACGTTTTTCTTGTGGACTAAAATAATAACCAGCAGAAAATAACACAAACTGGTGACATTTTACCCGCGTTACTGACACCGAAATGCGAGGCCGCTTCAACACTCGCTGCGCACTCAACACTTAGCCAAGTGTAATAGTAAATTTTAGTAAATTAACATATTATTAAATTAATAGTATGGCTCGACACCTAGGTAAGAGTTGATGATAAATGTTTTGATAATAAATGAATTGTTGATAAATATATTCAAGTTCAACGGTCTGTAAATCATCCAGGTATTTAACAGATCAAGGTGATTGCTTGGAGTAAATGTCATATAAAATAATTGGAGCAGCTGGAGTTATAATCGTTAATAATTTAAATATTCATTAAATAATTATGAGGAGGTATTTCAAGTAATGGGTTTGAATATCAAGACCAGGTACGGCATGAAATTTCGAAAAACTGAAACTTGCGAAAGTTTCAGTTTGTGTCTACTCCACATTTATTATTCGTTCCGATGTACGAAAGCGAGTAAAGAACAGAGCCCCTCTGTTGAAATTCGGACATGCATCGCACGCCAGGTACAATAAACGTGAATAAAAAGAAAGATTTGATAAAAAAATTTTGAACAAACCAACTTTCTCATGTTTAAAGAATTTGCATAAATGAAAAAATACCACCTGACAATACAAAATTAACAGCATATAAACGCATCTTTATTGGGACAGTATAACCAAAACGTGTGGGAACGACTTCAGTGTTTTGGTGTAGTTGGTACAAAGTATCTGGCTTGCCCGTTAAGTTAATATAAGTTAATTATTGTGAATAAACATACGCATTAACATAGTTTATTATTGTGCACAATAAGCACACACAATGACACCAGCGCTACTAATCCCAACGAAAATATAAAATTTCTTAAGTACAGTGAGTCGAATTGAAAATATGCTTCAATGATCCCTGTAATTGCGTAGTAAAGTAAGATTTTTTAGTGACATTATAACACCATAGAAGTTTAGATGTTTACCCGCATGCCTCGAGGGCATTCATCCCTCAGTGACTCATAACTTCTCATACCCTCGTTATTCAATCCGACAAGCGTCCACCCTCTTTTTTGATGAATACAGAGGGTCGCTTATGCTGTTGCCGAGGGCGAGACAGGGTAATGTTGGCTGGTGTAAGGGTAAGAGTGAGGGTAATATTAGATGGTATACAGGGCATGACTGAGGGTAATATTAGATGGTGTAAGGGTAAGGCTATGGGTAATAATTGCTGGTACTCATACTTTAGAGAAAATTACTCCTGCAAGCATCGAAGTCTTTGAATGTAAAAAGAATAAGTTACAATGCCGACCGTGGGAGAGCAGCCTTCTCATGGCCACACCAACACATACGTGCGACATAATGAATGAAATCCGGCCAATTTAACTGATGAAATGCGAGGTTGAAACAAAATCTTGCAATTAAAGTTAAAAATATGTGATGTGGATAGGCATTTAAAAAATTAATGTCCAAACGGCAGAACATTTTACCACGAAATAAAGAAATAGAATAAGCGGGTTACTCACAGAGAGAGGACATGATGAACAAGTGACACGCACCACCCGCAAGACGGCAAGCGACTGACCGCCCTCGCCACACCCACCGCTTTATATACCCACGCTGTGGGGCGCCACTTAGCGGGACCCCCCAACACACCCGCGCCTCCCCCCCGCCCTCCTCACAACGTCCTCACAGGCCTCTGTGTGTGTGAGCTGCCTCTGCCTCCCTCACACTTTTGCATATACATTTGCCACACATCCCACCATCACACACTGAACTATTGAATCTTTTCCTTCCGATCCTACATCACTCATCTTCCACACACTCACATACTTTACTCGCACTTTATTTATTGTCCTTTTCTAGGAAATATATTAGCGCTTTTCAAACATGGCATTTATTTAAAAAAACATATAGATATTGTTTGATAATGAAATCATATAGATAGATTTTTCAACCGAAACCTTCCTCTTTTATAATAAACTTGAAGTTTAATTTCTACTGCGTCATTTTGATCATATTTTATTATGTTTTTAATCCTGAATTTGGACTGGTGGAGGAGCTCGCCCCGTAACATTTTCACGAGAATTATGGGATATTTTCTCGGCACCTTCTTTTATATTCAATTATAACCTAGTGATTGTTCTACACTCCTTTGTTGATGTCAGCACACTCTACAGTAACATCAGCACACTCTACAGTAACATCAGCACACTCTACAGTGGACAACATCACCTCACTCTACAGTGAACAACATCAGCACACTCTACAGTGGACAACATCAGCACACTCTACAGTAACATCAATACACTCTACAGTGGACAACATCAGCACACTCTACAGTGAACAACATCAGCCTTATGACCTTATGACCTTATGATGAGTTTAGGACGTCGTAGTCCAAGGTCACGCTGATGCGCCGCCTTCGTCGTCCTCCGTCTCCGAGTCGTCGTCGGATGTAACGTTGGACGTGTTCCGTCTATTTGCCCTCATTTGGGCCAGCTGATGCAAGATGCTGTTGCTTGTCACTTGCTGAGGGTAGTTTCCCATTACTGGACAGTCCGGGATCTTTCTCAACCACTTGTCCAGTCGTCTCTTGAATGTTGCAAGAGTCACGAAGAGTCCGTACTCTGGCCGCGGCTCGGTAATTAAATGGAGGAATCCTGCACAGTCTCCCCCTTCTTTCGTTGTAATATGTCGTTATTTTGGAGGTCTCACTCTCAAAGTTGGGAGCCAGTCCGTTTATCATCTTCCAAGTGTACAGTATGATATCACACTCTACAGTGAACAACATCAGCACACTCTACAGTGAACAACATCAGCACACTCTACAGTGAACAACATCAGCACACTCTACAGTGAACAACGTAACAATGACGCATCGTATTATTTTTTTCCATGAAACTGACTGTAAAAAGTAACGCAATGAGCGCATAGAAGTTCTAAAATATCATTAATGTGCTTAAATCGCACGATCGCGAAAAATTTGAAAGAAAATAAGGCTGAATGCAGGTTACAATAATGAAGAAGTTAAATTACTGGTAACAAGTAATTGCACATACAAAAATTGTTTCGATTATGAGATGGAAAACAACTTGCCGACCTGCTGCACTTGCATTATTGCAAATTAGTACAAGCGAGTAGCAGGAAATGTGTCTCTAATATAACTGAATAAATTCTGGACATAATTTACCAAAGCGAGGTAAAAGAAAAAAATGCATAACTAGCACATGTACAAAATGTCATTGCTAACTAGAGCAAGTAAGAAACTTCATAGCTAACTAGTGTGAGTAGAAGAAGGAAATGTGTAACCTGTACGTCAAAAAAGGAATAGATTACTAGCAAAATAAAACCTAAGGAAAACAAGCATGACCGCTGATCTGGCGGAAGCGGCTGACATTTGAGTATCGGATTAAAATGAGCGTCCTAGTCTTGTCGGCAATCACACACCATACATCCTCGCGCCAATCAGTTACGACAATCACGGACCGTACGATGAAAAATGATTTTACAATCTTGTAAATTTGTTAGAATACATCGTTTCAAAAATCATAAATCCCTCTTAGTTATAACTTTAAAGAAGAGCGGACCAAAATACGGCAAAGAAATTAGCGCCAGGAATGTACATGCATTCGCAATATCCTGAGATATTTTAAATGCGATCACCATTATGCAATTAATGAAATCTTTAACCTACCACTCTCTTCAAGCCAATATTCAAAGTACAATTACCAACCAATCGCTCCCTATGAACTAATATTCAGGTCGCAATCAACATGAGCAATCGCTCTCTGTAAGTGGGACAATGTCACATTCATTCAGGCCAGTCACCAATCAATCGCTCGCTATAAGAGAATGTTCAGGCCAAAATCCCCAAGCAATAGCTTTCTATAAGCCAATATTAAAACCGTAATCACCAACCTAGCTAGTGCTCTCTTTAAGCCAATATTAAAACCGTAATCACCAACCTAGCTAGTGACCTCTTTAAGCCAATATTAAAACCGTAATCACCAACCTAGCTAGTGCTCTCTTTAAGCCAATATTCATGCCGCATTGCCGCAAATAATGTATATGGCGCGTGTATCTTCGCTATATCCTAGCAATGATGATTAGCCGTACATAAGCTGCGCTCTATTGCTTATTATTACGGCCAAAGACATTTTCAATATACAATTTACATTAGTGAAAGAAATACAGTGCAACTATTATCATCGGAAAATTGAAATATAAATGATTGATAAAATATCATGATTATATATACATATGTGTACTGAAGTTTGCATGGCAAGTAAACCCAGACAACGAGTATCGTAGAACAATAAAGATCTAGAATAAGAAACATTCATCAATATCAAGTGTATATGTGATAACTTTAGAATAAATAAGAAGCAAGTAAAAATTCACCCATCAATAGATAAGGTGTTCAATAATGGTTCATGGTCAGTAATAATATCAAAGAAGTGTTTTTAAATTATTCATGGTTCTAATTATTTAAAATTTAAAAAGGGAAATCACTAGAAATTCAACTTATTGATTCTCGAAATTGTATGGTAAATCAATAGTAATAATGCAACGATTTCGGACAAATTAGTTTTTCCACCAATATTCAATACTACTGTCCATTGTTGTGAAGTAGAATCTTGCCGAATTGGGCTGACACGAAACATGTTACACTCAAAAAAATTATGGGTCATAGGGTCCAAATAGTGACACACTTACTTATCCACAGCACGAGCTGAGAGCAGACAGGGCATTGATTTGCGCTTTCACATGGTCAAAATAGGTCAGGATTATAGCCAGGGTAAAAATTTCATCAATATTTGGCCAAAGTCACCCTCATTTCTTTGAGTGCATCAGTTGGCCGTGCCAGAATCTACTCAGCGATGTCACCAGGCCAATAAAACTGAACATTAATTGACTGAGTCTGAGGATCGTCAGTTGAATGGAGCAATTGATGGAACTGAAGGCTTTGTATTCTTGTTAATATGCTATTTCATTGATAAGATCTCAACTGTTCGTATGTACAGGCAAGTATAAGAAATATGTAGATATTTCTATAAAAAACACAATAATTAATAACTAATCTTTTCGGTTTTTAGTAACAGCATTAAATTCCACCATGGGGAGCTCAGGTGGCATCGGATTTTTGAGAATTACACAACTATTGAGAACAAAATAATTCGGTTATCAAATCTTTTTTCGATACTCTCGAAAGTACTGAAGGTATAATAAAAGACTAAATAGAAGGCATAATAATAGATAGAAATGTCTAAAACTTTGTTCAAGCAGCTTTGATTGACATAGAGCAGAGGCGTGTGTGTGCATGGAGGCTCTAGCGCCAGATTACGTCTTTTGTGACGTCCAAATACCGCTTATACGTGGATCTCATCTGAAGCACAGGCGTCACGTACCCGTACAATTCTCTGTAAGTAGAAACGAATGATGGCCTAGGCTTCGAACATTTAGCAGGATAAAAACGGGTTTGTTATACAACGGGGATGAAGTATTGTAAATGATGAAAAGAAAATAGAATGTTTTAATATCAACGGACACTAACTGATGAAAACAGCTCTGTGTAGCGCTGAAACCTAAAGTTATTCGATTGCCTATTTCGTAATGTCAATGTGATTTTTTTTTGTACAGTCCATCCCTGTGACCGAGTCTCAGACTGCGACGAAGCATCCTAGTGTATCCTAAATACCCCAGGTTATTCTAAATACTCTAAGGTATCCTAAATATCCCAGGGTATACTAAATACCCCAAGGTATCCTAAATACCTCCAGGGTATCCTAAATATCCCAGTGTATACTAAATGTCCCAACGTATCCTATACATCCCAGTGTACACAAGCGGGCGGACACTCATAAATCTATCAGGGTCAGCACAATTGAGCAGTGGCGCTCGTCGGAAGGATGTGCACCACTCAGAGTATGCTGTGGGTCAGAGGGTCATTGAACCCTCGTGACGGACGAGCTATAGGGTTAGTAAGTGAATGAACGCACGGTTAGGTGAACGAAAAATATGAAATTTGTGATGAGAGCAAGTGTGAGGCGGAGGAGTGAAGAAGAATGTAGAAAGACACATCGGGCCACTGGAAAAAAATTGACCGGTTACGAGTCGTAAATATGAACGCATGAAGATTGGCCCTAAATGAAAAGCGGGGAAAGTGACGAACATGTAATCGATTCAATGAACGTAGTGGACGAAGAAACGAATAATGAGGCATGTGCACAAAAAGGTAATAAATTTAATAGACAAACAATCGAATAACAAAGCATGTGCACGCAATGCTTGTAGTTTCAGTGGACGAACGAACGAGTTGCATGGCATGTTCATGAAATAATAATAGTTTTGGTGGACGAAACAAGCATCGTTGAACATGAGCAGTGAACAGCAGAAAGCACAAAGCAGAGACTTGATTCAGGACATAAAACACTGTTACGCTGACCAGAACAAGCAAGGCCCGATTGCCATACATTGTCATATGAACGACAGTAACACAGAGATTTAGCCTGGGATGTATGAACAAACAAATATGATTGTTTATACCAAAAGATAAACGATATCATTACGCATTCAAACACACTTTATTGTAGAATAGGTCTTGCTATTGCAAGCAGGTGTATTAACAGTGAAAAGATGAGCTTATAGTAAGATTAACTCAATTCAACAAATTGTTTGAATTTAAGTTAACTTTACGCTCGTCAAGCGCAAAGATCCAGAAGACTGGGAATAGGTTCAGTTGTACCGGACTCAGGCAAGCACAATAGAGAAGGCTTCATAGAGAAGGTCAGCCATGACGCACTGCCCGTGTATAAAGCTTTTGCGTTCAATATTCTTGTATGGTGTATGTGTGTCACTCAGAATATTGACTTATTTAAAGCATAATTACCAAGCCAAACACAAATATGCTAGATTTCCAATCAACTGGAGCCCATGAGGAATAATGATATTTTTCTCAAGGCTACAATTAATAATAATAATTGCAAATTACAATTACCGAGTCAAACACATTTGTGGTAAATTTCTAATCACCTGGAGTATTTAAGAGATAATGAAGCGGGCTTGCAACTAATCACGGTGGTTTTTCAACGTTGTCACAGAATGCGTTGAGTTGACCACTGGTAGTTATGCTGTTGACACGGAGCGTGGGCCCATGAAGCCAAATCGCTCAACAGAAAGAAAACTATGCACAGACATTGCCAGTTAGCGTCAAAATTTAAATTCAGTGTTTGGATGTAAATAATTATACTTCAAACTCGTTTTATTGCAATTTCTCAAATATTTTAAAATAAAATCCTCTGTTTACTCGAGCGAAAATAAATCTAAGTTAAACATGCCAATAAGATGAGTTTTGCTAGAAAGATTTCAGCGGTAGTGAAATATTTGCATCGAAATACAGTAATTCAAACATGCCAATAACATATGAGTTACAGTAAGATGGTTTATATACAAATCAATAGATTAAAAGACTTCATGCTGGGTTTCCAAAGTAAATGCATGTGCGACTAACCACAATGTTTTTCAGAACGGGTAGAAGTAAAATTAACATTATATTCAAGAACAATAAACGTCAAAATAATACTCGTACGATCTTATCAAACATGTGACCAGACCGCCGAAACTTATTTTTACAGTCGTGAAAAGGCGTGCGTTAAATCTTTGATTTGTTATTAAAGCCATTAGACCAACAGCGCGAAAGTTTAAGCGTTTGCGTCAAATGTCACCGCCAGGGGGACAAAAGGTCTCGCTCGCACCGCTGAAGTGGCAAGTGGCGCTGAAGCCACACACTCTATGACAAAGGCAAGAGGGGCTTCATCCTGTAGTTGCGATGAGACGCAAGTTAATTGTAACAGTTCGTAACTTCGACCTCTCGATTTGCACAGAACACCGACAATTTTCTATTCCATCAATCGATCGATCAAAATTTCCATGGATTTTTTCCAACTAACAATAAATGTTATATTCACGGCAATTAATTTCAGCGAAGATTCACGTTCCTTCCGATTGAGCTGAAGCTACCGCACCCGACATCTAACGTTGAATCAACGTTAAATTAAACGTACTTCTGTTAAATCAGCGTCGCTTAAACGTCATTTGTATGTGAAGCCAAAGTGACGCTGGCTACCTCGGCGGCAGGTATTAGTGATCCACCACGGAAGGGTGTACATACACTTTATTACCGTTAAATCTGAAACGTCCTTTACTGACCTGCTGTACGTGAGCTACGCCCTCACTTGGTCATGTTTTAAGTCACTACTACCTATCTACTGTCAGGTGATCAGCGCTTGCATTGGACAGAATGATGAGATCCAATTACTTCTAGGTGATGAATGTTCGCCATTGGTCATTACGATATGTTGTACTCACCTCCAGGTGATGAGTGCTCCCCATCCCCAATGGTGAGCACGATGTGGTCATTGTGGTATACGCACCGAAATTTGATGACTTTTCAACGTTGGTCAGTATGATGCGTGGCTTTAACCTCCAGGTGATTATTACTCGCCCCTTGTTCACCACGATGTGGTGTACTCACCTCCAGGTAACGAGTACTCGCCATTGGGCAGCCTAATGTGTTGACTCACCTCCAGGTTAGGTGGGTCTTGTCCCACGAGCTCCCCTGTTTGATGTAGCGCCGTACGCGGTTGTTTTCCTCGTCAGGCGGTATGTCTGGCAGAGAGCAGCGCGGTCGCCGCATTAGATCCTTTGTTGCTGCGTCGACCACGCCAGTCACGGGAATGTGGCCGAACATCTGACCAATACGATTAAATATTAATGATAAATTAACTACTGTTTCACATGAATGTCAGCAATAGTGTTAATTTATATCCTGAAAAATGTCGCTGAATTATAAGACGAGCTTTTTTGAATTTTCAGTGAAAATATCAGTTATCAGTTCTACTGTATAATAGGAATTTAAATAGGTGAGAGTTGAGCTATTATTTTTTTCCATGCATTTAAAACAAGTCTAACACCGTCGAAGCATCGCACCAAACCATTTTTACCTTTTTACCTTAAAGAGATTGAAATGTATACAAAAATGTATTGAGACTACGAAAATTTTTTGGATACTTGATAGTGAGTTAGTGACGACTTGCATTGTATTAAATCGATGCAAACTAAAACTTTGGCGATGAAGTGACATTCTTGGATATTTATATTAGTTTATGCTTCACAAAGATAGTTTTCTTATAAGGTGTCCTGAATTCGTTTTCTGTGAAAGAAGATTTCATCAGAAACTGTAATTTAATTTGGTGCAACTGTTGAGAAGCTCGCGCAATGATTGCAGACAAGGGGATAATACCGACGCGATTAAGCAAACACTGAAAGAACTTGATATACATTTTAATTAGGATGTCTAGTAAATTATTGAATGTACTCAATTGAAATATACGCCATAAGTTTTTCTGCGTATATAATATTTTCTGTGTTCCAGATTCCGAAATTCGAATCCTCAAGGCTGGTACTTCACTAGTCAGAGAACCAACTTTAAATTAAAATTTTGGTTTGACTAATTGATTTAAGACGAGCTGGTTACACATCATAATGATTCCTAATATTTTCAATACACGTTTTTCAGTAACTTTGGTTGTAAATTCATACAGAATGGTCAGGACTCAGGTCGCTGACAAAAATTGTGATGGCTTGTCCAGCAATTTTCGGAGGCTGTAACATTGCTTCAGAGCTAAACTTTCGAACAAAAACAGATAATTGGTATAAGTTTACGAAGTATTTATTGCAATAAAATTTATCGAAGCCTCCCCTGCAACAAAAGTTAACGAAGTCTCACCTGCAATCTCTTCACGGCATCGGTGAGCTCGTCATCCGTCCTAAGATTTCCCATCTCAACGTCGCTCATGGGCAGATAACCGTACTGCATCAGGTAGCGTTGCTGCACATAAACGAAGATGCATTAAAAATACAATTTACTGCAAAACTTATAAACAAAATGAATACACATGAAACAATAAAGTCATGAAAGTCGTAATCACAAAGAGATCAAGCCCGAGAATCATGCTGTTCAGTCAAATGAATTTTGTTTGCCATTGCAACATTGATTTCAAATAACTTAAAATGCCTATATATATAATTCAAATAATCTGGAGCAGAGAAGTCAGCATATAAGTCTGACTAGCAATTAATGAATCATGCAGATAAAGCTATTATAAGATTCCGTGATAAGCGCTGAGTAGAAGTTATTGAATAAATTCCAAGGCAGATGCAACGCAGCTGATTCAAACGTCGACTACTACTCTGGGAAACTTATGCAACTTTTGTGCCTGCACTGTTTGCGGAACAAATGACACATTAATATATTTTTTTGGATGGATGACAGTTTAGTACGGACTGCACAGGAAACCATGAAAAACTGTATCCTTAATGATGCACAAGCCCCGAGCACAAATGGAGAACGGAAGCGTTTTTTTCTAAAGAGATTTGGCGAGCACAACGCGCGTCCATGACAGAGAAGGATGAACGCTTTTATCATTACTGGAAGCGATGGAGCTGGATAACTAAAGTAAACATTTGATGAACAAGGATTGTGTCTACAGAGTATGTCTACTAGAATTAACGCTAAATATCGTCAACATCCTTCACTATGAAAACTTCGGTTTATTTCAAAAAATTTGCATCATTCAATTTGATCTACATATTGGCCATCGTGCAAGTAAATTTTGTGTATTTTTTAAATCCTGAACAAATTAATGTTTTGTATGTAAATTTAAGTACAAAACATTGTTACTAGATTGAAAATTTAATTTTCATAAATTGAAATTTAAAAATTTATGAAATTTGGCGGTATTTTCGTACAGATAGATTAAGATTAAACTTGGAACATCGTTACAAAATAAATGTCTAAATTAATAGAAAATTGGTGATTTTTGATATCCAAATTTTAATGTTTGGATGCTTAGAGTTTGTTATCAAGCGCGGGTCATTGATGTGTTTGAAAACAATTCGGTGAATTTTTAATTGCAATACAAGTAATTCATATGAATTGTCATTTATTATTGTACATAGTAATATTTTCAACTGAGGCTTCATGTTTCCACCAGCAAAGCGTACAAAGGTATTTTCCCGAATATTGAATTTTAAGCAAAAAATTAATATCTGCAGATGAGCCGACCAATCAATTTAGGAAAGTGAGCACTCGATACAATATCTCGTGGTTAGCACCAGAGGAACTATATGAACCTGACCAGCCGGGGGTGACCGCAGACTGATCATCGTCCGATCTCATAAATCGCTGCGGGCAACGGACTGGTGATCGGAGTGAAAAATATTTTTACTGAAAATATGTCACTGTGAAGATGTTTCTTCATTTAAGATGATGATTATAGGATTTATTAATGAGCCTTTTTTATTTATTAGGAGATGCTTTTTATACTGCTGTGGAGATGCTTCGTTGCCAAGATATGTCGTAAGAAGCAATGTCATTAAGCTCTGACATTACACCTGACATAACTAATTAGATATGACGTTAAATTACGTGATTGTATCATTTTATCGGGAAATGATCTTAACACCGAGAAAAGCGTGTATTTGACTTCACTGTTAGAAATTTCCCGATAGAAACATGAAGCAAAAATTATAGGTTACAATTAAATGGCTAATAAACCACTTGTGGTGTGATATAGACATAAATCATCTATTATCATCATTCTCGCATTATCATTATTGTCCGATAATTTTCAATATAATTATCTGCTAGAGTGAATGTCAAAAGATTGTTCGCAGAATGGTAGCACGAAGGTGGAAAAAGATGTGGATCTTCATTAAATGCGTTCAGCTAGTAAATCATCAAAGGAATAATTGTGTGCGCTTATTTCAGCATAATTATGGTTAAATGCGACAACGACTGCATTAGATTCTTCATTTTTTTAACTGAGTTTTTCTTCTATTTTCTTTTGCCGACGGAACATCTCACTTTATTACACTTCACTTAATCTTACTTAATTAAACTTAGATGCGTATCATGTCATTATAAATGAGATGTGAGATCAGAGCAGCGATGTGCTGCTCAAGATTGCAGTCGTAAACAGAGGTGGCGTGCAAGCCGCTCTTAATATTCTTCGTAGCTTAGATACGTCGTGAGGTGCTATGACATTATGCTTTCAAGATAACTAATTAAAAGTGACGTGAAATTACAGAAAATAATGATTTTGATGTGAATTAAATACATATGTATTTGATTAATTCTTTAAGGAAGAATATGTTTTCGAATGAGAAAATTCGAGCGACATTCTCGATGACTGAGAGTCAAGAAATTTTGAAACAAGCTCTCAGAATTATGGCTGGATACAATTTGCATTGTATTTCCACAAAATAAATGAATTTAAAGTAACCTTCAAATTAGAACTGAATGGAACGGAATAGTTATTGTAAATTGTACTATCACTGTAACTAAATTGTGCCTGTAACTAACGCCAGGCAAGGACTAATCCATGGAGAGACTACCACAAGTTCCCAATTTGGCGCTGATTAAGCCGACAAAAAGACGCCATATACACACGAGCAAAGGTCAGAGTTTGACCCAGTAAAGGCAGGTGCAAAGGTCACTGCCCACTCGCCGCTGCCAACGAGCGAGGCTCTGCAAGTAACCGACCAGCCATTGATCGACATGAACATCCGCTGCCATAGCATGTCAGGCGACCTAAGTCATCCGTCACACGATCATCCGTCACGTGATCATCCGTCACATGATCATCCGTCACATGATCATCCGTCACATGATCATCCGTCACACGATCATCCGTCACATGATCATCCGTCACACGATCATCCGTCACACGGTCATCCGTCACACGATCATCCGTCATACGATCATCCGTCATACGAGCATCCATCGCACGATCATCCGTCACACGATCATCCGTCATACGATCATCCGTCATACGAGCATCCATCGCACGATCATCCGTCACACGATCATCCGTCATACGAGCATCCGTCACACGATCATCCGTCACACGATCTTCCGTCACACGATCATCCGTCATACGATCATCCGTCACACGATCATCAGTCGCACGATCATCCGTCATACGATCATCCGTCATACGAGCATCCATCGCACGATCATCCGTCACACGATCATCCATCATACGAGCATCCGTCACACGATCATCCGTCACACGATCTTCCGTCACACGATCATCCGTCATACGATCATCCGTCACACGATCATCCGTCATACGATCATCCGGCACACGATCCTCCGTCACACGATCATCCGTNATTAAAAGTGTTAAATATAATGAATAATATTAAAAAAATTAATAGTATAAAATAATAAAAATAATAATATTATAAAATAGTATAAAATAAGTACGATCGATTATTAGCATAAAATAAGTTAATAATTTATATTGAAACGTAGTGCAAGTTAATACTGCAAGCGTAAACCAAGTACTCAAATGCTCCTTGATTGATAATTAAATTAATTAGGGAAATTAAACGTCTACTTATAGACTCCTATATAAACTTATTGATCATAACCTGCTCGGCGGCAAGATGCAAGGTGACTTCGATGGCCAGACGCTTTCATCGAAAAGAATTTTCTCAGACCCACGCATGATCGACGACACGCACAAGGATCCGTGTAAACAAACAACCTGGAATTGCGTTCATTGCTCGTGTTTCGTAAAGTTTATATTCCATCCCCGCATTAATTTTTATTCTTCGAAACTCCGATTTTAACTCTGTTGCTTGCGTCTGTCTACTTTGAGAACCATGTCATGGTTTGAATACGAGCTTTTTGTATTATAATTATTTATTTATTTATCTATTTATTTACACTTATTAGGTAATTTATTTGGTTAAAAAACCATATGAGTTTTGATAAACCATTTTGTACCGTAGTATGATCTCAGTTAATAATATCGTTTAGGGTAACCTGCCTGGTATTTTCCTATAGAGTAATGAAAGAAACTATTGTAATACTGCAATTTTCGCATCGTGATCCGAGTAAACATTTCCTGGCCAGACACTGACTTCATATAGGGAGACTGGGGAGCAAATGTTGATGTAGTTACCCAGCCACGTGTAAACAAGGCAGCGCGCCGGCGCGAGGGTTGCTCAGTGTGCGCAGTTCCCTCTTGTGTACGCAACGCTGCTCTCATATCTTACCGATGATTACTGATAAAATTTACGAGAAAAAATGCAAGAGAAATGGTGATAAAATTCAGGAAATAAGGGAAGATTATTTGAAATTTTTGTGAGTATAAATTTAATTATTAGGTTTCTTGGAGAAGCCAAAAATCCTACAGGATGCGAGGCAGCTTCTTGAAATTAAAGTATTTCATAGGAGCAACTGGGACATCAGTAAAGAATGAAAATACAGAAGATTTTACTTCAGTTATTCAATTAAATTTCTTTTCTTTATATTGACTTATAATTATATATTTTATATTATATAATATATAATTATATATATTGACTTATTCACCGATATAGATTTATTTTTGATTGTTTTTTGTATTAAACAAATGTTACGAAAAGTTAATAATGGATTACAAGAGAAGACTTCGGCAGATTTTAAAGCTCACGGCTTTTCTCTTTTCTCAATTGATGATATTTGTTATAGACGAACGAGGAAATTGCTTTAGTGTAACGTAATGGCTTCTTGATTGCGTGAGTGTCTTCATCTATCTCGGCAAAATAGGTTTCCTCCGAATGCAGACGCAGTCTATCGAACAGCTCTTAAAGTTGATCAGCTCAATCAGTAAATTTTGTTCAGAAGGTCAGGAGAAGACAAAATGATTAAAATTTAAAGTCTTAAAATCATGTTTTTATCAAAACATTTTACCAAATTTCAGAAGCGACAGTTATAATATCAGTTATATAGTTATAACTTATAACTTTATTCCTGGAAAACTCTACGGACTCTGCAACAAACATTTAAGTATCTGGGGTCAATGAACTTCAGCGAAGGTTTCATTTATGAAGGTTTCCACGACGCAATATGCACGGTTTAGTGATATTAATAAAAAATCTATCTGTGTAAGATCGATGAAAATAAAGCCTTTAAATCTACAAATTTATCATTAACTATGCCGAATCATTTATGTCGAATAAATTAAACTTTTTCTCCAATTAAATAAAATGGGGAAAAAAGTAAAAAAAAAATTTCGGAAAAAAATGAATAATCAAAACATTTAACTAATTTCATAGCAATATGTTCAAAATACAATAGATAGAAACAATAGTAATTTGTTTGAAGCAACATGTTTCACCTGCATTAGACCAACAAAAATGTGCAAAATTTTATTACTCCGCAATAAAATAATTTATGAGTGCACATGAGAAGGACTTATTAGTAGTAATTTAGTTATTATTTCTTAATATTCGGGTGCTGACTTGTAAACAGCAGCCATGGGCGTGAGGGGCTCAGAAACTTTGTATCATCCAAACAGCGTTGAGCCCGAGGGCTCAACGACCAATGCCCGCACTGGCACCTTTCCTGAGTAGACTTTAATTTCATACTAAATATGTTAAACTAGTCAAGATATTGAAGCAGTTATCTGAATTCGTCTTAAAAATAACACTGTCGAATAATCAGAACTGCGCTTAGAGTTTTTCAACTAAATGAATTGTAAAATGCAACTTTATAGAAAATAACACTGGAATTGCATATTCGCAATGAATTTCGTAATAATTATGAAAAAATTCTTTCACGTCACGAAATTGTCTGTTTATGCTCGTCATGATGTCGATAACATTGGTTATAGGAAAAAATAACCTCGTTCTTGAGAATTAAATTGGGAATAAGATATGGAAGTACTTAATTAAAAAATTCGTCAATGAAATCAATTCATTAACAACACATGGAATGTAATTTAGATCACATTGAAATTCTCAAATAAATTTTTATTTATCCCATATAATATTTTCGATTCACCAACTAGTAACATTTCGCAACTAGCAGAAATCAGTCGAGGTCATGCATTTAGCATCGGCTCCATAACGGATTCAACAAATCAATTTTGAAATGAACAATTTTATTGAGCAAATTGTACACAGAACACGCAGGAAAATACTTTGAAGAGTATTTATCGGTATCCATTTCCTAATACAACATTCATTTAGACTCATTTTCGTTTAATTTTTTTCATTTTTTAGAGACAAGTTTGTGTTTTTGATCATTTTACATTCATTTCAACTTTTCTGCTGAATACTTTTCATAAGCAGCGCCGTATTTGCTGATAAAACACAGTAATAACAAGCGCAGTTTACCATTATCTCTTATCCAAGAAAATCCCCGCCCCAAATGGACATGTTAATCTACCAGGAACTGCTGAAAAATGACACCCGGCAAACATTAGCATAGAAAAAAACACAAATCGTACTGAAGCATAAGTAATTCAACGAATTAACTGTCCAGATGAGGGCTTTCATCGAAGGGCTATTCAAACGGGTCAGGAATTTCAGATTCTGCAGCGCTTTTTAGCGCATTTTCTCATTTATGGAAAAAATGCACTATTGTGCTCGCCATGTCCGTCTGTCTGTCTGTCTGTCTGTCCGTCTGTCCGTGACCTCAAGTTTTCGTCGACGAGAAAATGCGCTCTCTGTCACTCACTGCAGTGAGTACTGAGTTATATTTTTTCCCTATCATCCACCACCAGAACGTGGATGTCTGGAAAGGAATTTCCCTAAAAGTTTGTTCGGGGTAATAAGCGGACATTAATTTTTCCGAAGTTATGAGTCAGCGCCCAATTACGTGACGTGTATAAAACGTGTGTAGAACAACGTGCAAATTTACTTTGCACTAATTTAAGAAAGATCAGTAATGTTGACTAAATTTTTAAAAATTACAGTGTCTGAAGTTCATGCAGCAAAATAAAAACAAGATTAACAAAATAACTCAAAAGTTTTACAACAATTATTTGAATTCTTACTGAAAATCTCGCTTGATTTTTTTCAATAATAAAAAAAAACTTTTATGTTTTGAACATGTCTCTTGGGCTCTGAGCAGCGTTCAGCGGCGTGTATACGGGCCAGTCATGGGAGCCAGTGGCAATCAGTCGCATGTCGCATAAGGGCCAGTAGTGGCTGCCACTGGCAGCTGCCCATAAACGTGGCCAGTAGTGTCAGCCAGTGGCAGCTGTGTGTACACCTGTCAGTGGCAGCCACGCTTTTATGGGGTCAGTGGTGGCAGCCAGGTGCAACCGTGTATATACGGGGCTTATAGTGGCAGCTGCGCGTATTGGGTGCCAGCAGTGGCAGCAAGATGCAGCTGCACGCACAGAGTGTCATCCAGTAGTGGCAGCCAGAGGCAGCTGCACGCACAGAGTGTCATCCAGTAGCGGCAGCCAGTGGCAGCCGGGCGGACGGAGAGCCATTATTGAGAGTCTGACGGTCATTATACTGATCTCCCCCAGTTTTCCACGCCAGTGCGCTTCCACAAGTGACAAGAAATGGCTGCTCACATCAAAGAACTATTGAAAACGATTGGCAAATAAAATTCCATTGACGTATCCCGAATGTCGTTAAGTGCAGCACAAAGACTGGTTAGATGGCAATCTCAGTATCTGAAAATATTTTCCACATAACAGCCACCAAAATTTCACGATTTACACCTGCAGTTCAACATTAAATCGTAAGTGAATTTTAACATAATTTCAAAACAGAGGATATCTAGTTGATTTTCAAGTAATTTGATCAAATTTCAAGTTAGGAAAACTCATCATATTACATGTACAACTGCAAGTTTGAGATCTTAGTTAAAAGGCATCATAAAAAATCACGTTTATAATATTTAATTGTAAATTACAATTTTTAATTCATCAAACAAAAAAACGAAATAATTAATGTAATAACTTACCTGAATAACTATATTATCAAATTTGGTGTCGGTTTATTCTGGCCAGTTACAGCGGTTACCACTACTGGACTCGTATACAAAGTAATCATCCGTATTATAATTTTTGTAAGAATCAAACAGAGAACGATGATTTGTCATCTACAATTTTTTAAAGCTATAACTTAACAGGCTAATGACAAGCCGACAATCAACAATGCTAATTCGGCTAATTTAATTTCCAACATGGCATCGAATGCTACATGGTCTGCCGCCCAAAGTTCGTACATGATGAGCGACAGTGTTGCGTGCAGTGAGTCATTCTCCCTAACCGCAGCAACAACAATTATGAGTGCGGGGCGACACCCTAGCAATGATGAATGAGATGCCAGCACATGCATGCGTGGCGTGGATGTCGGGTTGTTGCCATCATTTGTATGAAGCAATAATAAATTAATTTATATTATTAATAACAAATCTAGATGTATCTAGACGCAAACCAAACATTAAAGTAAGTTCATTAACAAGTTCAGGACCATTCTTATGGTCCCTACACCATAATAATATGTATGTTGCAAGGACGTATTTATCTTTGAGCTACACCCACAACTGGAATTGAGTTTGATTGTAATTAAATTTTCGTATACGTGGCAACTCTAAGGAAGTTAAGACGTAAGCTAGACTTGGAACGTCATAATTTGCAGCACTTAATGACATTCATTGTGAAAATGATGTCCTCCAATCGCAGACTGATACCCGGAGCCGATAACATTATTGTAAACTCGGTTATAAAATAGTTTTATAAAGGTTGGCAAAGTGCGCCATATATACAAAAGTCACAAGCACATTAATCTACTCAGGCAATGCTAGAAACAAATAAAAAATTGTTTTTCGTCGTAAATAGGATACACACTTTTAGTTTTTAATCGTGCTCAGAGTGACGTAATGCACTTGGGCTCGTTGACGAAGTACTTTTATGTCAGAGCACAACATGCAATGCATACACGAGTCAATTGTGCCCTAGACTTTGTGTCGTGAAGAGGCAGTGGCTCAATTATTTACAAATTGCCGTCTGTCTCAAGTGCAGCGCGTTGGTACAACCAACCAACAGAGATGCACAGACGGGTCTTCAGTCAGAGAACCAACACTTTGTTAACTCATTAAACGATGTGAACTCATCAAAGTATGTCAACTCATCAAACTATGACAACTCATCAAACTATGTCAACTCATTAAACTCTCTGACAACGAAACAAACTCTCTATCAATTATCCCAAATCTCTGTCAAGTCGCCAAACTCACTGTTAAATCAGTGTAGTCGCCAAACTCTCTGTCAAGACAGTGGAGTCACCAAACTCTCTGTCAAGTCAGAGGAGTCACCAAACTCTCTGTCAAGTCAGAGGAGTCACCAAACTCTCTGTCAAGTCAGTGGAGTCACCAAGCTCTCTGTCAAGTGAGAGGAGTCACCAATCTCTCTGTCAAGTCAGTGGAGTCACCAAACTCTCTGTCAAGTCAGTGGAGTCACCAAACTCAGCCAAGTCAAAGGAGTCACCAAACTCTCTGTCAAGTCAGAGGAGAGTGGTAGTTATTTTTATTTGCTTCGGTTGAATGATCCACTAAACTTTACCACGCTGGACTATGCGGACAACCAAGCAACAGTAGTCCTATAATACGAGTACAAGCACTAAAGCTTGAATGAATCATACATGGCTTCGTCTACACTCACGTTACATGCGGGAGGAACCTGAGCTTGTCTATAGCATGAATAAGGACAAGATGCACGCTCATGCCTGAAGTCATGAGTATAAAGATGAACCCTATACTTGCACATCTTACAAATCGACAGTATTACAAGTGGTTAGTTTTTATAATAAAAGGTGTGATGAATATCTAATTAAAAAATTTATTCAAATTGCCAATAATATTAGAAACCAAATATATAGGAGGTTAAAAGTTGCTATAACGAAAAAAGCGCTTGGCGTAGTGTTCCAGTTTTAATAGCCTGGGCGGAGTTTTGAATAAAATATTCCTCAGTTCAATAATAATATTTAAAGATTTCATAATCCATTGATTGGCAAATCGTATAGTTTTTTTTAATTGTTGCATGATTAAACGCAAAGTAAAACACCAGAGGGCATTGTGCAGAAAATGTTTTTCAGAATGTTTGTTTTATGAGTTAGCCACATCATTTACATTCATACTCCAGGATAATTAAGGCAACACTTATGACATGAACAAGTTTGTCGGTGCGTAAACGTTTTAACTGCAGGCGTCCCATGGCCGAGACAGCAAAACCAAAGAGTTTGTACTGATGCAAATAAGAAAAACGTACAAAATAGGGATGACTTGCAAATATAAGATCCGCACTGCTGCCAAACAAGGAAGCCACGCAAGATGTTCATGAATATGACGAAGAATGTTGACATAAATAACGTAATTAGAATTGAAGCAATTTAGGCCAGACGCAAGCGGAAGTTGAACTTGAATGGCAAGAAGGAAGTTGCTACGGGTGTAAATTGTGTGGCAGAGGCTGAACTTGTTTGGTTGTATAGGTTAAGGTTAAAACTGAGACGAATTAAGAAGCTGAACTCGTCAGGTTGTGTATGTTAAGGTCAAAATTGAGACGAAGAGGCTAAACCCGTTAGGTTATGTAGGTTAAGGTCAAAATTGTGCCTGTGGGGCTGAACTTGCCAGGTTGTGAAGGTTGAGGTCAAAATTTTGCCGCTAAGGCTGAACTAGTTGGGTTGTGTAGGCTGAGGTCAAAATTGTGACGTGCAGGCTGAGATTGTCAAACAGTGAAGGTCAGGTGAAAAAACATGTTAGATTATGAATGTAAAAGTCTAAATTGTGTCGCTGAACATGATCTCGGTTCTGGAGGCTAAGGCGGACAAAATCGTGAATGGAGACCAATTGGGAGTTCTAATATTGCAGTTATTAGCAGTTCTATTCATAGGAGCCGGTTGTGGTAGTCACAGGAGCCGGTTGTGGTATTCACAGGAGCCGGTTGTGGTGTTCACAGGAGCCGGTTGTGGCATTCACAGGAGCCGGTTGTGGTATTCCCAGGAGCCGGTTGTGGTATTCACAGGAGCCGGTTGAAGTATTCACAGGAGCCGGTTGTGGTATTCTCCACAACGAAGTACATGCAGCAGCCATATCTATACAAGGCACACAGCACCACAACGAAGTACATGCAGTAGCCATATCTATACAAGGCACACAGCCAATACAGTATCACTCAGTACATGATCAAGTATGAATGTATGTCTTGTAATACAAGCACAGAGTGGGTAGCATGGCTACTTCTGTCAAATTTCAGCAGTAACATAGACTGACCACGACCAGGGTTGAGTTGGCCAGCCAAAAGACGGCCCTAAGACTGCACTCAGAAATCGTTTGGGTCATACTGTCCGAATCGTGACCCACTTTTTTTCCGTATCACTGATACACCCTTTACACCTGAATCAGAAGAACCTATAAGAATTGTGCATCGTTATTTGGACAAAGTCCTGCTCATTTCACTCAGTGTGAACAAAGGTAGTATGTGTCAGTGCAGGATAGCCCACGCAATGACTTTAACGAACGAGTGCGTTCGAGGTCAGTTTTTTCCTGTGAAAAAAAAACAGCCTGAGATTGTGTAGCTTGCTGTTTATTCAATTATTTTCCAAATTATTTGCTGCACAATAATTTTTACGAAGAATGTAGACGAATAGCGTCAACTGGTGCATTTCAGACGGTCTGCAGGCAGGCATTTAAGTAATGATTTTGAGATCAATAATATATATTATCAATTGATAAAATATGATCATTTATAAAATATGATCAGTAATAAAACATGATCAATGATAATATATAATCAATGATAAAATATGATTAGTGATAAAATATGATCAATGATAAGGTCTTTAACGCTAAAGACTCAGTGGCTATACAAAGTTGTTCAATCTTTGAACCTGCGATAACACTTGTATGTAGGAGGAAGATCTCGCAGGATATTCACAAATCCCAAATGAGGAATGTAATATTACTGACGTACGACGATCGTTTGATAAACATAAAATATGTTATGCATGGAATTTGAAATTGCAACCAAGTATTAAAAAAGTCTGAGAAAAGGAAAGAAAAATGCAACAGGACGAGAGTTCAGTTCTTTCACTTCGTTGACACGCAAGTTGAAGAGCAGACACTTATTTTCAACGC
This sequence comes from Hyalella azteca, assembly GCF_000764305.2. Lineage (NCBI taxonomy): Eukaryota > Metazoa > Arthropoda > Malacostraca > Amphipoda > Hyalellidae > Hyalella > Hyalella azteca. The sequence continues at coordinate 393,745 of NW_025935823.1, read as the reverse complement.
ACTTTGTTCTATGAAGTGCGCCTGGTCACGCATTGTTGTGCATGCAAGTGACTGAAGGATGATGCAAATGATTGTTGTGTAATTTAAATGATTGTTGCATTATGTAAATAATCTTTGTGTATTGTAAATGATTGTTACATAGTAAAAATGATAGCTGTATAATGTAAATGGTTGTTGTATAATGAAAATCATTGTTGTGTATTGTAAATGATTGTTGTAGGTGTAAATTATTGTTGCATAGTTGAAATGATTGTTGTAGAATGTGAATGATTGTTGAACAATGGAAATGATTGTTGTGTAGTGTAAATGATTGTTGCACATCAAAAATAATTTTTGTGCAATGTAAATGATTGTTGCACAGCGCAGATGATTGTCGTATAATGTAAATAATGTATTATAAAAAGTAGAACTGATTGTTGTATGATGCAAATGGTTATCATGATATGTAAATTATTGTTATATAAAGTGTGCACATGCTAGATAGTAATACGTTTGACCATGAATCACGAGCTATTAAATGACAAAAGCTGCCATGTAGTGCAATTTCTACGAGAATTGAAAGTTCGATGTGGAGGAAAGTGCTCTGCATGACATGACGTTTTCGTACATGAAAGTGCTCTGCATGTAATGCCGTTGTCGTACATGAAAGTGCTCTGCATGTAATGCCGTTGTCGTACATGAAAGTGCTCTGCATATAGTGCCGTTGTCGTACATGAAAGTGCTCTGCATATAGTGCCGTTGTCGTACATGAAAAGGCTCTGCATGTAATGCCGTTGTCGTACATGAAAGTGCTCTGCATATAGTGCCGTTGTCGTACATGAAAGTGCTCTGCATATAGTGCCGTTGTCGTACATGAAAGTGCTCTGCATGTAGTGCCGTTGTCGTACATGAAAGTGCTCTGCATGTAATGCCGTTGTCGTACATAACGTACGGGCAGCCGGAGACGCGTGCTCAGATCAATGCTTTACAGCTTAGCGAATTGCAAGGTGTTTGACTGGTTTAGCTCATGAAAGTTGAGTCTCTTCACAATTACTGATACAGTACCACATAATTGGGTATGAATTACCAACTAATACTGAGAAATTAACTTAAAATTACATAAGTATCTCGCTAGATCGCGTTTCAACTACTGCGGCTTTACTTCATCGCGGGTTCCCACGAAATGTTAAATAGAAGAATAAGTCGCCGATCTTCACTAGTTCACGGGTCCCTGAGGACGTCGATCGGTGGTAAGAGCGTGGGGGGGAAGGTTTGTAAACACTTATAACAATAAAACTTCCAACAATTACAAGTTAGGAATGAAATAAGCACCATCTGTCGTATAATTCCCCATTGCGGATTTCACCTATCGATTGCACCCGAGGACTGGAACGTAACACCTTTGATAGTTGAGGGATAACAGTCTCACAAAATAATATTAAATTACTTTCAAATAACATCACAATACCTTGCAATCGTCTTTATATTTTTGCTTTATTTATAACATCAGCGACACGTAGTCTCGTTTTCACAGTCCATCTTTCTATTCTTATTTTCAACATTCTTTTTACTCAATCTTCATCAATCATTTTCGTCATTCATTAGAAATTCATACAATAAAAAGGCAATTGCGGACTCATTCCAAATAACACATAATCAATAGAAGGAATAATCTTCAGGAGTTGATTTATAAATTTCACATTTTCGCGTTGTGAACCCAGAAGTCTGCATCGACGGTAAATAGTAACGAAATTCGCGGCTAGGATACGAAACTATAGAACGTGAAATTCAATGAGTCTTCGGCAGAAAATGTAATAAAAGTGATTGCTATGTTGACACGACAAAATCTGCACATGTGTGACTGCGACGCAAGAAACAATACCCGAAAAGAGAGAGAGAGAAAGATTGGAGAGAAAAAAGCTATATAGAGAGATAACAGACAAAGAGAGAACGCGGTGTGCATATGAGGGCTCAAACAGTTGAGAAGGAAATGAGTCAACAGTTTATAAGAGGAGACGGTCGGAGGGAAGACATGCAAGCACAGACATGCAAGGAAAAAACTAAAGAAAAAATGCACAGGAAATTGTGAGTAATGCAGCGGACCATATGAGAACTTCACGTGAAATGTAAATTCAATAATTTCAATTATATCATCCGTAAATACTGGGGAAAGCCACAATCATTGTGATCATTGGAGGCTGAAAGTAGCAAGATGTTTACAAGACTGTCGGTCAAATTTGAACCAGCATGAGTGAAACTTTTTCCTGTAGTCGATAGAAAAGGTAACATAATTTGATTGTTAATGAAAATTACTTGATTCCTGAAGTAAGTGAAAGGAATTAGTTGGGGTGAATGGGACCAGTGAGCTGAGTGAGGTGAATGGAGTGAATGGGCTGAGTGGGATNAAGAAGAGAGGGAAGAAGAGAGGGAAGAAGAGAGGATGTCAGCCCTCACTTCCGCCTGCAGCGTTGTTGCGTCTGAGGGCAGCTGTGCGTGTGACTCAGCAAGTGTATGGATATACACAAGTGTGGTGTATACATACACATGCGGATATACACAAGTGTGGCTCATACATACACATGCGGATATACACAAGTGTGGTGCATACATACACATGCGGATATACACAAGTGTGGTGCATACATACACACGCGGATATCATACGGAGTCTACACATCGCAGTCTCTTCATTCATAATCAACTCAATGTGTGAGCACACGCTTTGTGTATACTTTATTCCATTCGCACACAGAGTGAATATTTTTTTTATCTCATAAGTACACACAGTGTATATCTTTCACACCATTTGTATGAATTTTCAATATTCAGGCCACGAAACAATGTCTTCAAAATATTTTATTCTTATGTATATTTCACCAATGTGAAAATTGCTGACGGTAATAAGTGATTCATCTTTCGTAGTTATGAGAATTCCCTAACAATATAATTTAATTCTACTAAATTATTATACTAGAATTTGGGAGCATCTGGCTGCTTATTGTTTTTCAGCTCACATCCTTATTATAAAAATAACGTTTCATTTTAATTAAACATTTATTCACCTTCACAGCTATTTTTACCCTAACTCAAAATAGCCTGGCGTTCATAAGCCCAGACGACATCGTCGTCCTTCCATTAGACGCGATGTACGATCGCCGTAATAACCCAAGTGGATAATATCCTGAAAATTATTAAATAAAGTGAATAATTTTCGGCGGCGGACCAACGGCCACGTGTTGGCCACCGATACGCCGGACAATAGTCGACATCTAGGCGCTGGCGCCAGCCATGTCTACTACTACAGAATTTCTTTGTGCTTTTTTGTACCTTTGACTCGAATTTTATAAAAGTTTTCATATTCTTTGGTGAGTTAGTGACAATTTTGTGAGCAAGATTCAGGATAAAATGAGGCGAAAAATCAAATAAAGTCGTGTTTTATTTCTTAAATATATGTTTAATTCACGTAGTTGGAACTTTGTAAAATTTGGCTGCTGACGTTGAATTTCTGTAGCTATTTTTATCAGTAACTAAGAGAAACTTTCAACGAAGAAAATAAAAAAAGTTTTTCGCATGGTAAGATGGTTAGAAATATATTTCCATTGTACGTTTTTTTACCCACATTAGTAATACGTACTTTAATCGCAATCCGGATGCTGATAAGCTCACAATTGAATGCTACTTGCTTCAAAATTTGTAACGGAAAAAGTACTAGGAGCGACCGACATGAAGTTGATAATAAATAAGTTGATAATAAATAAATAATTTGATATGAAGGTAATAATAAATTTTGTTACGGAAAAATGAAAAAAAGTAATAGGAGTGACCGCCATGAAGTTGATAATAATTCTATAATATTGTAATCGTAATGATATGTAGTAATACCGTTTACAGTATCGTTTTTTATTTACGTAAAGCTAATTAAGAAGCGGCATCAGACGCCTGTTTCCTGTTCCATGGACAAGCTGGCAGTACCTACTCCTACAGTCCGAAAAATAGATGAGCCATAAGTCCGAATGGTGACATACTTTCTCTGCGTAGCGCTGTTACGCCCTTTTGCTGGGTAAAAGAGGGTCAGGATGACCCACAGAGAGGCAAAAAATGCATCACAATTTAAACATAATCACACTTATTTTATGAGTGTACAGCCTATGCACTAGTTTGACCAGCCCACGGTGGCCCACTCAACCGATATTGATGTCAGCCTGAGGTACACTGAAAGAAATAAATTACATGTTGTCCATATATCAATGCCCTTTTTACAACACTTCTCTTTAACTTCACTTCTTGTCTGTCTGTCTGTCTGTCTGTCTGCTACAAATCTTGTAATCAAAATTTAATACACTTCTACTTATCCTATCGATCTGAAATTTTGCCAACTTGTGTAAAGTTGGAGACAATGTTATATATATTTAAAAAATTGAAAAGGTAATTTTTTTAATTTTCGAAAATTAGATGAGAAATTCATTGTACATCTGTAAGATTGGAGATATTGGATTCTTTGGAAGTGTTGTCTTTAAAAAGTAATTTTTAAACGTATATTATTACCATTGGCATTTGCCTCGCCTCGTTTTATCCTGACCCAGTTTTGCCAGGAAGAAGGACATATCAGTGCTACGAGCAGAGTGAATCACTATTTGGGCACTATGACCCATTTGTTTCTCTGGTGAAAGAAAACCATAGGCTAAATGCAGCGCCGAAAACGAGTTTGTCGTGGCGCCAGACGCGTTTTTTGGTACAAGGCCGGTAATTAGAACAGAAATTTCTCCTGTAAATATTGCTGCTGTTTTTTTAAAAATACCATAGACGGTCATACAATATACCTGTACCAGCTTCGTAAATTATATATGATATTCATATATATTTATACCATATTTAATCCTCATAGGTGAGGTATACTAATACTGTATAAGTACAACATCTGGAATAATCATCGTATTTGCCAAAAGTATCGCAAATTATACAAATATATGGTATAAGTAATGGTAGTAACTTAAACATCGTAAAAGATTTGACTCGTGTAAGTTCTAAGAGAATACAGCTGTAGAACCATTTGAACCATTAAGAACCATTGTAGCAGTTCAGAATGCACTTGCAGAATCATTGAGAACAAATGAGAACCACGCAGAATCATTGAGGACCATTCAGAATCATTGAGAATTAATGAGAATCATTGAGAACCAATGAGAACCATTTAGAACTACTTAGAATCATTGAGAACCATTCTGAATCATTGAGGACCATTCAGAATCATTGAGAACCAATGAGAGCCATTCAGAATCATTGAGGACCATCGATAACGAGTGAAAAACAATGAGAACCATTCAGAACCATTGAGAATCATTCTAAAAATGCAGCTGCAGGTGAGCGTTTCCTTTTGGCTGAGTTCTGGCCGCAGCATCCGGGGTTCGCACCAGCAACAGCAGGCAACATTCCTGACTCTATGGCCACACCTGGTAGATATTTCGCCTTCAAAACATATCTTAGGGTGGTGATAATAAAATTATTTGTAACTGTAATAATAATAATGTATTTTTGACGTAATGTTTTAGTGTTCAAAAAAGGAATAAAACTCGCATCACCGTTAGAATCTGTGATATATCTGCAGTACAACTGCCGGTATAGTGAACAGCCATGGTATGTTGGAGCCATCCGGCCACTTTTACTGGCAGCTGCGGCTTTGAAAAAACAGTCAATGTAATTTGCAACCGAGGTTTAACCTTCCAGCTGTAGCTCCAGATACCAACATGTATTCCAAAACTGCGGTCAATCAGTTACCAAATTTTAAAGGCCCAGTGTTGCCATATATCTGTCAATAACTCTAGAAGACACGATGTTGTCATATGTTGTAGCTATCTCTAAATGTCACGGTAATGCCGTATCAATACCCTTAAAAGCCACTTTGTTGCCGTATATATAGATTTAAAAGCAACTTTGTTTCTGGATCAATGGCAGTACAAGCCATTTTGTTGCCGAATCTTTGCCACTAGAAGCCATCTACATCTGTGAATATCTCTAGACGCCACGATGTTGCCATATATCTGTCCATGCCGCTAGGAGCCACGATGTTGCCACATAAACACGCTGTCATTCCTGACGCCGACCACATCATTTCATGTTGGTCTGTCAACACCGACATTGTCCCTCATGGCACGACGCCGTCATGAGGGTTGTTTACACTGCAGAGGTCATCACATGGCTGCCCCTATGTTGACCAAAGGTCTGCGCCACTCAAGCCAAAGAATGACTCAAATTGTCCTAAAATTAACACACTTTCTTACTCATCGTACGAGCAGAGAGAAGACGTAGGTAGCAATATGGTACGCGCTTATACCGGGCTAAACTAGTTCAGGAAGATCCATGGAAGGGTAAAAAGTACATCATTATTTGGACAAGTCTCATTCATTTTTCTGGGTGAGTGCGACACTCAAGCTTTCTCTCAAGTGCTTCACATTTGTTATTTATTGACGCCTGTTGACGCGCTGGTGCTCAGGGCTAATGGTGTACGGCGGCGCACCGTGGATAGTGGTCCATAGTTGTGTATCGTGAGGTCCATAGTTGTTATTACATCCTTAGTAGTTAGTTAATAGTTGCGTATAGTGTGGTCCACAGTTACGTATCGTGCGGTCCATAGTTGCGCATCGTAAGGTCCATATAGTTGTATAGTTGCGTACTGTGTGCGTAGCATGCAACCATACTTAACAATGCTGCTCATCATTATCTTTATGATCATAACAACATGATAGTTGATCTAGCATGACTCGAAACCAAAACGCTCATACCAAAGTCACCTCGCGACTGCTATGCTGTCATCAGGGACAAGATTAATTAAGCGGCATACAATTCAATCTATGAATTTCACTCGTCTTCCTTCTGGCAATCCATTTTAGGCAAAACAATGCAATCCATGACTGGAATTCACCGCCACTCAGACAATCCTAACCGAGTACATGCGCAATCCATTAAAGGCAATCGCCGCCCGACCTTCCAGCCCCGGCACAGCGGACGCCACATTCGTCGCCTCGCCATAAGTGGCATGGCTTCGTCATGCCACGGCACACAGACGCCAATTAAAGCCATATCATCGTCGGCCAGACAGGCCTCCTGAAAACCGCCTGTGACTCGTGACTGAGTCAGCGTCAGTGGCTGATCTGAACCCAAGAGGGCTTAGAAGAACCCCTGTTGACATCAATGAGCCATATATGGTACTGAATTAATCAATAACTAATGAAAAAATTGGGAAAATATACCTGAATCAATGAACATTTATGCGGACAGTTTGATGCAATATTAAAATAAAAAACAAGAAGCTGATATGGATTATTGATACCGCAACTGGAACTAACCCAAGGGGAAGCTAAACTGAGACATGCGCTATAATGGCTTCCCCGGCCGCTGGACGCAGTAAATCAGCCCAACAACACAGCATCAGTCCACTGCATCAGTCCACTACATCAGTCCAGTGCATCAGTCCACTACATCAATCCACTGCATCAGTCCAATTCATTAGTCCACTGCATTATTTGGATATAAAAGTTGCCTCATAAAACATGAAGTAGAAGTAGACAAGACAGCTCTACTGCAGCAGTAGGTTAGTAGGAGTCTTCTGGTGCTAGTCTATAGTACCTAATTAAGGGGTAGACGAGTCTATTGCGTCATGTAGAGAAGCAGTGTTGAGTAGATGGTATTGCGAGTAGATGTAGATATCTTCATCATTGCCTCGTTCTATACGCTCTATCAGCCAAGAGCTCCTCAAGAGCGTGGAGGCTTTCAAGCCGCCACTGAGGCTTTGGCAGTTCTCAAACCACCAATGAGGCAGCTCTCAAGTTGGTCCTGAGGCAGCTCTCAAGTTGCCACTACGACAGCTCTTAAGCTGCCACTGAGGCAACTCTCAAGTTGGTACTACGGCAGCTCTCAAGCTGCCACTGAGGCAGCTCTCAATCAGCCACTGAGGCAGCTCTCAAATCACCACTGAGGCAGCTCTCAAGCTGCCACTGAGGCAACTCTCAAGTCGCCACTGAGGCAGCTCTCAAATCACCACTGAGGCAGCTCTCAAATCACCACTGAGGCAGCTCTCAAGCTGCCACTGAGGCAGCTGCCAGCCTGCAGCTCAATGGTCTCATTGCAGCCGCGGCCGTACAGCTGTAGCCTGACAATACCTTCATACATCTGCGTCGGTATGAGCCTCTGTATCTCTGCGCCATAGATAGTTTCAGCTATAATCTTTTATATCTGCTATTAACTGTCAGCTGCTCAATTCTGTTCATGAATGAATATAGTACTGCGCTGCGCATTTTCATGAATGAAAAATGCATTTGAAACTGCATCTTAATATGCATTCGATACTGCACCGCGGTAAGCACATGCAATACTGCACGTCGTTTATGCGTTAAAATTCAATCGGAATTTTTTCTGGTGCATGTTAAAATATAGACAGAAAATAGGTTTCGATTGTCAAGTATTTTGTGATGTAAGCGTTTTCATATTCGTAGGCTGAACTTTCGGTCAAGCCCATTCACGAATTTCGCGGCATTCTGTGTTCCTTTGCACCGGAAAAGCTCGGCGTGGACGAGTGGTAGAGATCACAAGATTGGTGCAGCGAGTTGGAGGTTCGAAACCTGGTACAACCGGCTGTGAAAATTTTGGTCCATACCGGCAAAATGGCTAAGTTGTTAAAGATTAGAGGCCATCATTGACTAATGACTATAATATATATAACCATATTATTACAGGGATGTCTATCGGGATAGAATATTTCACATGTTCAGCTTCTAATCAAACTGTGATTAATATCAGAGTTTATAACCGCCCGCATAATTCGAATTACTTCATTATTTTATCGCAAATTAAAATTACTAAATATGAACGAAAGAAGCAATTTCTCTCGTGGAATTCATCAGTTTTTGAGTTAGGAAAAAATACTCAGCTCGTGCCTAGGAGGGAGAGACTGATGATAGTTTGTATAAAACCGCCGCCAGTTGATAAATGTTGACAATTTGTAAAATTTATGCGCAACGGGTGTATCGAATCTTCCAGCCACTCTAATCATGTTGTACCTTTTATTGTGCTCATGTATACATAAAATTATATTGTAAACAATAGTGTTTTTCTTATCGGGAATATAATTGCACAAACACGAATTTTATTTAAATCGCAACTTAAAAATCTACGTCTGTCGCAATGGTCATGATGAGAAATCGACTTCAAAAATGAATCGCGAACATCCCTTGAAGTTGTAGTATCGATTAAAATGCAGTAGCTGACCTCAGTTTCATTAATCAAGAGAGATCTTCACTTACGATCGACATAGATCATCACTCACGATCGATGAACGGAAGACCTGAAATTCTATCCGATCTAGAACATCTTCTCCATATGTGGCCATGAGCGTCCATAAATTATCAGCCCGTCACAGACACATATGGAGTCCACGGAGCTGCTCAGGGCGCAGAATTGAGGTGAGCGCACTAGGCTCTCTTCTAACATATGAATTTAAATATAAGAATTTAAGCATTTAAATATTTCAGAGTTGCGTGGGAATAAATCCAGCGAGGTCTGAAAATCAGAATTTAAACATCTTAACATTTGTGTATATATAAGGGGAGAAATCGTGTGACGTTCAACGTTGACTCCAATTGTCATGTAATTTGTCAATCTAAGGGAAGAAATCTTTGTGATGTTGAAACGTCTAAAGTGTCCTGAATATGATGCATTTAAGTAGATACAACTACAGCAATGTTCTCTCGCTGAGAAGAATATCGAAATAACATTCTACCACCTTATATATTACACATTGGTTCTCTGGCCTAAAAATTTTAACAGAGAGCTAGAATAGAACTGATGAAAATCACACTAAGATGCACCACATTAGCGTTCGCTATATTGTCTTGATATATTACATAGGTACTACGTGGCATGAAAATACTGGAGCAAATCTTCAACTTCGTATATTTCACCAGTAACATGGAAATGTACTAGCGGATATACTCCTCCGTGGAGTAAATTATATATAAATCTATTAAAGGCTTCGTTGTTTTGAGCTCCCACGGAGTCGATGGTGGAGGCCTGAAACTGAACACATGGTAGTAAAATGAAAGCTTTAGTGCCGGTAAAGTCAGCGAGTGACTGATAAGTCCTGATACGCCTTGCGTACAAAGTGTACGCGGCGTAGGTTGTGATACGTCGTGCGTACAAAGTGTACGCGGCGTGGGTTGGGATACGTCGTGTGTGCGATGTGTAAGTTGTATGGGCGGGCAAGGATGAAGTGCGCTCATAAACTAACCATATTTTTTACGAGTGAGGCGAGAAGTCAGACCCAAACACTGGTCGAAAAAAACACGATTTCTAACAACAAAACATGAACAAATTTTTCAGAGATGTGACGCGAGATTACGTCGTCACAAACACTGACATAAACAAAGCGTCAACTATATCACCGATCGAGCAATTTCTAAACAAACAATGACCGAAACACAAACACTTTCGCGATTCAAATGCGCTTCGTGAACATGCCGGGAAATAAACGTAGTTAAGAACTTTGAATTAATATCATCTTCATAAAATGATTCAAAAAAGTTCACAATCACGAGAAAATCTTTCACTAACAAAAAAAGAAAAATGCGAAGCATTCTTATCAGAACGGTGCAGCAGGCGAACGAAGAAAGAAACAGGCGAACTCAATGCTGTCTGTTTGTCTGTTGGATCAACTTTCGATGAGTTAGAACGACTGCAAATACAAGGCGAAGAAATTCGCTTTTAAAACTGAATTGGATTGGGTAGAATGTATTGACTATATGATGAAGTAATGTGCTGATCTGAAATGCACAATGAAATTATTTTGAAATGCTTCATTTTAATGAATGCCGAATGTGATGCAAATATTGTGTCTCCATTGGAGTTGAGGGTAACAAATGGTGTCTCCACTGGAGTTTAGGGGATAAAATGGTGTCTCCACTGGAGTTGAGGGGAACAAATGGTGTCTCCACTGGAGTTGAGGGGATCAAATGGTGTCTCCACTGGAGTTGAGGGGAACAAATGGTGTCTCCACTGGAGTTGAGGGGATAAAATGGTGTCTCCACTGGAGTTGAGGGGAACAAATGGTGTCTCCACTGGAGTTAAGGGGAACAAATGGTATCGTCGATAAATAGTCGATAACCGCCATAATTACGTTGGGTCGAACAGCAGCCGTTGGCTGTTCAGGCAGTAAGTAGACTCTGCCAACCGGGGATAGTGGAGCGGAGAGAAAATGTTGCGGCAAGTTATGATCCCGGAAATTACTTTAATTATACTTTTTTTTGTACTAAAAAATTACTTTTTTAATATCTGAATAATGTGGTCACATTTGGAGGCCACATGGCGACGACACAATTATTAATTTGCCGATCTTTTACACGCCCGAGTATTGGGAAAGCAAAAACATGACGCGGTTCGAATAACAATCTTTAAGGAACATGCCTGGAGTATTATATTCTTCAATTATATCTTATAATATGGTATTATAGATTTTAACATTTTCATATGAATATATTTTAAACTTATTTATCCGAATAAAAAATACTCACGGCTTCGTCGCCGACGAAAGCTCTGGCAGGCGACAGGGCGGCACCACGAACCGTCTGTGGCGACAGCCAGCTGAGCAAAAGCAAGCAGATGGTCACCACCCGCCCCCACCAACTCCCACCACCTGGCAGATGGAAACCCGGGGTGGCGGTTTCTCGACCACCAAAATGGGATATAACCTCCCCCTCTTCCGATGAGTCATCGTCGCCACCAGATGTACGGGCCAAGCAATTGTCTACATCGACTGGCCCGTGCTCTACGGGTCCTAACGGATCAACGGGCACCACGGGCCCCATGGGCACCACGGGCACCACGGGCTTTGACCCGTTTTGTTTTGGTGCCCCATGAGCTCTGGCGGTGCTGCCCATATTTGGGAGGCTGCGGTCACGGCACGACGGCCGCGGCACAGCACAGACTATCATGAATATTTAGCATGAGCCGGCGTCTTCATCCCTTATCTCGGGCATCATTAATCTATATGTTCAATATATGAATATTCATTTATAATAGATGATATAGCAGCAACATTCTTTTATAATTTCATCGATTTTTTATAAAGGTTTCACTGTATCTGTAGAAAATATAGAAAAATGTTATTTTAATTTCACAATGATTCCTCGCTAGTCTTCAACAATGCATCTGAACAATCGTTTTATTTTACACATGTATAATGTTTTGCTTGAAGTAAAACAAGTAATTAAAAAGAATCAAGAGATAATGTGTCCTAAAAAACATACGACGCTCAAGCTCACGTAAACCTCACAAATCACAATTATTATAATCATACATATGTAAATATTCATATATTTTTGTTGCGCAATAACGCTCGATACCACAACTCTAGGCAGGGTAGAATTCTATGTATATATAGTGTTCATTTATATTATTACAGATCAATACGACCTGGCAACTTGATCAGTTCCAAAATATTGACTAAGTATAAAATGAATTTAGTGAAACATTTTTTCGGATTTTTTGTTACAATATGATTTGAAAACTTTTCCATTTATGTATGTTACCGCGGCTGAATTCTATCCTGACAGCAGGGTTAGGTAGGAGCTACAAGCATCCATATCAACAGTCTGCGTTAGGCCTACGTAGGGAGAAGTATTGTTCAGGCACTCATAGAATAGAATAAAAGTGTCGGCACTGAAGAAATAGGCCCATGGCCTGTTGCCGATTCTTGAATTTTTCGTGACTTGATTCACAAGGGATCCGGCCTTTGGAACCCGATCTTTCCATAGCTGACGATTGATTGAGATAGCTGCTGGACTTATTGCCTGGTCCGTAATTTGCTAGGCATTTTAAGACTGAACATATGCTCCTGCATAGATTCGTCTAGTCTGTTCTTGAAGGCGTTCATACTCGGAGCGTCAACAATGTCAGGGAGGCTGTTCCACTCCTAACTAAGTTGAGTACATACACTTGCAAAACTCACGAGTGAGCTATTGACTACTTCATACTTGATAGTGAATCTTTTAAATTCATGATCACCTAACGTGATTATGAATTGAAATTATTAAATTTTAGTTTCGTGTGTGGGCGGACGAATGAAGGAAGAGTTCAAGAGGGTTAAATTGTTAAAAGTCGTAAATACGATGCTAAAAAAGAAGTCACGAAGTGACTAAAAATGCCAAATTTGGCTGCTTTTCACAAAGTACTGTAACCAGTAGTAACTATTGTTACAGATAATATAAATAGAATGAAAGTTTAAATGAAGCTTTCTTTTAAACTCCACTTTATCAATATATATTACTACCCCGAAATTCAAAGTCACGTTGCCATGTAGCAACGTAAAGCAAAAAAATAATAACACGAGTGCAGCGACAGACGTTGCAGCTGTCGCTCTCCCTCACCAAAACAAGAGTTCCGAGGGCAGAGTATTATTTTATCATAACTTAAACTCTAAGGAAAATTTATAAAAACCCTGAAACTTCACACACAATTGATCAAAAAATCACATAAAGCAGGGTTTCCTCACGTTAGTTTAACCATTAACAACGGTTTGAAAGAATTCACCTTGAGACTGAATGAATAATTAACTAAGACTGAAGTTCATCCCGCTTTAAAATAATTTTATCCATCTTGTGATCGTCTATACAAACAATTTCCAGTCAATAAAAACTGAATGAAATCTCTAAAGCACGTGTAAAACAAGTGTTTCAGAGCTGAAAGGCCAAAGGTATTTTTGTTACACCCTCCTATACCAGTGTTTGAACCGCACTGAACGAGTCAGCGCGTACGTTCGTACGTCTGGCGGCCGACTGAGTCTCAGTCTCTCAGATGCCATCGGCGTCAACCTGAATTGCTAACTTGGGCACGAGAAACGTCACGACTTGAATTCATTCCCATATTTTTCTTTTTATGATTAGTCATCACACAGATACACTGAATTTCGAGTAAATTCGCCTAAAACTAAGAGATCCTGCTGAACATTCAATGTGTCACATAATGTGTGTAAAGTTTTACTTGAATAAATCTTAGATCATAGCCCTGGTAGTGCAAAATATCCAAGTCAGTTACATACGCGAGTCGTCAGGAGACGTTTCTTGTCTGGTGCTCTCGCTGTTGCTGACATTGGCGATGCTACTGACGTCATGGCGCCAAGTTTAGCAACTCTAACTCATCCCTGATCACGTTAGAGATGATCATGAATTTAAAACAGTGAAGTAATCACTCACGAAGCACCCAATAGATCACTCGTAAGTTACGCCCGAATTTGAACTGAACTCAGTCATGAGTGCGCGAACAATAGCCCCGCCTACCTCGGCCACGGCGCACCATCACAAGGGGAGCGTGCACGCAACACGCGCATCATACTTTGGGCTACGTGCACGCAACACGCGCACCATAACGTGTGCTGCGTGCACGCAACACGCGCACCATAACGTGTGCTGCGTGCACGCAACACGCGCACCATAACATGTGCTGCGTGCACGCAACACGCGCACCATAACGTGTGCTGCGTGCACGCAACACGCGCACCATACTTGGGGCTACGTGCACGCAACACGCGCACCATAACATGTGCTGCGTGCACGCAACACGCGCACCATAACATGTGCTGCGTGCACGCAACACGCGCACCGCATGCAACACGCGCACCATCACCGGAATTGTCGCTGCGTGTGACCGTGGCCGGGGAGCGACGCGCAACACGCGCACCATCACCGGAATTGTCGCTGCGTGTGACCGTGGCCGGGGAGCGACGCATTAGCTAATGCGCGTATAGGTGGCAGACGCTCAGGCTCGGATAAAAGCTATTTAGCGTGTCAATGTTAGAAATAATCAATTCAAAACACGAGTATTTTGCAACGTGTTACGCTAACTTAGAAAACAGGATACTTATAAAATAAGTTGATTGAAAGTCATACCTTTAAACGTTATTGCACTGGTAATTTTTAAAGCACGTGTTCGACACGTTTTTTGTTCGACATGAATTTTTGATACGTTACATTCCTCTCAAGAAAAATTTCAATATAGAATTGAAAAACGTTGCTATCTCTTCTGTACAAAATTTATGTCGATATCCTATAAATATACGATATATGTATTCATGACAATGTCTTTTTTATTCGTTCGAATCCTGTCACATATAATATAGAGTCCTATTAAAGCGCGTATCCACGTTCGAACATTCTTTTCTTCTATTAACATTGCTTTCGTTTCCTAATTTGCAACGGTGTTTGGAATTTGGCATAACGGGATTTTCATACTTCACCGATTATATCTATTAGGAAAATATATCCATAAGATTACATTGACTGCTGACTGCAGGTCAGTGTGTGACCTGCCCGACATGAGCCATAAACTTCACTAAATTATCAATAAAACAGGCTAGTAGGCTATAATAAAAGATTGCTCACCATAGGTCAGGTGACAGCCTGCCTAATATAAGCTATAGCCTTCACCGAAACATCATCAAAGCAAGCCAGCAGGTTATATAAGACTGCTCACTGCAGGTCAGGTGACAGCCTACCTAATACTGTATAAGCTATAGCCTTCACCAAAACATCAACAAGGCAGGCCAGCAGGTTATATAAGACTGTTCACTGCAGGTCAAGTGACAGCCTGCCTATTATAAGCTATAGCCTTCACCGAAACATCATCAAAGCAGGCCAGCAGGTTATATAAGACTGTTCACTGCAGGTCAATGGATAGCCTACCTGTGATGGGCGTATAGGCTATCCGCCCCAGAGGCTATCACGTTACCAACCGCACCGGAGGTCAGAATCAAGTCCGCTTGGCTGGCCTCCAGGCGCTAACACAGCCATGAACATGGATGTGTAATTGCTTTTATTATTTGGTTAATGCTTTCTTTAAAATATAATTGTGTTTATTATAGTGCATAAATACATTATACGAATAATAATGCATGTACTCGCATATTCCCATTCGAAAATTGAGCATTCACAAAATTTTTAACGTCCCCGACATTTCATTCGTAAAATAAATTTGAAGAACTTTCTGTAAAAATTATTCAGAATTACTTCCACGAATGCTGATTTTTAAGTGAAAATAGTATATAAATAGGAAATTGTGCTAACTGAATGCTGCAAAAGAATCATGATTCTTGCTTCATGCTCACTTTCATCAAGAATTCGTCTAATTTAATAGGAAAATAATATTTCAATGAGTTCAGAGCTCACGACTTCACATGAATTTGTGAAAATTCATTATTTACGACCTGAAAAATTACTTGACTTACTTGCTGCTTAATTCAAGTCCTTCAATTTTTAAAGTATTTATTTAGATGGCCTCTGTGTGTACGTGGTAAAATAATTAAATTTATATATTTGGAAATATTGCAACCAACATTTCTCTGAGTAGTTAAATTATCAACAATAAATTAATCAGAAAATTACAAGGGCAGTCATGAATTTATTTCACATGTGGTTACGAAATTTGCGAGATTAAATGTACGAAGACGATTTATTCCCGCTTATTAGAAATTTCTATAATGCGGTCTATTATTAAAATTTGGTTTACAGGCCGCATTGAATTGAATTAACGATTGACTTGTCCGGGATTCGTTCGATGAATTGGTTCATGAAAAATGCTTTGTTGTGTTACTTATTCTAATTGTGATATAAATAAAGTAAGTTTGTTATTTTGCTCTTAAAACGGCAGCGATTGATGATGAGAATCTCAACAAATTCCAAATGACATAAAAGAACTATAATATTTTTTGTAATCTATATTCTTTGCTGTTTTTTTTATATTTCATTATTTTATAATCTGTTAATCGTGCGTAATTTTCATCATGTAAATCAATAAATATACAGAATCGTAATTAACTATACGAGTATTAATCTAGAAATACTTCTTAACATTATGTGTTGTTCTAATTTTTCGAAACTTGCCGGATCATAAGAGGAATTTCACTCAAAAATATGAAGCATTCATGATAGTGAACTGACGCATTGAACATTGAAATTGTCCAAATTGTCCAAAGACGCATTGAACATTTAAATTGTCCAAACAGTGACTCTTCATAATTGTAGATTAAAAAGAGTGTAGTCTTTCTGAAGTTCCATTACAACATGAAGGAGGCCTAGAAAGCGAGTGTTGTATTTAAGCGATTTTCGTGTAAATGAAACAATGCTATATAATGCATTTTTCACGTGACTCATGAATTTATGGTTGCAACCATACATGCAACCATACATGCAACCATGGTTGACTGCGTCACGCATGCACGTTGTCTGTGCTGCGACAGACAAGCATTCCCGCCCATCCGGCAGGACGTGGCGCCGAATGCATAACTTGGTCCTATACATTCTTCCTTCTTTATCTTCCTCGCTCGTCGTCAGCGGGAACTCAATAGTTCTCTCTACTGCAGATAAATCGTCCTTCGTCGGGTCACGTCTTATTGGGTTTGATGCTCGTCTGCGCTGCATCGTTTTTGGTATCAGTTTCATGTTACGTTGCATCGCTCCACTACCATAACGGCTATTGATATTCTTGATAATAATAATAATTATAATAATAAATAATAATAATAATAATAATAATAATAATAATAATAACAAAAATATTCCTCTTACCATCTATTTCACATGTTAATCTTTTAATGTGCTTCATCACTAAATCCTGTAGCTAGACTTCAAGTAAGCATTCAAGCGTCGCTCCTCATTTCACTCATGCCTCCATCTTGGTCGAGACAGAGAACGGAAATGAGGAACATGCCAGAGCTCGCATAATTGTTACGTCACGAGAGTTATTATGCCTTCACGTAACTCGTGAGCTGAAATATTGAGTTTTTGCCCCCGCGTTCACGGAACGGATATGTAAGGTGCGGTCGTGGGACGCTCCCCTCACTGAAATAGATGGCTACCCGCGGGGTGTTGATGTGAGGGTTACATCAATGGATACCTTGAGGTTTATTGAGACTGAAAGAGACTAGAAGAACCGGAAGAAAATGAATTGAAACTGCAAAAAAAACTGAATTGGAAATACTGAACTGCAAATTAAAGAATCTGAATTTTTGAATGTAAGAAACATTATTGAATTGAAATTAAGATAAACTTAAGAAACTGAATTGAAACCTAAAATAATGAAAGTAATTGAAATTAAAATAAAGTGAATTGAAAATGGAAGAAACTGAATTGAAACCGAGCGAAACTGAAAGCAATTGAATTGAGACTGAAAGAAACTGAAAGAAACCGAATTTAAACTGAAAGAACTGAATTGAATTTAAACTAAAAGAAGATGACAGGTGAATAAGAAGGCGGACTCGTAAAGGCTTGAATAAATGGGAAGGAAATTGCTCAGGTTTATTAATAAGCTCACTGATGTGAGTTTTCTTGTTGTTACGTATACTTGGTGTTGTTATATATACTTGGTGTTGTTATAGATACTTGGCGTTATTATAGATATTTGGTGTTGTTATAGATATTTGGTGTTGTTATAGATATCGTCAAGCCCGAGGCTTCAATAACTAAACGGGAGCTTGAATGTACGAAAGTATAGGCATACGTGAACAGGTCGACCCTAAACTGGCCCTAAATGGAGAGAGAGACCACATGAATTATCACTACCAGACACATGATCTCGTATTGTGCTGCTACGATCAAACATCTATACATTAGCTTCTATAGTTCAAATTTCAAGGTTGAATATATTGAAGTGTATTCACTTAGTCTAAGGTTTGATAAACTAAAAGAGCGAATGAAACCGCGGCCGGTCAGTCTGACTTCGGCCGAACAAGTGCAGGCGTAGGCGCGATCAGCAGACGTCGGTTACGCCGCTGCCCGTGGTCACGTCTAGGGCACAATTTATCACGGGTCGAATATCGTTTCAGACAAGTCATGAAGAAATAATTTTTATTTCATTGTTTTCGTGTCATTTGCGATGCAATAGCCCCATATCTATGCCATTTTTTAAAATTTCATTACATCATTAAAAAATATATAACATATCTCTCAGGGGAAACATACGTCACCAGAAGCCAATAATTTACCGTATATGCGTGTCAATACTAAGGAACATCAGGCACATAGCTGAAATATTACATGGTACATTCTGTTATCAGGATTGGTATAAATTGAGAACAAATAAACAATAAGGTTGCGAAAAAAGTACTGTAGTCACCGAATAAAAATTATACTGTCATTTTCATTTATGTTATTTTTCTCTGACCATCACTGTCCATGGCTGATTCCTGTATTTTCATTGTAGTTTGAAAGCGTCGCTTTATTTTCCATCATTAGAATGAGCATTGTAGAAAATATGTGGAAATATGGAGTTGAAATTTAAATATATTTTCCAGGTATATATATCCGAATTATATATCGACTCTATACCACACGTGGAAGCATTTCATGGAATAATAATCAAAATTTTATTCATTTTATCATTAAAAAATTATCGATTAATCCGAAAAAGTAGGCATACATCATATTTTTTCTCATAAATGTTGTACAATACAATCTCATGACGGTTGTTCACCATCAGTGACAGACAATAAGTACAGTGAAGTGCCTGGTGTTCCCTCTCAGTGACACACAATAAAATGTATCAAATAAATTCATTATAGACTTGGAGGAGAAACCAAAGATATCAAACATGACCTTGCTGCATAAGAACAGCATATAAAAAATAACAGCACTGTAGGTTACCATTGCTTTTGTCTATATCAGTTAAAGATGACAAACCGGAGCAATATTGTCACAAGCCTACATCCATAAAAGAATATGTTGCTAGCACAAAATAACTTAGACTGATGGTTGCTGCTGTGTACAACTTTAAAGATGTTCTCTGTAGCGGACAACCATCCTAAGTTCTCTGTAGTCAATAGCTTGTGTATAATTTAAATTAAAAGTCATATTACCGGAGAGTGACATACAGTGGTACAAGGATAATTATAGACACTAGTTCGTTCCGATGGCACGGTCGATGCAGGAATCCACAATAGCGCAGCTGAACTGAAGATCCTGTAACACCGTGGCAGGATTAGCTGCTGGTCAACACTTTGCCAAGATATAAAGCCTCTATCGTATGTCTGTCGTCGCGCTGAGCGAGCCACAGTGTACACTAAGTTGTTTGAAATTCCCCATAGAAAAATAAATAGATTGCTAGAATCGACAGCACGACGTTCTCGTGAAGGTGTGAGTTTCTGAAGAACATTATCATTCCCAACGTATGGATTGTTAAGTTTTAATTCCTGTAACTCCTTATCCGTTCTTTCATGCCCATCATTGTTCATTGGAATTTATTTATTTGCCACTGATTGCTTATCTCATTCCTCCATCCGTGTACATATTTGCGCAACTGTTGTTGTGTGGCTTCATCATTCGGTCCCTCGCTGTATTATTGCGCTCACTCGCTCTTTTATCCATCCAAGCATCAATTTATTTATTTCGCATATCTCCCGCCGGTCTACCAGATATCCATCTAGTCTCAAAAATCATTCCAAATTTCGTCAATTATTCAGCCCGCAGTCCATCCATACGTCAAGTCATTCATCGAAGCATGTTATCAACAACCACTAATATATCATAATTAATAATTATAATCAGTAAATAATTATAATGATTAATAATTATTATAATGTATCAAAATACAGAATATTACATTATTTATCACGTGCACCTAGTTTCCTTCTTGCTACATTCGTGTACCCATGCTATGTTGTAGCATCCATGCCGTGTATCCACACCATCACGCAACATCAATGGTTGCATACAACATGCATGCTTGCATACAACATGCATGCTGCTCGCATGCAACATCCTACACACGCGGATCCACAACATAATTGGTAGCAGTCGATACATGATCGAGTCGAGCCCGACGTTTAGCGGCAACAAACAAGTTCTGTAGTGCGGCACAAAGCTTCCTTCAGGCCAGCCTTCTCAGTTGCTGCTCCGACGTCGCGTCATTTCCGCTCACTGCAATCCGCTTCTGGTCGTCGTGAAGCTCGGCAAACCCGTAGTAAATTCGCTGCTACGGGGAAATGAGGCGGTGTGTTTGATGTGTGGAATGATTCGAAACGCCAGGCTCACATAATGACGATAATATGTCCTCTCGACGATACGGATGACACGTAAAATAAATATAACGTGTCCTCTAGACGATACAGATGACACGTAAAATAAATATAACGTGTCCTCTAGACGATACAGATGACACGTAAAATAACGATAAAACGTCCTATTGACGATACACGAGACTAGGACACGTACGCCGATGGTTGGTCGTGCGTAACATGGTAGTGTGTATATATATGGTCACCTGACTGTCGCAGATAGGCGGAGCCTTGACAACAATTGAAAGTTTCACCAAGAAATGAAATAGGAACACGTAATTTAAAACTGATAGTTCCATTTATTTTGCTGGTTTTGGACATTTTTTATCAAAATCAAGAAAATAATCTATGGTTTAATCTTTTTACGAATATAAGAAAATTGAGACATAATATTTCAAAATTATAAAGCTTAAGAGATTAATTTAGTGACTTAAATACTACATTTTGCGCAGTTGATGAATTCAGATTACGAATTTATTACATGACGGTTTACGGTTGTGACGAAAGGATCCTTGAGCTAAATAATGATTGTGTTTGTAACAGTCAAATGCACGCGAAATGAAAAGAAAGCGAATTATAGGATTTAAAGACCGAAGGATTTCCGAACTGAACGGGTTAGTTAGACTAACGGATTTCCGAACTGAAGGATGCCAATAAGTCCGCGGGACTTCGGAACTGAAGGATTTCTAGGGCAGCTGTTTGGTCAGTGGGTATAAATATTTGCCCTTTTAAAATATTATTATCTGCGGAGAGCGATGTAAAATTTTTTAAATTCGTACGTTAAAAAGTTATTTTTTCAAGTACTCTGCCCTTGGCTAAGTCGAAGCGTTCAAAATCTGGAACAATAAATGGGGTCAAGAATATATTTCTCGTAAATTGGCGAAGGCAACAATGACTCTTTTTTTTTGTGAAAACTTCTGTTCGAATTAGGTTAAGAAAAAATCCAAAATATTTTCTCAGTTTTCTTAAAAAAAATTCTCTCACTCAGAACTATTTTTATATAATTACAATGATTGGTAAGTCTGCCGTCGGATGGGCTAGACATCTCTTCTTTATCGTCCATAGCCAAAAAATAAGTTTGAGGACCGAAGCATATATTAATACAGATTTGATGACATAAATTTCAAATACATTCATTATAAGTAGTTACTTATTAAATAATAATGAACATCATTTGGTCTGAGAACAGAAAAATATTCACGGAGACCTTAAAAAAAATTCTTCATTGAAATCTTACAAAATCTTGAAAAGCTGAAATCCTAAAATGAATATTATATTCAGATGAATGTCAGATAGATTTTTACATGGATTTTAACTATACCTCCAACTCATTTATTAAGTTATCTTTAACTCCTTCATTGAGTTTTCTTGAAATTCTATCCCTGATAAATGTGCAATTTATTACTTCAAAATATGAATTTCATTCCATCGTTAATGTTAAACGAATTTTACTTGATTAAGTTCCTTAAAAGATTCTAATCATAAATTAAATATGAGGTCTGTTCTCCATTTTGGTTCACACGTTTCACCCTTTCACCAACATTCAAAATAAAGTGATGAAGTTTTGCGTCTATGGAAAGGGAAACGTATGGGGCGCAGGTACTTAATCTATAGGCTCGAATTTATAAAAAATCATTCAGTAGCTTTTACCCATCAGACATCTGATGTTGAAATAACATTAATTTAACGCTGTTTCAACGAAATCAACTCGTAGTCAACGTTTTTTCGACATCATTTGCTTGTAGTGTAGCACGTTAACATGGCAGCGCGGTGGGAACATCTCGTCTAGAGGCCCAAGGTCTTCAGGACAGAGATGTCGATGTCTCCGTAATAATCCTCACTGTAACGTAAAATATCGATAAGAATTAAGGGGAAATATATACATGAGTATATATATAAACATACAAATATACATGAGTAAATATATATATGAGTCCAAACACACGAAAAACGTTGAGCAAATAGTCACAAATATTGACATTCGATTTCAAAATGACGTGCAATTACAGCTTTGCTAAATAAAAGTTAATTTCTGATGGTCTCCTAAAAAAAGTATCAAAATATTCTTTTGGCTGTTATTATGATTCACTTATTAAAGAAATGATAATTGAAGCAAAATGTGATAGCCCTCACAATCAACGACAAGCGTTTAAATTACACCCCCACATATATACAGTGAAATGCAAAACACATTATATTATATTATTTTATATTATGTTATATTATATTATATTATTATCATATTACATTATATCACATCATATTTCACACCAAGTTTGCACTCACCAGCCCGGTACCGTCTTCGGGTCCTGACACTGCCCCTCGCCCTCAGCCTGGCCGATGGCGAAGACCGTGCCGATGGGGCAGCCGTACTCGCGCGGCACGCCGTCGAAGCAGGCGTAGTAGAGGCGGCAGTCGTCGGGGTGCGCGTGGCGCGTGAACGAACCTACGGCCGAGAGTCTGCCAGCTTCTGGGCACTGGATGCCCGTTAGCGCCAGGGCATCAGCTGGAGTGGGAAGGAACGTGTTATTCGTGGTGAATATAAATGTTGTTTTGAGGAAAATTTTGAATTTTTTGTACGAGAAGTTCTCGTTTAAAAACCTTCGTCTTGATTTTAGCTCCTGTTCCTCGCTTCCTATTTACTAAAATTTTTCCAATTTGGCGTAAGGTAAGCACTATTCATCATCACATTCACTTTAACAGCAATCAAAACTCATCACCAATCACAGTGAACAGAATTTAATTGCTCAACTAACTCAACAGAATTCAACATCTAAACTAACTCACCAGAATTCAACAGCTAAACTAACTCACCATAATTTAACAGCTCAACTAACTCTCCAGAATTCAACAGCTCAACTAACTCAACAGAATTTAACAACTCAACTAACTCTCCAGAATTCAACAGCTCAACTAACTCAACAAAATTCAACAACTCAACTAACTCACCAGAATTCAACAGCTCAACTAACTCACCAGAATTCAACAGCTCAACTAACTCTCCAGAATTCAACAGCTCAACTAACTCAACAGAATTCAACAACTCAACTAACTCAACAGAATTCAACAGCTCAACAGAATTCAACAGCTCAACTAACTCTCCAGAATTCAACAGCTCAACTAACTCAACAGAGTTCAACAACTCAACTAACTCAACAGAATTCAACAGCTCAACTAACTCTCCAGAATTCAACAGCTCAACTAACTCAACAGAATTCAACAACTCAACTAACTCAACAGAATTCAACAGCTCAACTAACTCAACAGAATTCAACAGCTCCCCAGAATTCAACAGCTCCCCAGAATTTAACAGCTCAACTAACTCACAAGAATTCAACAGCTCACCAGAATTCAACTAACTCACCAGAATTTAACAGTTCAACAAACTGACCTCGCTGCTGCTTGCACTCAGGGACCTGGTCCATCCAGGAGCAGGTGCGGCTGCGTCTGTCGTAGGCGAGGCCAGGGCCGCACTGGTAGCGGGTGCCCTCGCCAGCCCAGCACGAGTGGAAGACTTCGCACTCGCTGTCGTCGGGGAAGATGCCGTGCAGAGCCTTGCAGTTGCCTACGACGATAGGCGGCTCTGTGGGACAGGCGAGTCGTCTGATATTGCTCGTGGTAGATAAGGTTTATCAATAAACATTGGGTGCATGAAGACAAAATTTTTTTAATTTGTTGAGAATTTTATGATTTGCTAAAAAGCGTCAACTTCAGAGCCTTGCATTTACACACGACGATAGGCGGCTCTGTGGGACAGGCGAGTCGTCTGATGTTGCTCGTGGTAGATAAGGTTTATCAGTATATATTGGGTGCGTGAAGACAATAATTTTTAAATTTGTTGAGAATTTTTTGATTAGCTCAAAAGCATCAACTGCAGAGCTTTGCATTTACACAAGGCGATCGTCGGCTCTGTGGGGCAGGCGAGTCGTCTGATGTTGTTCACGGGAAGATAAAGATAAGGTTTATCAACGTTAACTGGGTACGTGAAGAAAAGAATGTTTAAATTTGTAAAGAATTTTACAATCAGGTCTATGTGTCAAAATAAAAGTGTTTTTACATATTGAGATAATAATAATTTTTCTATTAGAGTTCACCGCTGTACTCCACAGCGGTATAAAAGGAAAATCTCATCCTGACACGAAGCGTCTGAATTTAAAATATTTAATGTAAAAACAGTTATTAAGATCACGGGTACTAAATATTGTGAATTTTTTTTAATATTTTCTGAGACTGACTTCTTATTCGAGCTCCGAATCTGATGTATATCCAAATATGACAAAACAAAATCTAGTGTCGGTATGTGCCACATTTTCCAGTACGACAGAGAAGGTAATTTGCCATCAACGTAGAATGCAAAACGCTTAGGAATCCCTGACAGAAAACTGTGGTCTGGAAATGGAACATAAAAATTTTGAAGCCAAAAAATGTGTTTGATGATGAATATTGTACCACTTACGTAAAATTGAATGATTATTTACCTAAGAAATTCATGCTCATTCCTCAAAACTAAAAACACGAAGCTACAAACAAAGCAATCCTGAGATGGGGTTTCAAAACATGTCTTAAATATTTTTTATAGATTCTTCAATTAATGCGAGACGAAACAAATTTAATGTTGTCAAGCGTTAATTACGGACCAGAAAATTAAAGTGCAATTACTTACTTTTCTGCAAGCGCTCTAGAGAAAAAACATTTTCAAATTTATTGTCAAATAATACAGTAATGTAATCATTCCTTCATTAGCATGTGAAGTCTCCGTGATATTTACTGATGATCATGGAAGAAACATCGGACGCTGGACAGTCATTTATCATTCACATTTATTCGTTCATTACTCACGTACTTGTGAATTCACATGCACGAGAATCATTATTAGATACAAAAATATTTTTCAATCCAAACGTAAAATATTACACCAGAAATGACATCAGCACAGCCAAAGTTTTGAACACGATCTTTACCAAAATTGGAATTACACGCATTCCAATTATTGGGAAATTAGTTCAGAACTCGATAAGTCAAGCGTAGCTGTATTTAGCGAGGACGTAACACTCATTTAATTGAGCGAAATGACATTAAATATCTATTTATCATGTTAAAATTCCTTCATTACCATTAAAAACTGGTGCAAATTCATTCAATTTATAGAATTATTTTTAATTCACTTTTAAAGTTTAGTAAATTTAGTATAATTATTTATATTTCCGTGTTACTGTAGAAAATGATCGGTGGCTACCTATAATATATACCACCCATAATTTTCAACAATACGAAAACCTGTAGCTTGAACAGTCGGATTTATGCTTCTATAATTTTATGATTCTGCTTTTTAAGCTAATTATTTTAGATCGATTAATTAGCTACGCGAGTATCGGCCATGAAACTGTGCTTGAATCTGAAGCGTGGGACGGACGACGAAGCCGTTGTTCGAAGCGGGCATTTGAAGCAATTTAGTGAAGTGCAGAACTCGGTGTAGAAATTGCAGTTTATTCGTCTATGAAATGATAATTTCGATCTAGGTGAGCTAAAAACTAATGAATATAATTTAAAAGTCGCAACGCACAGAAAGTACTGAATAAAAATAAGGAATTTGAGTATGATCATTTTTGAGTTGATCATTTTGAGAATGTTTTTGACTGCAATTACGGCCAGTTCTGGACTGCACACATGCTGCGCAGCTTCATTCCAGTCCTAAAGCGAGTTCAGGTCCGTCAACTGTTGTTACTGAAGCGATGCTCTCTAACAAGATTGCATGGCAGGCAAGTCAACATAGTAATACCGAGCTGGACGCGTTCACCGCAGTCCACTGCGAAGACGTAGTTGCAATGTTCTCGGTTGACGTTGTTGTGACTTGTGTCAAAAGCCAGTCCGTTTCCGCAGAGCCTCAGCTGTGGTATCCAGTTAAGACATTTCCAATACGCATCACATTGCTCCGGATGCGGGAAAAATCCATCCGCTTGTGGGCATTGAAACTCTTCTGGCTGATGGTGTTTTCTAATTAAACTTTCAGAACGAAGCCTTTGCTTGCCTTTGGAATCGGAAGAAATATTGCGCTTGTCTTCAGTTTTGTCACTGGCAATCCCAGCCGAAAAATTGGTGTTGATTTCTGTTCATAATTTATTGATCATTGATCTTGGAGGAAGTGTTAATAATATTTGTTGAAATGACATGAGAATTTATAATTGTAGATTTTTCGCATTACATGTGAATTTAATTATTTATTATCGTATTAATACTGCATTGAATCGATATCATTAACACTGAAAACCTACAGTTTTGTGAATATCTTTATTTTATTTACGATATTAGTGGCTTGTACGTTGCAAAGTAATTCAGCTTTGGCCTTTTGCGAATAAAATAAGAAAAATTTACTAACAGAAAATAACACAGTGAGTTACGTTTTGCAACGCGGGTTATTCCTACGGATAATTTGCATACATTATTCACAGTGAATGTTCACTATAGTGTACATGCAAAAGTCCCTGTTCAAGTCCCTGTTCAAAAATCCCTGTTCAATTCAAAGCTGTTCAATTTTTCATGCCAACAGTGCAGGTATCCGAAGTCTTCTTTTAGGAAAAGAAGTGGAAAAAGTAACAATTACAGTATTCTACATCATAATGAAGCATTAACGCACCAATTTTCCTATATACTTGTTGAGTATTCCAATACTTTCGAATGATGTATTAGCTAACAATTAAGTTTGTCTTTTGTTTGAATGAATATCATACGAGTCTGACATTATAAGGAAGTATTAGTATTCATTTAAAGTTCTTAATTCAGATCAAATATACCAACACGTCAAAATGAAGAATAAACTTTCAAATCGCCACTTATCTTAATTTTAATTCAATACTCCTCGATATTAAAGTAAAGTATGAACTCACGGAGCTCGGTTCTTTTTCCACACTTGACGTTATGCAGGTAATCGCAATTTTCCTTGAGGTTCTCAGGGTCGGTGTCGTCAAAAGCCAGGCCGTTACCGCAAGTCTTGAGCGTAGCGACTCCTAAGTCACAAGCCCAGTACTTGTCGCATGCGATGTCGTGCGCGTAGAACCCGTAGTCGTGGGGGCACGCGAACTGCTGGGCGCCTGAAACAGAAATGAGATTAACCATCTGTGCAAAGAATAATACATACATAATTTGTGTAAGAAAATTTAATTCTCGTTAAGCTGCATAATTATTCAAGATGCTAGCATTAGATCTTGCCTATATCCAGAGCTGGGCAGCGCTACTTTGAAATGTAGCGGCCGCTACCGCTACATGCTCTAAATGTAGCGGGTGCTACCGCTACCGCTACAATTGCTTAAATGTAGCGCCGCTACCACTACTGAAAATGTAGCAGCCGCTACATGAAGCGTGCTACTGCCCACCTCTGGTAACAACTAACATGTTGACACTAGTAACAGGCTGAGGTTGACAACATTACACCGGAATCTTTCGTACAGTTTTATTCTGTAATTTATATTATCTATGTATCATGCTGGTTTTTAAATAACATTTAATAGTATTCAGTAAAATCTAAAGGCTTCATCTATAGATGAAGCGGTAGCGCTGTAGCGGCAAAACATCGTATCGCTACTTAAATATGTAGCGGGCGTTACCGCCACCGCTACAATTGCTTAAATGTAGCGCCGCTACCGCTACCGCTACTGAAAATGTAGCGACCGCTACATGTAGCGCGCTACTGCCCGCCTCTGCCTATATCGTAGCCTCGCAGTCACAGTTAAACCTACGCAGCTCGATAAGTATTAAACGGAGAGGCGGGACCGACCTTAGAGTGGATCTTAATCTGACAATTAAGGAAACAAGGAAGGTGATGAAAATGTGGATCTTTTGCGAGAAGCATTGTTCAGCATGAGCATAAATAAAAAGGAAGATAGATACAAAGTATGGTCTCGGCATTGCAAATAGGAAAGAATGAGGAGGCTGGTGTGGATTCCTGAAAGTTTTGAGTTTAATGAGGACAATGTTAAAATGTCATCAAATGCCATCTTTGTGAGCTGTTATAAATTGATTTAAGATTTCATAATTTGATTCACTGTACAACAGATATAATGAATGGTTATGGAAGACTTTGTAGTTTGACTCTTTTTGTCGCCTTGCGGTATAATTCACGAGAGACAAATTAACACTTAGCATTTCCATTGTTAGATTATAACATATTAATTTTCTCAGGCACCTCTCAACTGTATGAACATTGAGACGAGAGCCAAATTCTGAATTAAGTGAACCATCATGAGCAAGCGATAGCCAGAATTTTTTTTAATATAATCAGCCGCTCTGTGAATACTTGGATTGCATCTTTAAATCCAAAACGTTCGGCGATAAATATTAGCACTCACTGCATTTCTTTTAAGAATTAAAGATTGGAAACTTGAGCCAACTTTAATTCTAGAAAGTATTGTGCAAGACCTGCGTCAATGACTGCGCTGCCACGCCAATGTCATCGTTCGTGACAAGAACTTTCCTCCTAGTGGAGGGATCTTGGAGTTCATCGACTCCATGCGCAATTGTTCCTTCAATGGGAAACTAGAAAGTCTTCTGGTTACGAATATCGATAATTAAACTGAGGTATGCACACAAATTTCAATGAAGGAATAAAATAAATAAACGTGTGTGAAATAATGCAAAAAGTAATTTGATGAGTGAACTGAGTATTGAGATTCAAATAAGTCATTGACTAATTTGGTTTATGTTTTATAATTTTTAAAATTGAATTTTAAAATTCATATCGAACATTTAGACAACACTCGACCGGAACGAATATTTCGTTACGTCATCACCGTAACCACGGAATTTCGGATGCGGCTGCAATAGTGAAGAACCAATAAGTTGTGAATAATAGAACTATTTTTTTTTTGTTTTATCTAAAAATATCACAGATTTTGAAGTCAGGTATAAATACAAATTCTTACGCATAAGTAAGTGCAAACCGTGTCCGGAGTTTTAACTTAATTCACATTAAAAACAAAGATATATTACAACTGTTCTATATAAGGAATACTTTTTTGTAGTCCTTTCTAATTTGAGATGTTGACAATAAAATGACGAAATTTACAAGGCGAATCTGATCTCCATTGTCTGCGCGCGACTCAATTGAAGGTGAGACCAATTATAACAATTACCGACGGAAGAACGGGCGAGGTAAGCGCCTGTATCGTTCATCACAAGTTCTGTTATCGAGTTGCGATAGAAGATCAGTCGTGGTCTTCTTTGATCGAGCTGCGTAAGAAGATCAGTCGTGTTCTTCTTTGATCGAGCTGCAAATTGCGAACTTAAGAAATCAGTCGTGTCCGTCGGTTATCGAGTTGCGTTATAAGATAAGCCGTGTCAGTGTGATGTGAGTTTGTCAATATTTACGCACTTTCATGTGTGATGTCCACTTGGCTACAAATGTAGCATACTAGTATGCCTGCATAGTATTGTTGCATCAACAATGAGAGATCTCAAAATGGGCACAACTAAATCAAGTTGAGCAAAATTTCAGTGTTAGTGCTCATGTGGAGGCAGAACAATCCACTCAAAAAAGTGATTCATTGGGGGTAGATTGTTAAGACAACTAAGAAACCTAACTGTGTCGTGTAGGTTTTTTGTAGCTCCATACACATGCACACAGACACACACACACACACACATCACCGGGCCTGTGTGCCTGTGTGGGTGCGGCGTTGGCCACATTTAGGCTGGCAAGGTTACTGGATCAGCCTATGGCTATGGGGGTCGTTGGTCAGCCTTGTGTGGGAGCAGCTTAAGGAAAAAGGTCTCTGAACTTGAACGCATTCTGTGACTATTTCAGCCCAGTGAGTTTGAGAGGAAATGTACCTAAAACTAATGTGAAATCAGCATGGGAACTAGAGCAAATAAATCGAAGGTCTGTGAAATTTATATTTCTTGAAATATCGGAATCGGAGCTATAATTCGTTGTCTGGGATTCACAAGATGAATCGAAAACCTCTGCATTGTGAAAATACATTTTTTTATTAAAAAAAGAGAAATCATCTGTATATTTTTTAATTCAACAAAATTTTTCAATCAAGCCAAAGGATGATAGGACCAGGAATTAAAAAGGCAAATAATCCTTCGTCACGGTACTGCAGTACGCGCGATCTCTGTAGTTCTAGCGCAGCATGCGAGTTGTAACACAGCTGTTGTTATTATACTAGTGCTCTGGCTAAGTTCTGTGCTGCTCTAGTTCAGTGACATTCTTTTGTATGATATAGACGCACGTGGGTCATACAGAGCAAACAGGGGCTACCTGCCTGCTGGATGGCCTTGTGTACACTTTCACTTAACCAAACAAATGAATATTCTATGCCGATCCTTCAGTATCAGCGTACCTAAGAGCGTTTATCTGAAATACGATTTACTGAAGATAATATGTATGCATCCCATGGACTGCGTGTTGACACTTTGGTCCAATTAATTTTAAAGAATACGACGATCTCTGTCATCAGTTCCACTAAGCAGCATTTGTTTACCCTAATTTTTGATCGAGACGTTCTCAGTGACTAATTTGCCTGTTACTACTGACGCATCAACCGCAGCCAATGTACGTAAACCGGCTAAGAACGTTCATGTTGACATAATTAAACACCCATAACAAAAAGCGAATAGAGCATATTGTCCAATTTGGGACATACTTTTTGCATCGAGCAGACACACACACACTTAGGGACACCCTTTTGCCAAGAAAAACAGGGCCTGAATGACTTAAACATGAGCAGAGAGTGCATCGCTACTTGGACAATATCGAACTCATCTTTGTGAGTGCATGTATAGACAAAATCGTGCCGGAAAATTTTGCATCAGTTCATATGAACACGTCCAAATGTAGTCATAAATGAGCTTGTTTAATAATAATCATAATGTACCATAATTTCCAAAAATAACTAAAATCAATGCAAGAATTATCGTCAAGCAAGACGATTTCATAACTATAATTTATTAACATCTACAAAATATTTCGTTTTATTAACATTTTGAACTTGAAGGAAACTTTGAGTGCAATCTACGGATGAGAAATACGTAATGAGGAAATATATTTTTTTCATCATGATTCGGCAGAGTTAAAAATCACAAATTGCGGAAATTATCAAATTTTTCTGCCATATTACCGGTTTTTGAACAATATCAATGTCATGATGATGTTTTGGACGAATATCATAAATTGACCTTAAATCACTTTAGTTTGTTCAGTGTAATCGTGGGATATAGAAAATTATATCATATTCTCAACGTAATCTGAATGTATAAAGAAAGCGAGAATTAATCTACATTCCCGTTAAATTTTTGTTCAAGACAGTTCTTCGAATAAGGAAGAAGTGAGAGGAAAAGACATAGCAAGACTGGGTTTGGTGAAGGAGCAACAGGTTTACAAGACACAGGTCATGACGGGTCGCTGTCTGACCGCTGGCTTACAAACCACTTTTACTCTCCGGTCAACTTTGAAGGTTTCGGGCGCTATGCAGTACATCGCTGCAGTCAAAAAATTCAGGACTTTTTTTTGCATGCGATTGTCGCTGTATTTTGATAAAAATGAGAGATTAAAAATTATTAAAAACACTGAACACGAGGGCTTTCTGCATTACCATAGGTTTCGGGCGCTATGCAGTACATCGCTGCAGTAAAAAATGTCATGACTTTTTTTGCATGCGATTGTCGTAGTATTTTGATAAGAATAGAAGGTATAAAATATTTAAAAATCTGAACACAGGAGCTTACTGTATTGCTGTAGTGAGTTTTACAGATTATAGCGTGCGCGTTTCGCAGTACTGCGTTGCATGCGAGTGTCGTAGGACTACACTAGTTGTAAATATTTTACATTACCGCGGTTGCGGCCACAGAGCAAATGGAATAACGAGTTACGCAAGTGCCTTAGCCCATAGGCCTCTTTTTTGTGGCAAGCTGTCGCCTTCACCGCTTAGATTTCGAGGGTACGACGGCCAAGGCCGAACTTTTGCTAGATGTTCTCATATGGGTCAACAAAGCACATTAGTACAACCACCCGCCCCAGGCTCCGTTGCTGTATTTTGTTGCGGTAACTTAACAGTTACTGGCGGCTGTTGCGTACAACAAATGACCGCAGTTTATAGGAAATACATATACAACTGTATCAAGGTAACACTAGCAGAGTAAGTGTAGCAGGGTAACTGTAGCAGAGTAAGTGTAGCAGGGTAACTGTAGCAGGGTAGCTGTAGCAAGGTAACTGTAGCAGGGTAACTGTAGCAGAGTAACTGCAGCGGGGAATGTAGCAGGGTAACTGTGGCAAGGTACCTGTAGCAGGGTAACTGTAGCAAGGTAACTGTAGTCAGGGTAACTGTAGCAGGGTAACTGTAGCAGGGTAACTGTAGCAGGGTAACTGTAGCAGGGTAACTGTAGCAGGGCAACTGTAGCAGGGTAACTGCAGAGGGAAATTCACTAGCACATATCCCAAGCAGAGATTTGTCAGCCAATTCAAGATGCCCGTTGTAATCATGTATCCAAATGTTCATAGATGAAATTATTGTTTAAATTGTTCGTGTAAAAGACTTGAGAATTTTTGAAGGTGAATATCAAGTTTTCCTTTATCAAGACTGCAAGAAACATCGAATGTGATGGGTTTTATTTGAGAAGAAATTTGCACGGTGGGAGATTCAAGCCGCCGTGACCTCGAAATGACTTTGAGAAAAACTTAGGATGAGTTGTCACTTTCCACCGGAAAAAAATCATCCCGACTGCCGGCCGCGGTCGGCTCGTGGGACTTAAGGTAAGAAAATTATATTACGTGCAACCCTGGGCTAACATTGAGGGGAAATTAAAAGTTTGAAAGTCAAGCTTTCTGCAGCCAAAGAAAGTTTACGCGATTCAAACACCTTGTGCCAGCGTCCAGTTCCTGCACGTTGCTAAATTGTTTCGTGCGTGACGCATTGCCGCGCGTGACGCTATACGAAAGACATTGCGTTATATACCGTGTGATATATGTAATTAGACGTGCAGTGTATACCGCGTGCAACGTGTTACCGTGCGTGATCTTACGTTTAAGTGGACGCTTTGTAATGAAGTGCTTGAGCGTTTCGCTACACGAGCTGTTCTGATGCACAATCCATTGTAATGAACTTCTATATTGTATTGTACTGCTAATGGAATAAATATACTATAGTTTGAATAAGTAAAGCTCTAACATTTCCCTCTTCCATATCAACGCAAGGATTATTTGAAAAATGCATGAGCAGCTACAATATTCTATGAGGGTAGAGTAATTCCATGTCAACTTCAATAAAGTCATACTTCATTCCTACCGGAAATAGTTTCAAATAGCGCGTCAAGACGGAATGCGTGGCAAGATTTGGGGTTGACGCAATAGACCTGCGTTGGTTGGAAGCAGAATGATAGACCAAAGACCGTCCCCACGTCCAACTAAAATTTGTAAGCGTAATTTGACCGTAGAGCCTTGGAACCACGCCACGAAACGCACGAGTTTCAGAACAAAGTCTTCTGATTCTTGCACTGCTTTCACCATCTGACTCACTGCCCTTTGCTGTCTCTGATCCGAAACCAGCCTTTCACTAACATCGAACACGTCTGCCTTTCACCTTCACGAAATTCAATTTCATCTGTAACGTGAGTAATAAATGTTGCTAATATATTTCGCAGAATTTTCCCGACTAATTACCATGTCAAGCACCGCTTATTATAAGCGCAAGCTTTCTCCACAAGTTGCGAGCGTTCCAAAATTTCACACAACGCTACTCACATTAAAAATGTTAAACTGATATGACTATAATTAACACTCTGAAGGCCGCGGAGCGACTCACTGTCAATCACAAATATGTTTTATTTCACAATCAATCGGGATCACTTTGTGGATGGTGAACATGCAGCCCCATATGTTAAGACGTACCAGTGAGAGCGGCCACGGTCGCTAGGACCAATAAAGGAGCCGTGAAGACAATAGACGAAGACATCCTTCCTCGCGCGCTGCTGCTACTCTTGTGGCGCGCGGCGGCTCTGACGTGCCTTTTTATACTCCAGGTTTCCATCAGACATCCATGTCGGATTTTATCATAAATTTTTATTACGGACAATCGTGACATTTTTAACTATATTTGTTCTTGTTTATGAGTTCTTGTTAAGTTCGACACTTTATTAGTTTAGTTAACTTTCCTGAAGGATAGCTTTGCTAAATCATCGATTAGATTCATAATTGATTTCCATGAGCAATAACAGTGAAGCTTTACAGTAGAGTTTTGCTTGCATAAAAAAATACTAGCACTCGTCATGCGATGAATCTTCCATACAGTATTCTTCTATTATTATAATAATAATTATCAAATACATTGATATTTTTGCTGCAAGGAGCGTCAGGATACGCGCGTCGCGCGTGAGGCCTTGACGCGACAGGCCGCCGTGCGTCCAGTTTTTCTGCGCGTGGCTTCACTTCCTGCGCCTACGAGAGCATAAGTGTCTGCTGGTGTTGAATTTGTGGAGATGAATCAGAGATGATGAAATAGATAGAGATATTATATACATTTTTGCATATATAAACGTCAGCTCGTGTTGAACTTGTGGAGATGCATCAGAGATGATGAAATAGATAGAGATATTATAAACATTTTTGCATATATAAACGTCAGCTTGTGTTGAATTTGTGGAGATGCATCAGAGATGATGAAATAGATAGAGATATTATATACATTTTTGCATATATAAACGTCAGCTTGCGCTGAATTTGCTAAGAAGAAAGTCACAGCTATAATAATAGGATATTAATGTATATAATATTTTTATAATACCATTATATTAAATACTTACAATAATGAATAACACCATTAGTTTTTTATCTTTACTAATACTTTTAGTATTGGTACAAGATAAATTTCATCTTGTATCAGCCTTGCTTGCATGCAGAGTCATTAAACGCCTCACACGAGCAGCGATCTCAATGCAAATTATAGGCATCGCGTATCAAGAGGGTGAAATTTCAGTCATTTTCAGCGACATTAAAAAAAATGTCTAGGAGGTAACTTTTTACAGTTTTTGCAACTTGTTCGTATGTTTAATCAATAAGGCACCTTTCTTCTTCACTTTTTTGCGTGTCCGAAACTCTCTCTGCTGGGAGCTGCAATATAAACTACGAGAATGTAAATATACGCTATATATCTAATGTAAGTATATGCTGTATATCTAATGTAAGTATATGCTGTATATCTAATGTAAGTATACGCTGTTTTCCGAA
This sequence comes from Hyalella azteca, assembly GCF_000764305.2. Lineage (NCBI taxonomy): Eukaryota > Metazoa > Arthropoda > Malacostraca > Amphipoda > Hyalellidae > Hyalella > Hyalella azteca. The sequence continues at coordinate 357,467 of NW_025935823.1, read as the reverse complement.
TAAGTCGAATAAGGCATTTCGAATGAGGTGAACTTGCTGGCAGTGAGAGTTGGTAAATTAACAACACAGCTGAAATGTCATGACGAATGATTCATGGCATGATGTCGATATACTGTATGCCTGAGGGTAAGCGCTTCAACTTTTGGTAAAATTTTTCTAGTTATTGACCCCAATTGTGAATTAACTTATTGTTAATTGCTGTTTTTAAAACTCAACCATTTCTTAAATTGCCGCTCTTACGAGCTTTGATGATGACCTTTGTTAGCAATTTTCCCATTACCATATAAACCCGCGTTTTGCTGGTAGGACTATTAACAAAATGGGCTTTGAGATCAGCAACACTAGTGGGATCAGCAACACTAGTGGGAGCAGCAACACTAGTAGGAGCAGCAACACTAGTTGCTGGGTTGCTACTAGGGTTGCTGCTCCAGGACTAGGGTTGCTGCTCCAGCAACACTAGTAGGAACAGCAACACTAGTGGGAGCAGCAACACTAGTGGGATCAGCAACACTAGTGGGAGCAGCAACACTAGTAGGAGCAGCAACACTAGTGGGAGCAGCAACACTAGTAGGAACAGCAACACTAGTGGGAGCAGCAACACTAGTGGGATCAGCAACACTAGTGGGATCAGCAACACTAGTGGGAGCAGCAACACTAGTGGGAGCAGCAACACTAGTGGGAGCAGCAATACTAATGAGATCAGCAATACTAGTGGGAGCAGCAACACTAGTGGGAGCAGCAACACTAGTGGGAGCAGCAACACTAGTGGGAGCAGCAACACTAGTGGGAGCAGCAACACTAGTGGGAGCAGCAACACTAGTGAGATCAGCAAGCCAGTGGGAGCAGCAACACTAGTGGGATCAGCACCACTAGTCGGATCAGCAACACTAGTGGGAGCAGCAACACTAGTGGGATCAGCCATACTAGTGATCTCATATTATCATTCATGTTTTTCCACCTTGTGGTCATAACTATTCTGTAGCATTTGCTTCAGAATTTAGGGCGCAGCTCAACCTGTTGATCTTTTCGTTTGTTGTTATCTAAATTCATGTAAATTTATTGACTGTCCTTGAATTTCCCCGCATTTAAAGTTGGCAATTATATTCCGAACTGTTAATACAAATTATTATCAAATGAGATGTTGTGAAATCAAGGGTTAACCATCGTCTAATTTACAAAAATATTATAGAATGAAAAGTTTGATCGATAAGAACTTAGAATGAAGTGGTTCCTATTAATTCATATAATGTTTTATGTTGCTGATGAATGACGTAAAATGAGTATATTAATAACCCTCTGAACTGTACAGGAAATAGTGCGTAGGTCATGAGGTGCCTGAGACGATCGCGTCATCAGCTCGAGACTGACAAGGTCGACATCGCTTAGGAGGAGCGGGCTGATAAATACAATTGATGTATATATAATTTGTCATATATCATATATATGATCACTGTATATAGATAGCCTCTTTTAATGAAGGCAGCGTTTGATAGAGCTGATGTTAATTATAAAGAGCGAGGGTTGAAAATTATCACTGTACGATGACAATATCTTTACATTAATAAAGCAACACCTGGTAGAACTGATGTTGTTCATCATCAAAAGGGCTGAAAATCGTGGCTCTACTATAATAATGTCATGGAATTAAGGCAGAAATCATCTATGATTTTTCATCTATGATTGCGCTTTGAGATAAAATTTCATTCATGTCTTTACCAACGCTGTTAATAATCAGCCTAGAAATTCTCTATGCTGAGTGTAATAATTTAAACTAATAATTCGAGAACAAATGCTTATCATATTGATTGGTTACGAGTAACGCAGCTACTCGGGCTGTATTCTAAAGACTCACGTAGGCGTACGTAGCGGCCAAATTTTATATAGCCTCATCAGTACAAAAAACCGCCCAAGTCCACATGCCGGCCTAAGTATCCGTAGCGGCCTAAATACACTTAGCTGCCGAGGTGCACATAGCGGTTTAAGTACAAGTAGCGGCTTAGGTACAATAAACGTCATTAGTACTCAGAGCGGCCTAAGCAATCGAGGAAGCCTAAATACACGATTAAAAGCATTTATATAGTGATTTGGCTGAGGGATTTGGAAACTCTCAACTATTTTTGGCGGTACGACTCCTGATCTTGCTACGCTTATGAGAACTGATCCTTGAAGCGTCCTCAAGTGCCCGTGACATCATTGAAGCATGTGTGTTATAGCGGACGTTGAAAACGTTCAAACTTATGTTTCCAACATCCGTATACTAAACCATCACGCACGTATCATTTATCACCCGTGCTAAACCATCAAACATGTATCAATTATCACCCGTACAAAACCATCACGCACGTCTCAATTATCACCCGTACTAAACCATCACGCACGTATCATTTATCACCCGTACTAAACTATCACGCACGTATCAATTATCACCCGTACTAAACCATCGCGCACTTTTTCTCAACACTTGCAATAAGTCATCACGCGTCTCCAACAGACCCCATAACAACACTACGTCTTCTTATTATAACGGTGCAGCAAATTACCTGTCGCAGCTGGAAGGCCGCGCCGCATATCCCGGCAATTGCGTCAAGGTAAACCGGAACGAAGAAGCGTACAAGCAATGCACGCAATGTAACAACATCTGTGTTATCAATTCCTATTTATACAGCGTTGAATGTTAGTTACAATATGTACACAAATAAACACAATTTTTATTATTGTGTATATTTTTTATGCACAATAATTGTGTTGATTTTAAAACTCAACAGAGTATTGGTAATTAATATTATTACTATTAAATATAACTCTATATAATAGAGATTACGCATTAAGCAACAATCTTTCAGTGAATCGGGTTTTTTAAATAAAATATCACTAAAGATTGGTAAAGATTTTAATAGATATTCATGTTAATAAGGTCACTAAGGAAGTTGGTCCTTTTACTAAGGCTAAAAAATTTTCCCCTCAATAAGGAATTTCATCCTGGGCTGATATTACGAGTTTCGTGGGATACAAACAGGTTATTCTGCTGTCGACTTTGATCCATACTTACTTGGCTCGTGACGCTGAACGGTTTCCTGACTCGTTTGTGAAAGAAAAAGCGACCTTCCCTCTTCCTTTAAAGGACGTTATTCTTTATTATTCATGGGAAGAGATTGCTAAATCTATAGCCCGAAGATTCAAACTCGTTCCAGGCCCTGATCTTACCTGCGAATCTTGGTATATTCGAATGATTTACGTCCACGCATGTTTTAGGTAACTCATAATGTACGATAACTTCATGCAGAATTTGTTAATATTGTGAAACACTTGAACTTGATTGCTACAATTTCTGTTCCAGTAATTTTTATGATTTCAATCCTACGCTTTTAAATTGAATTTGTTGTCATAAGATATTCTTATCGATATTTGATATTTCATGCCGTTATTCAAGTTTAACTTTCCCTCGCATTTGTACCCAGGAAATGTCTCGAGTGTTCAAGGCTTCTGTCAAGTTTCCGTAGCCTTCCGTTTACTAATTTTCAGAGTCGCACGAATCCGTGACATTCACCCCGTGACATTCACGATAGGGCATTCATTATAGGGTATTCAATCCATGGCTTTCACGCCGTGTTATTCGTTCCACGCCGTTCACTCAGTGGCATTCGTCGAGTGAAAACTTCATGAAATTCACTCCATGGTATTCACTCCGTCACATTCAATTCATGTCCTTCACTCCGTCACATTCAATTCATGTCCTTCACTCCGTCACATTCACTCCATGTCCTTCACTCCGTCACATTCACTCCATGGTATTCACTCCCTCACATTCACTACACGGTATTCACTCCGTCACATTCACTTTATGTCCTTCACTCCCTCACATTCACTACACGGTATTCACTCCGTCACATTCACTTTATGTCCTTCACTCCGTCACATTCACTCCATGGTATTCACTCCGTCACACTCACTCCATGGTATTCACTCCTTCATATTCACTCCATGTCCTTCACTCCGTCACACTCACTCCATGGTATTCACTCCTTCATATTCACTCCATGGCCTTCACTCCGTCATTTTCAATCCATATCATTCAGTTTGCTGCATGTACAGTACAGCATTCACTCCAATGTGTTCACTCCGTGGCAACCATTACATGGCATGCACTCCGTGTCATTCACTCCATCAGTCATTCCACTGTCAATGTGACGACAATGATACAGTTTGTACACTTGAGTACATATACACGTATATATGTGTAGCTACTCATATACACATATGTGTAGCTACACATATACACGCATGCGTACTACAGGTATGTGTAGCTCCACATATACACGCATGTGAACTACACGTATGTGTAGCTACACATTTACACGTATGTGTACTACACGTATGTGTACTACACATTTACACGTAAGTGTACCTGACCTCTGATCACGTTCAAGGTCATGCCCTGCAGCTTCATTTGAAGTGAGAAGGTAATAGAAAATAAATGCTTCTAAAAATGATTGAGTTCGACAATATTCGCCTGATTTATTCGTTTATAAACATAAATTTTAAAATTTGCGTGTATTGTAATGACCAATTCTGTGGAAAACTGCAATAATAAAGAAATTCATCTTTGGGTCGCTCAAAACTACACTTTGTATATGCGAATATATGAAAAAATTTACTCATTGGTCATGAAATAGGTCTTTATTTTCAGCTTAAGTTGGCGATTTCATTGTTCTTAAAAATGGATGAAAATGCACTCGTTATTATACAATTAATTCCATGATTGAGTTCGGCAGTGACAAGCGCTACAACATTCTAAATAGTTTAAATTTATCATCTATTTTTCAATATTCATTCATCAGCTCCGAATGGATACTTATTTTACTAAACTCAAATAACTTTAACCGTAAATTATTAGTACATATACACTACGACATAAATAAACTCAATTCATTTATGGCAATTTTGAATTTGTTTCCGTAGCAGCCAGCCACGCTGCATATCACAATGCAAACGCAATCATTTTTTACATCAATATGACCAAGTGTGCCATGCTCGCAAGCCTGGAGCGTGCGGTGACCAACTGTCTTGTTTTAGTGTCTACAGTTACTCATGGCCGAGGTCATGTCAGAGTCCATGGGCCCGACTAATTTAAACGTATTAAGGCTTCGTTGATTTTACTATCTTGAAAAAGTTAATTTCACTGTATGATTTCGGCCATAATAGCAGTAATGAAAATTCTTTCTGTAAATTACCTTAGGTTTGAGCCAGAATTTGCTTATAAGAAATGGCATCGCACTTTATTTTTTGAATGAAAGGCATTCAACTCAGACCACAAATTTAACACAATTTTGAATAATAAAACTGCAAAAATTCTACTAGGAAGAAGAAAACTAAGTTTAAAGTCACGCTGATATTCATTAGTTACTCATTTCAGTCTTTTATCAGTAACAAAGTGGAGACGAATTATTGAGGCATTTAATTAAACATTACCATGTCTGCATAGCAACGCTAGTAACATTTTTTTATATCTCATGATTTTCTTCAGATGAATAGTTCATAACATACTGTGTAAAATTTAAATTTAGCTAATTTTTTACTTTTAAGTCATATCATAGTCCAAATTATTACGTTATTTTCCACCAGACATCTAACGTTGAATCAACGTTGAATTAAACGATTAACGATTGAATCAACGTTAATTCAACGTTGTTTCGACGTCATTTGCCTGGTGGGTTGTTGAACATTCCATTTAGACAACCTTCAGTTGGCAGTGCAGCCTGCATGTCAACTCAAAGCGCATGGACTACTTAGGAAATTGTTAATGTTGCCCATACGCTCTCTATTTATTGATCTCGAGTTATCAAATTCTCTACAAACAATAATCATTCATAATTAGCTCCAAAATGGTTATTCGAAATTTCCTAAATCCGTTGATAAATTTATCGAAGAATATTCAGTATCTACTTTGTTACTTACTTAAGTCTTCGTCGAGTCAGACTGACAGCAGTATAGTCTCGGTCCATTTTTGGCTATCCCGGTGCGTCGGCTTTCACTTTCCTTCGAACAGAGCGCGGGCGGCGCGCCCGAGGGAGCACTACTTTAGACCATCCATAGACGAAACCTTATGACATGACGTTGCTTTGTTGGTCGAGAGAGGGGCGCGCGCTCTACCTGGTTTAAACGGTAAAGCGTCGGATTCTCTTCTTTGTGTGAAAAAGTAAAGAGGCAAGTGCTCTACCTTGTTTTTAAATTAAAGAGTCGAATGCTCTACCTTGTGTAAAAAGTAAAAAGGAAAGTACTTTACGTTGTTTAATGAGTCGAACCTGGAATGTCTCACTATGGGCAATTAGTGGCGACCGACATTTAGACAATGATTACATGGTGGTGAGTAGTCTTCTGATCTGACGTGACTAGAGAGACTCTGAGGTCAATGGGTACACCCGTGACTTTCATGCAGCTTATTTAGGAAATTAATTTGAAAAATTCTTTTATTACGGTAATAAGGTCGTCCTGATTAGTTGATGATTTCATGGTGGTCAGAAAGTGAAATAATGTGTAAAGTTAAAGATGAATTGAAGGTGTGACGTCACTAACTAGCATTTGTCTCTTTAAACAAATGTATTTACTGAGTTAGAATTTCATCTTTGGTATGTCGATGAAATCACTAGGCGGTAGAAAAGGTTACGGCATGTGGCTATAAATTAGGCTGTCACTGCAGAGATTAATTAGTTTGGCTTGTGGTAGAGGGAGTGTCATGTGGTGTCGCTTCATATAAGTTCATGGCACTGATTGCTGCGTGAAGGCTCTGAAGTCTTGTGTCAAGGCAATACAATGTTCAGCTCTTGCTAATGTGTAGATCTATAATAAAAGTGCCTGCTTCGTCATTATAACAATATCGCATCAATATACGTTTTCCTTTGAACATTTGATATACTAACTGAGTATACTCCGAATTTTTTTCGGGATTCGCGAGTTTAAAATTAAAATGAAAACTGATTCTCTCCAATCAAGGTTTGGAGAAAAATCATATTTATATCATGATATTAAGGCATAATGAAAATGATTCGGGTTTTCGAACCCTTAACGGAGACGAACAAGATCTCTAGCCATTCGTTGAAATATTACGAATGGCATTCGAATTTCAAATGCTGAACAAAGACAAACTAGAATTGTGACCAGTTAGTGAAATATCATTAGCAGGATGCGTATTTAGAATCCTAAACAGAGACTGCTAGATTTATGATTAGTCAGTGAAATATTGTTAACAGGATGCGAATTTAAAATCCTAAACAGAGACTACTAGATACATATATGACACGTCAGTGAAATATCGTTAACAAGTTTCGAATTTATCCTAAACAGAGACTCGTTTCATGGGAACTGAAACGATCTGCCTTCACATGACTTACTCAAGCCCTCCACATAACTTGCATCACAGCTGTTACGGCAACGAGGGGTCTGGACAGGCAAGTCCAAATCTTCCATGGCCATTTTTTACCGTTAAGGAATTTACGAGAGTTCAGAATTTCTTATTCTCACAGCTATGCTGTCTGTAAATACCTTAAATGTGTTCAGATTAAATTACAATCTGAATAATGACTGACTTTTCTCATTAAATCCGTTTTTTCAGTCAGAAGTGCATACATTTTTCTACACGAACAGATAAAGCTCAGATTTTTGTTTAATGAAGGCGAGAGAAAGCTAGACGCACTAAAGTGGCCTGATTTTTTGTTATTATTTAATGATCGTCTACAGAAATCAGCTTCCATGTTGTGCTAGAAAAATACGCGTTTTCTGCTTAAATTAAATTTAAACAGTATACATTAAATTTAAACAGTATTAAAATATAAACAGTAGATTCTATGATCTTCCGGGATTAGGGGCGGAAATACAATATATGCATTATCCAAAAGTAGTATTTCTAACAATTAATGTAGTATATTAATTGTCAAAAATACTGGTAATTGTGAATATGAAATAATAACTAACATTTTTAATTGTAATAATAACTATATCAAAATATTAACATTTTTCCAGGGGGACAAAGAATGTGTAAATGCGAACAATATGGACAATATTAAATGAACATTAAAAAAAACAATTAATTGACCAATTGATGCAACTACCGGAACAAGTATCCTATTTCGCATCCACGATACAACAACCAATTTTCAGTCACCATGAAGTAGCATACCGCGCTTAAAATACACTTGTACTTAACATAGCAGCTAGTTGCATGCAACAATCTGTATATTGTACAGTTCTGTTTTATTTACAATATGATATAATATAAAATATTATAATATAATAGAATGTAATATAATATAAAATAATATAATTTAATATAATATAATATAATATGATATAATATAATATAATATAATATAATATAATATAATATAATATAATGCAATTATTCGCTCTTATCGTAATGTCCACAATCTATGCTCAGGTATTCCATCGCTATTCTTGCTCCCCTGCTTGTCGCTCAGAATGCAGATCTCTCTCTCTCATCCCTGGAAGGCAACAAGTCTCACCTCAACTTGACTCGTCGCAGGCTAGCCGCATGACTCACTAACCTACTTTTATTCAAATTAGATTAAGTACATTGAGAAAATTCTAATAAAGAAAACAATAAAAGCCGACCCCTGTACACGATATGAAACATGAATGTTCGTTGATACCTGACTTGTCCAATTTTTAATCACTGTGAATGTTGTTTGATTTACAAGTAAATTTATAGTGAGCAGAAGAGCTTGCCTTGCGTATATGCAACCTATTGATCAACAGCAATAGTGTTATCTGACTATATCATACCTACAGTATTTTTACCGACCGCGCGTCTGTAGTGGTAGATCGGATGTGTTTATAAAGCAGTATAAATCTTTATACGCCTTCATTTATACTGAGTGTTCTTACTTCGTCTTACTGACATTGAGTACAGGAGTAATTATTTATCCCGTGATAGCATTGAGCAGATCCGGCACTCACACTATCAGTCATGTTATCATGCAATAATGAACACCATGTTCATGTAAATCGTGCGATAGTGAGAATACGATAACTGTATAATCGCGTCATGTGATATTCATGTGAATATCTTAGGGATCTTTCAACAAAAAACTGCATTTGTTAGTTTTTAGTCCAAAAATATAGAATACGTAAAGTAAACGAAATTTCGTCACGAGGATCCGGTGCCATGATCTTTTACGAGCGTTCGATCGTCATTACCTGCTCTTGGTTTCCGAGGCCGCCCAAAAAAATTTATTAATTATATTCTCAGCCCACGTTTCTAGACTATTATTCTCATCAATAGTCAAGTATTGCGAATAGAACAGGAATCAATACTGATATTAATATAAATTATTAAGTTATATAATAACAATAGAATATATTGAGAATTATGAGCACTTAGGGTACATTATCAATGTATACAATGATATTCTCCAGATAAGAATAATTCACATTTGACGTACAAATTTGACGTTAGAAAAGGCAAGACTTCGCTATAAACTTTCCATGTATTCTAACGTTACTGCAAACGATTATCATTATCACAATGTCAATAAATAAACTCGAGACTTGAAAAATTCCAGCAGTGCGTGAAAGAATCTTATCGTCTAACAGAAGTTAATGTAAGCAACCATTGTGATGGTTACTCACAACCATCTGCGTACACAGCTAGCGGGCGCCGAGCCAGCTGGCTGCGTCTCAGGTGGTGCAGGCTCAGTCCCTCCCGTAGCAGGGTGCCGCCGGGCAGTGGTAGCGTGTTCGGTTTTATCGTGCGTCAAGTTTCTTTGTACGGCCTTAGAAGTGTTGCTTCTAACCGTAATGCATCAAGCTTCATTGTACATCCTAACATGGTTGTGATCGTAGAATGTCAAGCTTCTACGCCAAGCTTCTACGTTCTATCTTAATACGCCAAGCTTCATTGAGCATCCGAAAACATGGTTCTGATCGTAGCGCGTGAAGCTTCATTTTATATCCTAAAAGCAAACTTCTGATCGTAGTGCGTCAAGCTTCATTGTGCATCTTAAAACAAGGTTCTGATCGTAGCGCGTCAAGCTTCATTTTATATCCTAAAAGCAAACTTCTGATCGTAGTGCGTCCATCTTCATTGTGCATCTTATGAATTGGATTATTATATTGGCGTTCCAAGCTTCATAGTACAGCCTGAGAACTACATGTATGTTATTATCATAGTAGGTCATGTTTTAATGTCCGTCCAACGAACTAGGTTGTTATCATGACGTTTTCAGCGTTGTTGTAACTGTGCTGAGAACTGGATATATATCCTGACGTTTCAAGCTCCTTTGTTCGTCCCAAGAACTAGGTTCTTATCTTATCGCTTTTGAATATCTTGTAGCGTCCAGAAAGAATTTATTGAAAGCTTTTCGGCATCGTTTATATCTGAAGAGGTTTTCTATACAGAATCAAGCTTGAAGTAAGAAGAGTGAACGACTCTGAAATTAGTGGATTTCCAATTACTAGTAATTTTTAATATTATCTACTATGACTGACGCTAGGAAGAAACCAATCCAAATCCATTAAATAATAATAATAAAATAATTAAGCTTTAGGTTATTTAAGGTAACCAGATAATCCACATAATCTCTGGATATAATCATAAAATTACAATTACAATCTGCATAATTACTTTACACTAACCCTAATTCTTCACACCTACATGAGACAGTCGCAGGGAATAGGGTGCGCCTGAACCCGAGGGGGCAGTTTTTTTAGTGGCACTTGAGCAAATTGAGTTACGAGTTTACGGCTCCTCTCCCCAATTCGCTGAATGTATAGGGAAACTAACTGGAAAAATATAAAGACGTATAAATGTAAAGAATCACGTAATTTATACGTACTTTTTAAGTATACTTTGATCCGATTCGTAGTTATATCGCAGTTATTATGCTGGCATGAAATAAAATCATGACGGATGGTTTAAGAGTGTGTGGTTAATTGAAATAAAAGCAGAATCGTGTTCGTGTCACTTTGCTTAACCACGAACACTAGCAAGGAAAGGCATTCAACTCTAGTGTTATAGCACGGCATGTGAGGTTTTTAGAGAACTGATAAAATGGAATATAAAGTCTGGTTGAGTGCACCAGCTTTTTTTGTGACTTCAGCACACTTTTCGTGAACGTTCAGAAAACAAGAAATATTTTCACGAGTTTCCAAGTGGATAGTCGGACAATCCTACCAAGAGATGAAAAAACAAAACAATGGAACATTCGAGTATATTTTAAAAATAAATAATTTTCGCTGTCTAATTTTGCCGTGGCGTAATCTACGCGACTGCGTAAACTTTGACATGGCTAATTTTCATTATTTAAAAGAAGACGTGTTGTATAAGTAACCTTCTGTAGCAAGTAATCACGTTTGGAATGAAGCATGCCGCTTTAAGAATATACTCATGTTCCTAATACCCATTCATCCACACTTGCTAAAATTACAATTATCATCCTTATTTTCATATTAACTTTACACCAAACAAAATAAATGGCGAAAAATTTTAATGTCGTATTAATTACTCGTTTTTCCGCAGCTGACAGAATTTTAAAGCAGTTGTTAATGATTATTGGATTGTTAATTTACGGGTTTATGCCGCTGCAAAAGCTGAAAAATCGTTCAAATGACTTATCGTTGTCTTGACGTTCTTGCAAATGAATGCATGAAAACTGCTTAAAGAACATTAAAAATTTTGTCAAAAAATGTTTAGTGCTATGTATAATTAATGACCATGAAAGAATAATCTTCAAGAGAAATTATGAATGAGGCTTTCTACTTTTCATTTCTTCATTTCAACAAACTATAAATTAATAATTCCTAGCATGAATGATGCCTAATGTCTCTAGATTTATTGGTATTTTATTGGTGAATGGTGGCAGATGCGGCCACTCATCGGAGCGTCACCTATAATCCACCAAGGCCACCTATAATCATCGGTGCACCACCCTTAAGTTTTATTTTGATAAAAGTAGGCAAAGTTGTTTGTTGATTAGTCTGAGGTTGCGGAGGCCAAACCCTTTCGTCTCGGATACATTTACCGCCGTCAATGCTATTCGTACCTAGTGGTTTGGAAGCCAGAACTCCCGTCAGTCACGGAAGGGTTAAACCCGGAGTCAAGATGCTGATGGAAACCAAGGCCCACATGGACTACTGGTCCGTCGAACACTTCTGTGGGCGGTGGACGTTGAGGACAGGAGCTCTGTTCATCGCTTCCATCACTGCGGTGAGCGCTTCAGTATTGGCTGCTTTTTAGCTCGTTAAAACTTGCTAAAGTTTGAACTATCGCCAATCAACGTATCGGCAAAAATTAATTACTAATTCAAAAAAATAACTGAACTACTATTTCGAATGAGATTTGTCGAGCTAGGTTTTCTCGTCGTTAAGAACTGTGGATCGTAAAAAATTATAACCAACCTTTTACGGTAAAAAACATTTCTGATGTAATTTACGGTAGTTTACATGTTTTAAGTCATTCACTGTACATAATGTTTCATATCATTTACGGGAAAACATGTTTTATATATTCTATGTTACAAAATATGTTATGTGTCTTCTCTAAAATGTTTTACATGCCCCCTAAAAACATCGATTAGTTGCGATGTAGCATTCGTTTGCAGTTAATTCATATTATTAGGATTTCCGCATCCAACGCATGTGGCAGCTTGATGACACGTACGCTTTTCCGGGATGTTATGCGGTATATAATGTAATTGCCCGAGGTACAAATTTTGTTCGTCTGAAAACACATATCATTCACACGCCAAATGCATATTTTATTAGACAAATACAAGTATGCTGCGCTGTTCTATAAAATAAGTAACCAGGTAATGTATGATTTTATTTTGTCCAGCCATGCGCTTTTTACCGTTTAATTGTGATTGTTTCACGCTCATGTACCAAATTTCTCGATATATACAATTTTAAGCTCTATAAAAAAAACCTTTGAAATCTATTAGCGTTGATACAGCAGATCGAGGAGTGTACATTTTAAGGCATCGCAAACGCCTCGTTAATTAAGTTATCTAAGCAAGTTTATTGATATTAATTTTAATTACCGCTTTTTCAGCGCAATATGATGTATTAGGTAGACTCATTTAAGAAGCAGAACGTCCATGCTGATAAAAAAAGGTCGTAAATATGTCCGACAGAGCTACGTGGGCTACGATAGCTCCATGGCAAGGCAAGGTCCTTAGTTGGCTTCTAATTAATTTTTTTATTCAGCATTATTTTATTTGAACGGTTTTTTAGTGCAACCGACGAACGCGCGACTGCCGAGCAAAGGACGGCGAACCAACTGAAGTAAACATATGAATAAATCATGGAAGTTGAACTTTATCGCAGTAACTATCAGCTGAGGAATTTTGCTAAAATTCACCAAAAATAGGTGAATTACCATGCAAGTTTACCGTCAAACACAATGATACTGAGTCCGTTTTTTGGGGTACCTTGACTTTGGAGTACCTAGTGAATTTACCTTGACAAAAAATAATTTAAATAGAAAATTGTGTTTGCTTTATCCCGACTTTAAAAAAGAGAGATGTTAACTGGGAAGTGAATTCATTTAACAATTATCACCAGCTTTGATGATATCAATTCGAGGCTGCAATATTTTTAAGTGAATGTTCCTTGCACTTCCTGAGGACGAAAAAAAAGTCTCAGGTGCATGAGGATCTGAGACTTCCTTAAGATGAGGAAGTCCCCAGGCAGGATACCAGTCCTGCTGAGCAGGTGTCCAGTCCCGCACTTGGGGACAATCGACGAAAAAAAAAATTCGTTGTGCAAACTCGCGATTCGTTGACTTAGTCATCAATACACATTTTGAGAGTATGAAATGTTCAAAGTTTTTGCTACAAAATTTACGTTACTTCAAGAATGAAATACAAAAAGTTAGATTTTTAATGAAATTTACCACAAAATTTTATTAGCACTGTCCATCAGAGCTACTTTACCGAAAGTAAAATTTCAATGTCAATAGGTGCGATTGGAAACATGATTTGCTTTTGTAAAATGCACACAATGCCTGCTAGGTACTTCTGGGCTTGCATTCGAAATAATATTGGATTGAATTGAAAAATGTAGCTAGAAACTCATGAGAGTTAGATAACATATTTTAATCTGAGAGGACAGGGTTGTTTTGTTAGACTTTTCGCATATTGTTTAGTTAATTTCTGAATCCTTGGTACTTGTTTTCCGTTCCACTATAGTCACACTTTAAACTCTCGTGGCATTGTCTTCAATTACGATTAAATTAAAAAAAACTATTACCATCAATATTAAATTAAGTAGTAAAAATATAAGATTAAAATATTCAAAATAAAAAAATTTGTACAAACCACGTTGGCATCCATTCCGTGTAGCAGCAACTAAATTCGTACCCAAATGACGACATTGTCAAGCAGCGCCAGTGCCCCGCACCCGTATTGTGTGTGTGGTGAAGGAGCGTCTACACTCACAAAAAGAATGGGTCGTATTGTCCAAATAGTGACAGGTTTTCTAACAGGCAGCAGGAACAAAGAATCGAAGTAGCACTGATATGCCCTTATGCCCGGCCAAACTGTGTCCAGATGACCTACACAAGGGTAAAGAGTGCATCGCTAGTTGGACCGAGTCGCACTTTTTTTCACGTGCTAGCAAGGCAAGGCCGTCGGCTGCGCGGCTCGAAACTGGAGCAGCGGCGGCAGCAACTCCATCAGATTATGTCTGCCTTACAAGGATTCATGTCCCTGGGTGGGCTTAATTCTATTTTCTAGCAAGCAACGCAACACCAACAAGAAGTTAAATGTTTATTGTGGCACCTGTATGGTGTGTGAGCCGCCTCACCGAAGGACATTCATCCGATGATTTCGATAAGATTCTTGCGATGAACAAATTTGTCCTTGAGTTACCTTTTGTATAGGTTAAAAATACCAGAGACCTTACTTAGTGAGTGGTAATAACATGATATCGTACGATCTCGTAAGTACCTACTGTATTAAATCAATACGAGTTTGCGTCGAGTGTTCGGTTTTAATATTAATATTATAATTATAGTTAAAATACCTGCAACTTTTATACTATCGTGTAGCATGGCAGTGCCAACTCATCGATTTATCTGCCAGTATTATTTTTTATTAAGATCATTACTTATATTATGTAAGCTTCAATTATTTATGATTAATAAGATGCAAAATTCACTGGCAGAAAAGCAAGCTAATTAATAACAGCCACACGTTTATTATAGTCCCGGCATCTTTGACCACATTACGTCAGTTTACTTAACGTCTTTAAGATAATTATAGTATTTTATATGGTAATTATATCTTTGCAGGTAGCGGCGCAAGTATTCTCCACGTAGCGGTCGATTTATCGCCTGTGTTTGTTGATTGGTTTGGCCGTCTGTTATTTTGCTGACGGGGTTACGAATTTAAAACTCTATTTGATAATAGAGCTCCAGGTATGGTTGCTGCCGTCAGTGCTGTGGTATTTTACCGCCGATTTGCGCATTATAGCAGTTTTGGCGTTGCTGATCAGGCAATAATGCAGTTCACCGATTCTGGACATCGCAGAATTTTCACAGCTTATTGCGGCTCTCGAACTCGCAATTCCCTGCCAAAATTTTGGTACTCTGAACTGTAACCACTGGACCACCCTACCCAAACTTACCTATTGATGCGTTATCATTCCACACCAGGTGTGGTCATTGACATCAGTGCAGTGGTTCGTGGCGATGCAGTTCTGCGACAGGAAGGAAGGACAGGAGGCGTGCTGGATCATTCCTAAACCTGAGGTGCAGACAATCAACAGGATGTCTCCTGAAAGTGAGTCTCGATTATTTTATTCTGTATCATGATACGAAATACCCACGAGAAATACAATATATTAATTATATTTACCATATTACTTACTAGTAGTACCTTATTACTGAGTAGTAATATAGTAAACCTGATTTGATGGGTCATTTTGTTAACTCGTATAGCCCTTTAACAATATTTTTGGATCGAAACGTTTTTTTAAATAAGAGCCGACAATTATAAATCTTTCAAATAATCACTTCTCAGGAATAGTTTAGTTAGAGTTTATTGATGTTAATCGTTTTAATTTCTCTAAAAAGTGTGCCCTCGTGATATTCATGATTATTGTTGTTAATGATTCGCTAAGGGCTTGCACCAAAATCATATTTTCAAAATAGTATATACATTGTTATTTCAATTATATTTGAAATTCAAACTTTATCGTTCTGTGTTCATTGTTGGTGTTGTCAGATGCACAAAAAATTCAACACTACCTGATCATCTGCTTGATCGTCTATCACGCGCTGTACTTCATCTTCTCCCTCATGGTCTTCACGGGCGTCTACAAGGTGTGTACAATATAATCAAATTGACATGATTATACGATAATCCGAATTATTTTATTGCATTTGACCTGAAATATTTTCCTCATCAGTCTTTAAAATTAAAACCAATAAAAACTGATATTTTACGTCACAAATTGCCATTGGATATCGCTTTGTATTAGTTCTTTTATTTTTATATGGCTTTTTATAGCGAGTGCAAGCAATTCTTCTACGTCAAACTATACACAACTTGATCGTTCCCCATGCATTTTCATGTCAGTTATTAGGTTATTCACAGCTTAGAAGTTTTCAGTTACTTCAATAGTCTCCCCTAAAACATGCAACAATTTTTTCACAAAAGTTTCTCTTTGCCACCACAGAAAGTTCCGACGTTGCTCTCCCCCTGGGTGGGCATGACGAACATACACATGATGCTTGTGTTCGTGGACCTGCTGCTGACGCTGGCCTTCACCACCCTCCTGCACCTGCTGATCACGCTGGCACACTTCGTGGCCGCCCTTTGCGCCTGGGTCGTGGTCAAGTCCCACCGTCAGCAGCTGCGTGTGCTAAGGTCCCGACCACCCATACCTGATAATGCGCTACTCGACTACACCGTTGATGGTGTAGATAAAATTGCGCTCGATCCTGTGCCGTGAACATAGCGATGAATAAAACAAATTTTGATTATGTGCCTTTAACGTCGTGAACAAAACAGTTTTGATCCAGGGCCGTGAACATAGTGATCAATAAAACAAATTTTGATTATGTGCCTTTAACGTCGTGAACAAAACAGTTTTGATCCAGGGCCGTGAACGTAGTGATGAAAAAAACAAATTTTGATTATGTGCCTTTAACGTCGTAAACAAGACCGTTTAGATCCAGGGCCGTGAACGTAGTGATGAATAAAACAAATTTTGATTATGTGCCTTTAACGTCGTGAACAATAGAGCTTTGATCCAGTGCCGTGAATATCGTGAACGAAATGGCTCTTGATCCCATGCCACGAACGAGAACGCCTTCAATTCTCTGCGATGAACCTCATGGTCAAAACAGTTCTTTTTCTTGATCCTATGCGGTGAACGTCAGATGCCTTGAAAGTTGTAAACAAAACATCCCTTGTACGCTGACACCAAAATAGCTCCTACTCCTGCGCCGTGAAGAAAATACCATTTTCACCTGTGCTGTGGTAATCGTGAAAAAATAGCAAACGATCCTGTGATATGAACAAAATATTTCGATAAGCAACTTCATGTTTAGTGAACCAACATCGTTTCATGCGAATGCAAAACCATCTAAATTGAGTCTATACTATTCATGAAACTTGTAATTTTCCACAATAGAATTTCTTCAATTTACACAGAACTTCATATTGCCTATTTGTGTATAAATATGTAATAGACTTAGTATAACATGTTTGTTATATGTCTGTATAGTATAAGATATATGTCAATGTCCTCTATACGATATTCTTTAAAAAAATGCACATTCAGCGACAGTTAACTGAAACTGGTCGTAAGTTCTTTTGTGTGTATTAAATTTACTATTTTTCAAACTGCGTTTGCAATAAGATCAAAATCATTATACTTCAAATAAATTGCCGAATTCAATCGCACAGTAAACAAGTTTATGCCGACCAAAGAATGAGTATTTTTTAATATTTTGTTTCAGTTTCATGAACCTATGATTTATCTAGTGAATGTGGAGTTGATCTCAACTTATAAAATTTTAACGACCAATAATATTCAAATCAGATTTTTCATAAATTTTATTTTTTCTAGTCAGAACCACGAATGAGAGAAATTTTTATAGTCTTGGCCAATTGCTGATGAATACAGTTGAATAAAAGTTTTTCGCATTTAACCTTCTGCTTGAATTCGTATCAAATGTTGATTTCATTTAGGATGATTTCATGACATCTGCGGTAATGGTTCCCAATGTGATTGCTGGAGCCTTTTTAGATGGGACGTGAAAAACTTTCAGGGAAATGAACGATTCCTATCTGTATTTTTCAAGAATTTACAGCCTACAAGATAACCTGGCAACGACGTGCAACTGTTACTGGACGGCATGGACCAAGATACAGAGGGAAAAAGTATTAAAAGTATATAAATTTAGTCAGTCACCAATTGTGCAGGCTCTCCCTCTTAAAATGATGGGAGAGGCCTGCAATTGACATCATAGGTAGACCTCAACTATATGAGACAAAATACGAAAAAAAATGTTGAGAATATCCTTTTATCGGACTAAATACTCATTTTCCCCACTGTAGAAGCAACCGCCGTTAAATTGAAACAGTGCACTTACTTAGTGAACTAAATATGAGCGCATAAGTGAATAAAATGACACTAATACCAGATATCGGCGGGTCTTTATAACATTTGAGTGTCATGGTACTAGGCCATAATTCTACACTTCAAAAGGTTTATCAACCACAAAAAGGTTATAACATCTGGTCCCCAAAAATGCGACCTTCCAAATCATCCTCCCTTGCCGAGAACCGAAACCGGGCCAAGCTTCTGGGTCCAAGCGATGCGTACAGGCATCGCTGTGTTGGTAATAAAGTTTACTTAGACAAGGCAGAATCAGAAATAAGGCGTCAATAGGAAATAAAAAACAATGGTGCGATCAGAAGTTTATGTACAAGATTTCGAGAAATGGACAAGATTGTTAGAATCGCTTGAGTGGCCAAGCGTACAAATGTTAACACTCCAGGATAAAGTAACAAAGCTAAGAAATTCATCGACGAAGTCTATACAATTAAAGCTGTCAAGCGAAACATTGTGGTGGTTCTTTCCACAGTAAAAGGATCTCGGAAATAAGTATATAACTCTTTCAAGACTAATCACCCATCAGATTCATTTTACTTAACTCTATCGTCGAAACGGTGAGAACTTGTATTCCTGAACCTACTAACAAACAATATACTTTGTATAGCTGTCTCATTTCTAGATTAACATTCAAGTTAAATACTCCGTTAAATTATAGCGCGCCTGTCTAAAGTTATCGGCATCAGCTGCGCTCAAGCTTTAACTTCTCTTGGCTTTAACAAACGTGTTGCCAATTTTCCGTTGTGAGTAGTAACAAAATGCCCAATGTTTCATGGTAGCATTTGTTAACGTTCAGTTAATGCAACAGGTAGCATTTCATGAACGTTTCATGGTAGCATTTGTTAACGTTCAGTTAATGCAACATGTAGCATTTCATGAACGTTTCATGGTAGCATTTGTTAACGTTCAGTTAATGCAACAGGTAGCATTTCATGTACGTTTCATGGTAGCATTTGTTAACGTTCAGTTAATACAACAGAACTGACATTGCAGGTATTCAGGATACACAGGTTCCCCTTCAAAAACAAATCCCATAATCGCCGAAGCGAAAAGATTCTTAAAAGGTAAGAATTTTGCGGCAAGTCTACAATTCCTCTACGAATTTCGTGATTATTTGGCATTATCTTGGCAACAAATTCTATTGAAACTAAGGCACGATGCTCAACTTATCTCGAGATGTTAATAAAAAAAAAGTATTAGCCATGAAAGCAGAATCCTAAATGGCAAACGACCACAATATGGCCTTTAAAACATTTGAAGTGACAGGATATATAAGATATATTTTTCTTTGATGATAATAATAATAATAATAATAATAACACATTGCTTTTCTCATCTACATTCTTGAATGCGGCGAGATTTGCATGCATATTTCTATACAAAGAACAATAGAATTTATTCATTGCGAATTTTAACAATTACAACTTCAGAAAAATTTTTACGCAAGCACGAGGGAAATTTCTCCTAATATTATTAATATAGAGTTCAGAAAATGCGTGACTGCAATTGAACACATCACTATCATTTCTTACAAAACGCGAGTTGTGACTTAGAACATATAAACATATCAGAAATAATCAATGCTTCATGGGGATAAAAGAAAAGATTAGGATATAATTCAGTAGAGAAATTCTACACGGTCCAAAATAATTGCGCAGATTTAGCCAGAAAAACAGTTGATGCCGCAGACAGTTTACAGTGCGGTAATATTTGGAAAAGATATTGATGTTATTTGAATCAAAGAATTTACAATACAAGCACAATCAGAACTCGGATGCAAAATGCTGGCACGGCGTAGTACGTCGTCGCGTCATGCACAAAAACTAAGATTATGTATCTCATAATCATCGCGGGTACATTTGATCAGTTAGAAAACAGTTACACTATTATTCATTGCTCTATGACAATCAAAATACACTAAACTGAATTGACTGAACACTCAAACTTTGGAAAAAATACATGACAAAATATACGTATCATTAAAGCGAATGCAAGAGCACAAGACTACACTTAACTAATCGATCGAATGACATCAACTATAGCTGGCGGAGCAGCTTCATTCCACAAATAAAGCCAATTTAACGCTAAATAATTGTAACTTAAATACGGTGTAGTGAAAACATACATAAAAATTAAACCAATGCATTTTCAAAGCCTTGTAAATGTGGCGGTAGCTCAGCTGGGGAATGAGGGGCGGCTGCTCGGTAGCTGTTGTGTCGGGATCGTCCACAAAGCTTAAAATAAAGTTAAATAAATTCAACTTAGAATAGACGCAGTCAAAAGGAAAAGCCCAGAATTATTCTAAACCTCATTAACGCTTTGGAAGACCAGGTTGAAAATTAGGCGGGGCTCGGGAGCTCGAAACGCTACAGCAGCAGCGAGCGGGTCGTGTAGCGCCCACCCGGGGTGTTGCTATTGGGGGTGTAGGCAGTGGGTGTGCCATAACTACCGGTATTATTAATTAATGGGTGTGCCATAACTAATTATTAACTCCATTTTCTTATTTATTTGTGTTGCCTAGGGTAAGTCAGATATTATAATAATAAACTAAATAGCAGTTAAAGCTGAATTTCAATCGTTGATACTAGAAAGTGAATAGGATTTCTTGAGCGCTACGCATTCAAATATAATATATTCAAATGATCAAGGAGCTCATCTGAAACAACGTCCACGAAATTGATGGCTTAGATACAGGTTGTAATCAAGCGGACCAATCATTCTAGAGCAGATCAAATGATAAATCAAATCTAATGCTGAGGGTAGTGCAGAGAAACCTGAAAATATCCAACATTTGGCACTAAGAAATACTTTAAGATTTAATTTCGCATTAAAAAATACCACAAAAAAACTCTTACACACAAGAATACAAATTGCACGCATTAGGAGACCTTGAGACGGATACATATTAGTATTATACATGGGTATACGTGGATGCATGCGCGCGCAGTAACATAACTGCGGTAATTGATAAAGAAAGGCGCGCGCTCCAGCATTTGCGAGGCGACATGCGGTTCTTAACAGCAACTTGGAGTTCAAAACCATAAAATTTTCAGACGTTTCCACACTAAGACTCAACCTAATGGACGATTATGAAAATTCTCACGAATTCTCCGAGCACCAAATTTTTCGTCCTACTTTTTAATCGGTTACTTTAACTTCACGCACAGTGCACTAAAGGGCTAGAGATTTATACTTGAACTCCGAGGGTTAGTAAGAGGCTATCAAAACGAATAAATCCTTATAATAAATGACTGTGATAAACTCATCATTTCAGTAGCAGGCAACCTAAACTGAGGCATAAAATTTAGGAGGAAATAACATTCAGACGAAAAAAACGCATGGAAAAAAAGAAGGAGGGGCATGGGAAATTGAGAAGCAATATTTTTAACGCCAATCATCTGGAGACCACAGATCTATTTCCATCGTTTTTGATTCGACGGGATAAAGCGACAAATGTTCTGTCTCCTTGATGACGAGGAAGCTATAAAGATATTAAGCAAGCTGGCAAATTGAAACACGTAGTATATACCGTAGTACTTTCAGTTGCATTTTTAGGCAATTAGTCACAGCAATTTTCGGCGAGCCTAAATGAAAGAACTAACGTTTTTGTCTCAGAATGAAACCTTAAATATCTGCACTCTTAATATGATACTGACGATCTAAACGATATTATTGTGATACATCTTAGGCTGCTAGTTCGATCTCATGGCATTAGGAAGAATAAAATGACTTAAGCAGCCAAGGTGCAATAGATATAACGAGTAATATCATACAAACCACGCACGTCTGTCTCACGCAATTTTACATGGATCGCTTCCGCTATCCGCATGCTTAGAAATAAATAGGCATCACAATATTCAAGATTGAACCTTCAGTGTAAGAAAATCAGCATAGCAAGATCTCGATCTTGCACATCTCTTCCTCTCTCTCTTTTTCGGCTATACTGACATGCAAGTCATGGTCATATCTACGGGAACTTCCAACGATAAAAAAAAAATTGAGTAATAGAGTTACAAGATATTTTTTATCCAATAGGTCACGATGATAAATAGCATTTTTAACATATAACTAAGACGGAGATGATTGTCTCCCAAACAATTATTTATGATCAAATCACACACTTATCACTCGCAGTTCGAATATTCAATTCTTACCCAGTGCAGATATTGAGCGCATTTCGCTTTTTGATTACATTTCCGTAAATTCGGATTTACAGTATTTCCATGGACTTACAACACGGCATTCGTTCGTATGGTGCTCTTATCATCAGGAAAAACAATTAAATATAGAATATTAATACAACAAATGTTCTGCCAGCAAAATGAGGAACTGGGACTAAGGGAAATAGCGTTCACTTAAAAAAGGAAGTATTTTATAGCATCAAGAGTTTAGGGCAAAAAAGACAATGAATTCCTTCGATCAAGAACTAATCCGAATGAACACGACGATAAGCCTTAAAGTAAGGAGTAAGGTAATAACCATTACGGTGATTGTAAAATAAAGCATGAAGTAAGAATCGACGACCTCAGAAAGGCTGGACGTAAGACAAGACAGAAAAATTGAAGAAGTAACAACAACTTACGGTAGAATGGATGTTAGCTCAACTATCATCATTCGTTAACCTACAAAGACGCGGTATTAAGGCTCACTCAATTGAGCACATTCATACTCCTACTCGCAGCACAGGGCCCTTGGTAGAAGTCCAGCAATGACGTGGTAGTACAGCCTACAGCAACGTGGCAGTAAGGGCCGCTGTGATGTGGCAGTAAGGCCTACAATGAAGTGGTAGAAAGGCCTAGGATCTTGTTTAGTTCACCTACAACGAAGTAGTAACGAGGCTCAGGTCATTGAGCAGCTTCGTATACTCAGCATCGAGTACACTAAGAACAGGCATAGGCTTGATGGAGACAGGCAAAGCTTTGTAGCGCTGGTCGACGCTACCAGAACATTCAATGGTGAGCAAGGCTTCGAGCAACTGCTCGATGAGCTGCGAACAGTGAGGCGCTAACTGACGCTCGAGTAACTCGCACCACTGGCGACGCACGGCGACAACGGCGTCAGCTTCCTGGCGACACGTTGACAGCTCGCTAAGTGCCGGCACCAGAAGACCAGTGACACAGTGAACGACTTCTTCACCACATTTGATGTTCTTGCTTTCCAGGAAAATTTTGATAAGCTGCTCGTTGAGAGCTAATAGACATTTGCAACGGTATTTCAGGATTACATCCTCTATTGCGCGAAGTGAATCCAAGTTTAGAAACTCTGACAGGTCTACAGATTTAACCATAAATATATCTCTGTACAAATGATGCGATTTCAAGAACAGGGGAAGTGCTTCCCTGTAATTTTTGGTTTCGAAGGCCTTCCAGCCACATACTAGGTGCCAGACAGAGTCAAGTAAGAGTTTGAACTTCTCGTGCCACGCTTCGTACAACATACTCAGGTCTATTGTCTTGAGTTTAGTGACAATTTCAGTGATAAATTGATTGCAATTACAAATAGCAACTTCAACGAGCGGATCTTGCGACGTTTCAGCCAATAAAATCTGGCGAAGGAGGATACATGAGTGCAGTTGAATCAAATTTTCAGCATTCTTCGCCTTGCAATGAAACAAAAAGAGACAAAAGTCTTGCAAGAAATAAGTGGTCGTCTGAGACGGACATGGTTTCCTAGCATCAGTGATGGCGTCGAGGCTGCGTTGTAGAATCCCAACAGTTACGGCACTGATATTGGACTTTTCTTCCGTCTCTGTTTCTTTAAACTTCAATGCTCTCGATTCTAGTTCTTTCTTGAGCAAGGTAGACAGCACACGAGCAAGAGATGATGACACAGACACATAGAAACCAGCGTCCAGGCACTCCTCGAAGCTTGCCGCAGGTCTGCAGATGGTGGGCGAGTTAGGGGCTGTGGGCGGAGGAGCGGAAGCACTATGTGGCCTCGAGGCACCAGAAATGTTACCTTTAACTACAGTTACTCTTGGAAAATTCTCTACTTTACTCAGTTTGCTGTCCCAGTTGTCGATTTCTTCACGGAACGCTAGGTTATCTTGCTTCACATACTCCTGCAGATGCAGAGGGAGAGCGTCAAGGAGGTTGTCACTTGAGTCGTCACGGGGCGGGAACAGCACACTACGGCGGTCCATATCTGTGTACATGAGGCAGTACGCGCTAGCGTTGTTTTGACCACCAAGACTATCTTGCTGGAGTTCCTCCCAGCTGCTCTCGTTCACTTGCACATCGTTATACTTGCGCCAGCCGTCCGGACTTCTTATGTAAACCCAGTAATGACCGGCTGAAGCCTGGCCTTCGTGCACGACGACCGCATGCAGCTCGTACCCAATCCTCATAAGTTCAGGTTCGCTGTACATGCACTTTAAACGGTTCTCGAGCTCATTGATGTGCCAGCACAACTCGGCTTCTGTGTGACGGATCTTGCACTCCCATTGTGATATGCATCGTCGCAACAATGCTAGCTCGTTGTCACTGATTGGGTCTGCTTCAGGAGGATCATAGCGAACATTGAGGCTATCAACTGGCATAGAGGATTTTCCTTCTTCACTGGAGTCCACGTCCATGCTTTCAACGCCACCTTTAACAGGGTCTTCTGATTCGCTCATTCTATCATGAGTTGCCGTCATACATGCATTGTCTACGTCGTCGCTGAGGCAAGATTCGCTAGGGCAATTTTCTATGACAATTTCAGGCATCTCTATCTCAATCTTAGGCGCCGCTTCGTTAGTTTCCTCAACTTGGCTCATCTGCGTCCGTTTTTCTTTGATTGTCCGGCAAGTTTCAGCAAATTCCAGTGAGTAAGCCAGCACGTCTTGCAAAGGATACTTCTTTTCGCCACTGCCAAAGTTCTGGTACTGGCGTAACGTGAGGTTGAGGCACGCAAGCTGCTTTTTGATGGCAGCCACTTGGACATGTTTTTTTCTGACAAGTTGTTTGTTAGCCTCCATGTATCGGTCCATGTATAGGCGATCTGGAAATTCAAATTTGTTGTGCACTTTCTCAGCTCTTTGGGTTGCTTGTGAGAACTCATACCGACTAAGGGAAAATATGAGTACAGGAGGAAGTAATTTAAACCAGCATTCTTGTTGCACTTCGTAGGCATCTTCACTTTTCAAGTCCTCTGAAGAGCAGCTCTTACCAAGTCCAGGCACCGGCAAGCGTACAGACATGGACGCCAAGATACTATCATGAATGTCGCCATACTTGAGAACATGCAGCGGGTACTGGCCAAACGTTTCTTGCTTGGTTACCTGGTCGCCACGACAGTCATCTATACAGATAGGGTCTTTCTTGAACTGCCCATAGAATAGTTTCATGATAGGGTTCGTGAAGAGAACATCTTTGCTTAGGCCGCAACTCTCTTTCTCTTCACCTTCTTCCCTCATGATTTCATTGTACTCAACTTCGAGGCGTTCCAAAAGTTTATGGATGAACTCGCACACGTCTTCTTGCTCATTACGTCGCATTTCAGGATCACCTCCTTGAAATAGACACACACACTCAGTTGGTATGACATATTTTTGTTCAGAAGCCAGCATTAGGGCAAACAGCTTACTCAGAGCTAGGGCAAATTTAGGGTTAGAATCACATTTTTCCTTAGAAGTAGGATTAGAAGATTGACTGGAGGCTGTTGTTCTATAGTTCAGGATCATGTCACGGAAACCAGGTATATGAAACAGAGGTTGGGAAACCACATTAAACCAACATGAGTTCCCTATGTTTAAAAGCCCTACAGGCACTCCAGGCTCTCTCTTTCTTTCAATAGGATTGCACAAATGCTTCTTTGTGACTACATTGGGTAATTCTCTAAGGCTCTCCTCCAGGGCTCTTGACACTTCTCTGTCTTCGGCTGAGACAATCATGACAGAATTATCTACGGCTGGGTTGGCTCCACTGTCACCTCCAGGCTTACCAAAGTGCTGCTGCAGCTGGTGGTGATGCTGCTCTTGAATACTTAATGCAATAGCTTTCTGAAGGTCTTTATCATCACTAAGGTTGGCCACATGGGCCTCTTTGAAACTGGTTCCAGACACAACATCTGGAGAACAGGTCACCCCAGACGGAGGAGTTCTTGCCTCAACAACGGGTAACAACTTCTGCTCAGGCAGCTCTTGCTGCTGTTCAGCTGTAACTTTGGTCGAGTCAGGAGGGACTGTGATGGAGGGTGCCATCTCACCAGGGGGGCTGGGAATGAGAATTCTTTTGTTTTTCTCAGTCCCAGTGCCACACATTCCTTACAACACCTCTCCTCCAGTGTTAATGATGGATACCAACCCTGAAAACATAGATAAAATTAAAAGCTGCACACATACACGAATTTTCACTGAAATTTAAATGGATGATTATAATGCCAAAGTATCAAATTTTGTTATTCATAATGTTTTCTCAAATATTCATTAAGAAAGTCAAATTACCCAACAAGATATTGAAAAAATATTTGATAAATGAGAAAAATACCAATTTATAGTAAATTTCAAGTAATATTGGTATCAGATATCAAATACCGTAAAATGGGGTTACTTTGACCACTTTTCGTTTTTTTAACAAAAACCCCCAAAACTCAAAAATGATTCAACATAGAAACATTTTGTCAATAGCCATCAAAGGCCTAATACTGAGGCTATGTAACACAATAGAAAGATTTAAAAAGTTTGCATATCTATTAGGTTAAAAAATTAATAATGTGACCCACGAAAAAGAGCTATTATTTAAAGCCTGTCGGAGTACCCACTCCAATTTTTTTATTTTTTGGTAAAATAAGTCCAGGTTTTGATGCATTGTAGTAGAACTCTTCTAGTTACATATGCAAAAGACAAATTTTAGGAAAGTGTCATAGTTTGCAAATGGGAGGCGCCACCCCCCAATGGGGGAACTTTGACCTAATATATATTGTGGCAAAATATGACCACCTAATGGCAGCCGTGACGGGGTAACATTGACCTGCTTGGAAATTAAGTTAAAATTACCATAGGTACCTATATAACATATTTTATGTTTGATACACCTATTAATGTTTTTTTCTTTATGTTTCAGACTCTACAGAGTCTTATATATGGTAATTTTAACTTAATTTCCAAACCGGTCGATGTTACCCTATCACGGCTGCCATTAGGTGGTCATATTTTGCCCATTGGGGGGCAGTGCCCCCCCCATTTGCAAACAATGACACTTTCCTAAAATTTGTCATTTGCATATGTAACTAGAAGAGTTCTACTACAATGCACCACAACCTGGAGTTATTTGGAGTTATTTTACCAAAAAATAAAATTGATTTTACCACCCGGTCAAAGAAACCCCAAGAGCTGGGGTAACAAAGACCATCACTTTTTTTGAAATTACATCAAAACTATGAGAGGCAGGAGCCAGCAATTTATGGTGAGTAAAGCTAGAGTATAGACCTATATTTTGCATGTTTCAATTTAAGTTTAACTTATCTAGTAAAAAAATTGCATCATTTTGAAAAAAAAGTGGTCAAAGTTACCCCATTTTACAGTAATTTCAATGTACTTGGTCCAAATATACAACTTTCTGTAAGTATGGAGCCTTGACTAGAGCTTTTACACTTTTTTTGACCAGGTTGGAAAAAGTCCTACCTTTTTTTTTTGAAATATCATGTGTCTAATAGTATCATATAATTTCAGTTGGTTCTGAAATCTTGCAACTCGAATGTCATGTATTTTTGTTTGATTGAAAAAATCAGGTTTTGCACTTTGAAAACATGTCATTCCATAAAATTTTCAACTTTCATAATCCGCATTACCTCAACGCTCCTGCCAAAATATCCTGCAGAACAAAATTACAACATGTCAACCCAAAATGTTTCCTTGAAGATTGTGTAGTTGCGTTCACCTCATAGCAGTCAGACTGCATTATCACATGTTCAGGTGTCACTCAACTTAAGTGAAGATAAATGTTAGTGTTGCTGAACGATTGGACTGTTTTTAGGGTAAAATTAGATATTTGGGGTAACACGTGCACCAGACTTTGTAAATAAGTTGGCAGCTCGTGAATGGCTTTTCATGGCCAAGATATGGAATTTACGACTAAGAAATGGAATTCACGGCTCTAAGGCAGGATGCAGAGGGTGCAAGCAATGTCGCCAATATATGGGTTTTTAAGCCCAAAGCGTCGCCGACCATTTTCAGGATGCGTCGCCGGGTAATTTTTAATGAAAAGCCATTTACGCTGAGTAATGAAAAACTATTTACAAGCCACAAACTTATTTACAAGGTTGCATGCATGTGTTACCCCAAATAACTAATTTTACCCTAAAAACAGTCCGATTGTACAGCAGGTGTCAACTAAACATGTGATGATCCACACTCAGGATTATGTATATTTTCAGGGAATTTTCCCGCGCATTTTGACTTTTTTCAAGCTATTGCGGCGCACAGTTGGTGCAACTTCTGGCCATCCCTGCTTGCACGTGCAAGCGTTGGCGCAGCACGCGTAAGCGTTGGCGCAGCGCGCACATACATTTTGTCAAGGGACAAGAGACAGAAAACGTATAATACTTAATATGCATTTAATTATCTATCAATAATCTATGATTTTCCTTGATATGGAAATTTTGTGAAAGTAAAAATCTAGAAATTTATTTTCGTAGAAATTTTCTACAAATTTCTTATACAAACTGGCAAACATTGTTTGTTTACCTTCTGTAGACCGTCCGGATGTGAGGCAAGTGGTGAATAACCAAATCCTCAGAAATTGGACATATGAAGTATACAAATATGTATTAGTGTTAAATGACAGATTTTGCTCGTTCTATATATACTATTATTGCGCTGATAGGGTTATTAGAGATTCTACGGTTAATGCAAGGAGTCAGAAATAATTTCATCATTGTAATTAATGGAAAATAGTTTTGAGTGCAAAATCTTTTGTAAATAAAATATGTCCTGACATAACTGTCATCAGAAATTCACAACATCGTCTTTACATACTTTTACGCAATGCTGCTTCATCGTCATGTGATGACGTCTCGGACAAATTTACGGCCGTACTTGTGGCCGGTTTCGCGGCTGGACTCTGTACCTGAAATATCTCCAATAAAAAATATGTACCTGAAATATCTCCAATGGCCTAACGGTGATGTCAAGCTCGTGACAATTATTTTTAATATCGCCTTCATTCGTGAGTTATATGACGAAACGTACCGAAATTTGCAGTGTACCACTACGGTGTACCAGCCATTTCTTCTAAAATACTGAACAGATTTTAATGAAACTTTGCATATAGAAGAAGCCTAACCTCCCAACGGTGTGATGTTTAGCTTGTCACAATTTTTTACGTTTTGCCTTTGTTGGCGAGTATTTTTCTCTTTTCGCTCACTTGTGATTTAAACAGCAAAATGGTGTTTAAATTCGCAGTGTACCAGAGATTTCTTCTAAAATACTGAACAGATTTGAACGAAACTTTGCATATAGAAACCTAGCCTCCCAACGATGATGTTCAGCTTGTGACAATTTTTTCGATTTTGCCTTCGTTTGCGAGTTATACGGAGAAACGACCAGCATTTCTCAGGCCGATTTTTAAACTTTCATTGACCAAGAGCCATATACATAAAGCCGTTAGCTAAACATCACCGTTGGGAAGTTAGGTTTCTCTATGCAAAGTTTCGTTCAAATCTGTTCAGTATTTTAGAAGAAATCTCTGGTACACTGCGAATTTAAACACAATTTTACTTTTTAAATCACGAATGAGGGAAAAGAGAAAAATACTCGCCAACGAAGGCAAAACGTAAAAATTGTCACGAGCTAAACATCACACCGTTGGGAGGTTAGGTTTCTATATGCAAAGTTTTGTTCAAATCTGTTCAGTATTTGAGAAGAAAACTCTGGTACACTGCAAATTTTGGCACATTTCGTCATAGAACTAACGAATGTAGGCGATATTAAAAAGAATTGTCAAGCACTTGACATCACCGTTAGGCCATAATGAATATGTGAACCAAGTTTCATCAAGCTATGTTCAGTACTTTGGGAGATATTTCAGGTACAGAGTCCGGCCGCGAGACCGGCCGCAAGTACGGCCTTAAATTTGTCTGAGACGTATGAGTCTCTTGAAGCTATTCATATTTTATTATTGTTTGTTGTTACTTGTTAGTCTATATAATTAACCTTCAAAGTTGCAAAAAATGAGAACTGAAAATTTTAAAAAAAGTGCAGTGCCTGTATTTTTGTTTTCAATGGGTTTGCACCACACAAACCCATTTCTCCAGCCGGGAGGATGTCGGGAATGCAACGTATTCCTGACATTGACATTTGGGTTTGTACTATTTGCCAAAGTCAGTCCTTCGTTAGAAGCAGCCAATCTCAAGCCATGTGGATTGTCGCCTTCTACTATTCAGTTTTGTAATTTATTTCCAACCGAATTGTGATCTATGAATAATTATTCATAACATTGCCGACTCTTAGAACCTGAGTTAACACGTTAGAAATCTACTCAACGTGATGCAGATATTTGTTCGTGTGTGATAGCGTTGCCGGGCATTCATCTTTAAACAACTTTAGGAGCACGGCACAGGCTGGCGCACGGTGCACTTTTTTACTGGCATATTATGGCGCATGGCGCAAATTGATGCAATGATAATAAAATTCCCGCGCACCTGGCACATCTTCCTGACCGTGGGTGATGATGCATTCTGACCGCTCTAATGTGACCGCAACTACATTTTGTTTACATTTTTTTGGTGGGAACTCATTGCAACCGATTTCCGGACAAGCTTTACTGCATCCTGATCCATTCAATGTACTGGAAACCTTACTTTTTTTCTAAATAGTTGGCCGAAGACTGACAAATATATTAAATGCAAGAATTACAATTTGCAATCTAAATGTGTCGGCAAGATCTTCTGAAGGCGTAAATTTTGCTACTGAAGCATTGCCAAAGATCTTGCAATATTCATCCACTCTTTGTTTGAAAGCTGAGGTAATGAATAGGTGCCATAAATGTTTTTTATATTTAATTTGAAACTATTATGTTGAGAGTAAATAGTAGGGTAAACGCGGTATATTCCCTCATATTAAGGACGCATCAAGAAATGAAAACTATAAAAAAATAACCGTATGCCGGTATGCGTTACCCAAGTTCTGTTTGCTTTATGTGACTCTCAAAACACCGCACTACGTGTCAGCAACAACGAAATGTCACAAAATGTTGCCATATTTATTTAAAAGCCTTTAGAATGGAAACCTACCAAATCCCTATATTCCGTCACTGTGTGTGGCAATATTCAGCACGTGGTGAGGTGTATTCCGTCTGCGCTTCAAATTCTACTGATACGTAATGCCGTCATCCACGTGTTCGAATTCCGTTCGCTGTGTGAGCTGTATTGGAATACAACACGGCTTTGAATTAGAATACTAATGAATATTGAACACTACTTAATTACGTTTTTAATTAACAACTATTAAGCTTTTAATTAAGCAAATTTTAATTTTTGTACACAGCTTGGAACGATCTGTGTGTGTCCAATTCAAGTTGTAACGGAATTAGTTTTCATGTGTCTAAATGATTAATATTTAATTAATAATAATATTAATTAATAATTAATTAATTATTAAATTAATAGATGATTAAGTTGATAAATGGATTTAGACTAAATCCATTTCTCAACTTAATCATCTATTAATTTATTTACCACTTGAAATCAGCAAATACAAGTATACTTATAGGATTCCTAATATATTCACAGTCAATCACAGACGTATTTAAAAGTCTCAATTTCACTCTCAAATCATAATATTCTTCCTATACAAACAGTTAGTATTCACTATTTGGTAGAGCAAGGTCAGCTGTCAAATTTGACACATTTTTCGATGATCTCACTGGGTAGCATGCATCGTCTCTCTTTGGATCTCAATACTTTCCCACTAGATGGCCAAGACCTAGTGTTTTGGCATTAGTTTGACGTGCAAATGTATGACGTCACCATTTCAACCATCAACGAACGCATGGAACTAAAACAAAGCTTAATATAAAGGAAAAACTAGAGAGGTGACGGAAATCAGAATTACCCACCATAGTGGCAAACCAGAGCCTTTTTAGAATCAGTTCATTTTTAATTTCCTTATTTACTCAAGATTTAAACCAATTTCTTAAGTATGATAATGCCTGTATCCAGGATACTTTACTGGTCTACTTACAGGACTCAAAAATGAACTTGAGGTAGAGTCTAATAAACTCTCTGCTTTGCCACTATGTTACCCACAATGACGGAATATACCGCGTTTACCCTATTTCCTTCTGTAGATCCATCCCTCTTGCTCATCTGTGAGTGACGTGCGCAATTAACCATCTTGCATGGGACCTTCTCTGTGTAGACTGTGACTGTGTTGCCTGACTACTAGTCTGGAAAAGTCCTATTTTTGTCTGAAATATCGCGGCTCTAATATCATATAATTTCAGTAGGTATGAAATCTCTCGGCTCGAATGTCATAAATTTTTGTTTGATTGAAAAATCGCGGTTTGCACTTCGCAAACATGTCCTTTCATAAAATTTTCAACTTCCGCAATCCGCATTGCTTTACCGTTTCCGCCAAAAATATCTTACAGAAAAAACATATCGGTGAAATAGAATCACGGCTCGTAGAAATGGAATCACGGCTGGCAAATCCATAAAACCACGGCTTGAAAAATTCAGTCGCGGCTTGCCAAGTAGATATATTCCATACTAGCCTGACTAGCTGACAGCCTGACTTGACATTCATATGATCATAGCTAGGTACCATAACCGAAGTGGGAAGCCAATTTCTGACGGCCTGCAAACCTGTTTCTAGTTGCCTGGAAAGTTTTTTTTTTCTTAAGGTGGAATGCTTTTTTTTATGTGAACCACAAATTTTAGAATTCCAGCCTGATTATTATTGTCACTACAGCACACCCCAACACACAAATTAATAAAATCATAAATGGCACTATGATAAAATTAAAATGACAATACCTATAAATTTATATGCACCAACTTACCAAGCACATCTCCCTGACCATGGCAAATTAGATTTAGGTATATGGTGAGAGTTGAGACGGGTGAGTGTCTGTCAATGACTGTCATACTGTCGCTACGACGCTACCTTATGCTTATAAACTATTGAATTGATAACTTAATATAAAAATGCTAACAAGCATCAGTATTCGTTAGAATTGTTACTAATGAATGCTGATAGCCTACTTTTTAGTTTTTAGCATTAGTAGCATTTAATCCTTCATTAGTTAGTAGGTAGTAATGACGTTTTTCTCGTGAACTTGGTCTTGGTAAGTTGGTCCTCTTGGGACTTGGTGCATATATTTTTTCCATTAATAACTCCTACAAAAATAGAACCACGGCAACCACCGATGTGCGATGTCTATTTACTCTATTAGGAATAATTATGTAACTTACAAAGCATGATCATAGTAAATAAAAAGCACCTACACGTATTGGTTGTCGGCTGTCGCTCTGTCGGTCTAAACCAGAAAAATTCTAATGACGTAATTCACTGATAAACCACTCATCGTTTTTGGCATTCCATCAAGCTTGTCTGAAACACGGATCATACGGATGGTGGCTCTGGCACGAAAAATGCGGATTTAAGTTGCTCATAGTTTCAAACAGTAATGCTAAGTACGCAGTTATGCACGTCCCGATATTAAACAGAAATATGTTGCATCTTACACTACAGGGAAATGTGTAAAATCTATTTAAAGAAGCTGCAAGCAACATTTTTGGCCAAGCCACAAGAAAATACGTGCCGACACCAGTTGCGGATGAAAATATGTTGTTGAATATAGAAGACAAACAATTTTTCGTGTAGACGAGCGGTACTCCCATTGTTTTAACTATATAAGGTTGACCCACGAGAACTTCCGTCTTTCAGTTCAGCTCTCAAACGTAAACAAACCCGTCCCATGAAAAAACTGCGCTGCAATTTCTCCACGCGACAAAATTTCTTCTCGCTTCGAATCACCGACATGTGGAACAGCCTCCCCGATGACATCGTTGGCACCGGATCGACACTTCAGCGACGATTTTATATCTTCTGTGAACAAGGCACGAAAAGAAAAAGAATCGGCGACAGGCCACATCAGAGGCCTACACTGCAGCGTCGAGATCACTATGTTATGTTATGGCGGATTGGTTGACTGGGTTGAACGCATTTCGGTGATTGGTTAATGCCCGTGACGTCACAGAGATATAGTAATGTCGGCGCTGACGAAAAGGCTTAAGGTGGCCTGTCGCCGATTCTTGTACTTTTTGTGACTTGTTCACAGGAGATCTAAACAGGCCTTTTGACCAAAACTTTTATAAACTGACGTTAGTTTAAAATAGCTATTAGAGTTCTGCTAGGTTTGAATGGTGCTACCGGTAGGCATTTCAAGTCCGAACACATATTTCTCTATGGCTTTATCTAGTCTGTTCTTGAACTTGTTTATACTCTGAGCATCTACGATGTAATCCGAAAGGCTGCTCTGATGTCGGTGTCTCGAAGCGAGAAGAGGTGTTGTCGCGTAGATGAGTTGCAACGCAGTTTTTTAGTTTATAGCCGTGGCCCCTGGTGTTGGTTCTTGTTTCATATTCTAGTAATCCTTCTGGGACCTTGAATAAACCATGAGTATACTTGAATACTTTAATGAGGTCACCTCACACTCACAGTAGTGGATATCAGCGGCTTGGAAGCTTCATAATATTTAATTTTTCCTCATGAGACTTGCCCTTCAAGACTCGAATTATTATCCTTGTTGTATGTCTCTACGTCTTTGAACGTGCAACACTTGTTCCCATAAATCGTAGACGTAGAGTGACTTGTCTCAAAACTGGTAGGTATTGAATATTTTTTAATTGTTTCTTTTTTAACTATTTTTATATAATATCCTCCTGCGAGACATTCAGATAGTGAACTCGTGCTTGAACCAACACATATAAACAAACAATCATTTGTTCAATCTCTAGTAAATCAATCTACGATCTTCCCATGACTGGCATGAGGCAACATATCACCTACTGTACCGAAGATTTGTTAGGTTTGCAGAGTAGCCTTTGTTAAGGCGTGCAGAGTAGCCTTTGTTTGTTAGGGCGTGCAGAGTAGCCTTTTATTTGTTTGCATTTATAGAGTTTGTCGAGTCGCATTTGCATTAGATATTTAGTAGTCAAATATTTATTTGTGAGCTCTAAACTTTCGAGTGCAACGCGTTTTCGTAGCCAGTTTACCACCAGCAGCTCTTCTTTCTAAACGAACTAGAATTACTAGATTTTCACAATGGCTAAAGTAAACATTGAAATCGGCGATAATTACTAAGATAGTCGCATTTTGGTAAGCTAGAATATATAAATGAAATAAAGGAAATAATTAGTGTAAATCAGTTTTGGATCCTTGATGTCTGACTAATTATTATATTGAGATATTTTGGAGTCAGATCAAGCAGAGGAATTTAACTTGTCGCGAACACCAGAATTGCGTACTGATGTCGGGTAGATCCTACAGAAAAATTCAAAATTTAAAACATAAAATTCAGAGTAAAAGATTGTGGCAGTGTGTTGTGGCTTGTGGGTTCGATCCCAGCTACCTGCGACAGATCTGGTCAAATCTACGATGTGGCCGGGTGCTTAAGCTCATCGAAATTGGAGCAGTGATTTGCATGATTAAGACCTGTGGCAAGCTGTGAAAATACTGCGATATACAGCGTCGGCAACAGGCCGAAAGGCCTAATAAACGTTGACATCGCTATTATTTATTAATATAATGCCTCTCATATCTAAATGCAGAGGCCATAAACCAAAACTATGTTTGAGATGGTCAACGCGCCGTCCAGTGACCAGTGAGCCTGAACTGCGGGATTAGTTGGATGTGTAAAGTGAAAAATTTCATGAGGAGACGACCCTGTCCCACCAGACACGTAACGTTGAATCAAGGTTAAATTAAACGTTGTTTGATTGAAAGGACGTTAATTCAACTATGTTTACATATCCTTCGCCTAGTGGGTGCTGGGTGTGTTGGAAGAAGTCATGAACTTATACCAGTTAGAGGTGCAAGTATGCCCAAAGACGGCATTTGAGTGCTCTCCAAGTTTACTTTGCGTTTTGTGATAAGGTCTAATATGACTAGGTAGTTTTAGGTTGGTAATATAATTTGCTTTCATTTAATCATTTTTTGGATATTGTTCTCTTCTTTACATTCAATGATTTGTGTTCTCACATAACGCCTTCGTTCCTGGATTTTAGAAAGTTGTATTCGTTTTGTACCATCAACGTTCGATGGTGATGGCAGGTACATCGTATATTTCCCGCCGCAATTTGTTTCGATTTTCCTCGAGACAATTCTTTGGGCTGGCCATAGTGGCGAAAATAAATCTGACCGAGGTATCAGAGGCATTTATTATAGGCATTTATTATCGGTAGTTAAATGGAAAATTTATAGTTTGATGCAATAATCTATAAACACTACCATTTTATAATTATCACCAATGTCTTGACGTTTAGGAATAATAAGTCCGCAAGGAGCATAGGATGTTTATTGTTACAGGAGTACTGCCCATTATATTAATAGAGCGGTAATGGGTTGATTAATTCCAGTCCTGAAGGATGTAAGGTGAGCATAGGGTCCGAAAGCTCCTCAGAAACGTTTCGGCGAGCGGTTACAAAGTTCTACTGTACGCGTAACGAATTGCTGCTGAACGTAATTATTCGGCCAATTGTTCACTGCGCATTAGTGACATATGTGCATAGGAGTAATCAATAGTAGGAGACTCAAACTGCTACGTTCGTTACTCGTGGACCTGATTTGATTAGAGATTGAGACTTGATCTTATGGGACCATCTGACTAGACTGAATCTCATAGGACCATCTGACTAGACTGAATCTCCAGGGACCATCTGACTAGACTGAATCTCATATAGGACCATCTGCCTAGACTGAATCTCCAGGGACTATCTGACTAGACTTGATCTAGTGGGACCATCTGACCAGACCAAATCTTAAAAGATCATCTGACCAGACTTGTTCTTATGGGACCATCAGACTAGACTTGATCTCATGGGACCAACTGACTGGGCCAGTTTCCATGATACGAGGCCGGATCTGCGATAGGCTTGTTCCATAATGAATAAAAAATTAAAAACTGATTAAACCAGCAACTACCCAATTAGAACATTTTTCCGAAAACGAACAACTATGCCTCATCAGTACATATATCCGAAAATGTGCCTAAATAGTTTTAATATTATAAGCTAGCTCGAAATTTCATGAACAATAATGGACAAAATTACAGACCATGAATACAGTAACCACTTAATTCTAATTGCGAAACAAATCATACCCAGCATCACAAATTGATTTTATATAGTTTGATTTTTGTTACTTTTTAGCTGCATTTCGATTTTTTTAGCTTATTTGCATGCATGTTTTTATGAGGTTTAAAATCATAGATTGTAATATATAGTATAATTGTGTTAGCTGATGAGATAACATCAACGTTGGTTCCTCTTCAGTAAATGTTGACAATTGGTGTTTGTTTTGAGTTAAGGTTTCGTACTCGAGCCTACAGAGGAGCATCAAGCTTACATATAGACACTGAAGTAAGGTTACATTTGTCTCTCCGTTTGATAAGAATTAAGAAACCAATGCAAGTTTTCTATGCGTAACAAGCAGAGAAAGCTTACCACAGAGTTATTTCAGAAAGACGTAGATAGTTCACGGCTATTGAACGTTGTTGAACAAAATGGCGTACTTTAATGATTCACAAAATGGTGTACACTTCTCTTTATACGTGATACCAACAAAGTCAAAGTAGGTACTTAACTAGATCAAAATTATCTCAACTGAATTAACTACATTGATGAGACCAGGAATGATAGAAACGGTATTAATGGCTGAATTTTTCTACAAAAATGCACTAAAGAAACATTTGAATTAAAGTAAAAATGAAGGAGATCAGGGGCACGCTATGCTGATTCTGTTTTAATTTTTCATATCGTAGAGGCTTAGCGCCGGCTGATGCAGCAACTTCGTCATGCCTGGATGCTCTCAATACCATTGCAAAATACTCGAATATTTTATTTAAAAAATTATTTTCCGATCGATAATAATCCTGCATCATGAGCACTAGGAATTTACGACATTAATTTAATTTGCTTCCTTAACAAACTAATATATTTTTATATATGATTTTACTCTCTGAGAAATTCGCTGAGATTTTAAAATCTACTATAAATCTCGAAATAAATAATTTGGCTGCCTTTGGAGCGGTTGCGTGCCCGACATAATAACTGGTATCTCGCCAGGGCCCGCGACGTTACTTGAGGAAGGTTGGGGGAGTCTGTTCAGAGGCTGCTGGGGATTACGACGTCCCAGAGCGTCCATGTTGAGACCACAGCACCGAACGCCTCTTGCACGCATGTTTCCGCGGATCGGAGTTCAGTAGCTGGAAATTAAACAACCTAAGTTTTAGTATGGGCACTAACATTAGTGATTAGGACTTTAAGTGGGATTATAAGTTATCAACCAACAAGAAAAAATATCAATCCATGCCATTCTGTGCAGAATTACAGTAGAATGTCAAAGAAATAGATTGGAATTCGCAAGAACTAGTAAAGCAATATTAATCAATATTATGAGTTAAATTAATTTTCAATCATTGACTTAAACATATAAATTCTCTCACGAACAATTTCCAAGCCAATATACTGTCCCCACATGTTAATTTTAGGGGAGCGCACGCTTCTCTTGCCGATGGTCTGAAGGAACTCTTGGTTCTGACGCGCTCTGGACAACTGCTGGCGCTGCCGCAGCAGGGCGCTCTTGAACAGCAGAGCTTGGCGTAGCACCTGTGGTCCAGGGAGGTACTGTCAAAACTTGCTCGAGTATACGTAGCGGCCTATATACACGCAACGGCCCAAGTACATGTAGCGGCCTAAGTACAAGTAACGGGCTAAGTATACGTAGCAACTTTAAGAACACTTAGCAGCCTA
The DNA here is from genome assembly GCF_000764305.2 of Hyalella azteca. NCBI lineage: Eukaryota > Metazoa > Arthropoda > Malacostraca > Amphipoda > Hyalellidae > Hyalella > Hyalella azteca. Next base: position 317,876 of record NW_025935823.1, on the reverse strand, counting down.
AGTACACGTAACACCCTGAATATACGTAGCAACTTTAAGAACACTTAGCAGCCTAAGTACACGTAACGGCCTGAATATACGTAGCAACTTTAAGAACACTAGGCGGCCTAAGTACAAGTAACGGCCTAAGTATACGTAGCAACTTTAAGAACACTGAGCAGCCTAAGTACACGTAACGGCCTGAATATACGTAGCAACTTTCAGAACACTGAGCAGCCTAAGTACACGTAACGGCCTAATTTATACAGGTTTGATTGAAGACCAGAGCGTATTTTATATTAACAATTTTCTTATTGTTTTTTTTATGAGCCGAATGAAATTTCTTGCAGGTGCTTGGAGATCAAAAAGCAGATCACCAAATGACATTTTACTGGAATATATCGAATATATCAAAATTCATCATCAAGCAAGTGAAGAGTTATTATATTATTATAGTCGTTCTATATATATTATATAGTATATATAGAACTTTGGTAATCCGCTTTGGTAATCCATATATATGTCATTTGGTAATCCCCTTTTTGATCTCCAATCACCTGCAAGAAATTTCGTTCGGCTCGTAGAAAAAAAAAACAATAAGAAAATTGTTAAAAAAAAGTACGCTCTGGTTTTCAATCAAACCTGTATAAATGAAGAACTTCTGCCTAACTACACTTATAGTAACGGCCCAAGTATGCGTATCAACTTTAAGTTCACGCAGTGGCCCAGGTACTCGTAGCGGGTTTAATATTCATCAACGGTCGTTAATTAAACTTTCGAAACTAGAAAAAATACGTCTGAGTGTTCGAGGTTACCAATATAAATCAAACACTTGTATAGTCGATAATATAAAGCTTTGATTCATGTCTGCTGAGGAAAAGTAATGTATCATGTTGTCAAAATGGTGGCACACTTCCTATACGTTATACTGGTACCCCCATTTTCCAGGCAAAACTGGGTTATGATGATACAAACGAGGGCAAAAAAATACATGGACAAGACTCACTCATTTCAGTGAGTGAAGAGATAGATAACTCAGAGAAACTAAAGATATTTGTCCAAATGGCGATGCACTTCTTGCCCTTGTTTGAGGCAACTGACACTTTTGAGGCATCCTGCTACTCATAATGAACGTATAACTATTTCGACAAAATAAATAATTCTTTTTTTCCGAGTGAGTTCAAAGCGATGGCGAACGACAGACCTGCATGGAGGCGTCAATGGAGAGAGAAAGCCCGCGCCCCTGGCCCCGCATGCCGGGCCCTTTGCCCATTAACAAACTCCTGCTGGGGGCGCTGGCCCCCACAAGACTGTTGGTGGCGGCGCCCCCCACACTGAGCGATCCTGCCCGCTTGTATAAAGCAACGTCCGCACCTGACACATAGAAATTCTGTATAATAAATCATAGAAATGAATTCATGCTTATGAGTATTTCTTTAATGATTAGTAATGTTTCGAATTGTTTTGTTGCTGCACTCACGCACCTGCTGAAAAATAAACAAATGATTAATTTAATTTAAATAATTTATAGAAAACATTTAAACAAAATCTCAGGTGAAGTATTCGTGTTTATCTTATATTGCATCTAATTACAAATTAACCGAGATGCGTCGTTTTCACACGTACGTGACGGCCAATTTATGAATGACACTACTAACTATGCCAAAAAAGACTTCAACATGTTTATATGTTCATTCTGTGTTCATTTCATCAAGTTATTCGAGCAAGTTTTGGTGTCACAGGAAAAGAAATGTCCGATCAAGTCCAAGTCTCCAAATTTTTCCCTCTCAAATTGGCTGCACGATTAAAAAGGCCGTGGGCATGAATATAGGGATAGGCAAGTAGAATAGGTATAAAGCACTGATAAAATTATTAATAAAAGTTTCTCTCTGATATTGCATTAAACTTACATAGAAATGGACCAGTAATTTCTGCACAAATCTTTCACGGGGTTGAATATAATATTACACTGGATTCGATTAGCTTGCACGGAGTTCATTTCTGCTGAATCGTGTTCATCATTCCTGTTGAATCGTGTACATCTTTCTTGTGGAATTGTTTACATGGATCATTCATTTGAATCGGATACATCATTGCTCTTGAATATTGTACATCGTTCTTGTTGAATCGTTTACTACATCATTTTTGTCGAATCGTGCACATCATTTCTGTTGTATCGTATACATTATTCCTGTCAAATCGGATGTAATCTACAATGTTAAAAGTTAGTTCTACCATAATCCTAAGTTCTACGATGATCGTACATTATACAATGATGGTAAGTTCTGCAATGGTCGTAAGTTCTGTGACAGTCGGCCGTCCTACATTGATCTCAAGTCGTAAGATGGTCGTACGTTCAACGATGGTCGTGAGTTCTACGATGGACGTAATTTCTGTGACAGTCGTACGCCCTACTTTGATCGCAAGTCGTAAGATGGTCGTAAGTTCAACGATGGTCGTAAGTTCTACGATGGACGTAATTTCTGTGACAGTCGTACGTCCTACTTTGATCGCAAGTCGTAAGATGGTCGTAAGTTCAACGATGGTCGTAAGTTCTACGATGGACGTAAGTTCAGCGATGGTCGTAAGTTCAACGATGATCGAAAGTTCTACGACAGTCGTACGTTCCATTTTGATCGCAAGTTCTAAGATGGTCGTAAGTTTCACGATAGTCGTACGTTCTACTTTGATAGCAAGTTCTAAGATGGTCGTTAGTACTATAATGGTGGTAAGTTCTGCGATGGTTGTTAGCTATACGATGGTCGTAACATAAGCTATACGATGGTCTTAATTTCTAAGATAGTCGTACGTTCTACCATGATAATAGGTTCTACGATAGTCTTAAGTTCTACGATGATCGTAAGTTGTACGACGTTCAACAACCGAAAAGTTCAACTACCTTGAAGAGAATCGCTGCCTTCGCCTGACGCAGCTAGCGCGTTGAGGACGTTCACGTAATCGCTTTCCCGCAGCTGTAACAGGAACATAACAAATGAGCATTAAATTATTATCATAATCATAGTCGTTACATGAATTACTTATCAAATTCAATGAACACATTTAAGACCGTTGTTAAAAGTCTGCACATGTGATTCTTTGGGGCTTTAGCAAAAAAAAATTGTTGGTCCGCTGACGATTGACCAGTATAGGAATACTACAGTATACAGTATAGATTCAGTATATAGGAATACTGACAAGCAATAAAGTGTAGCTTTAAATTGCCATTTTGTATGAAGACTCCATTCACAAAGCATCATTCATTTCTTCTTTAGAAAAGTCTGTCAAAGAATCTCTAACTGCAATTAAAGTTTTCGACTTCTGTTGTTTTAAATTTCGAAAATTTAAATAGATTTATCTTAACTCAATGGCTGGCTGTATTTCTATAATCGCTGAGTTAGTTAAAATGTCATGTTAATGGAGGTTCATCTGTGGAGGTTCATCATAAACAATCCTGAGTTGAAATTCTACGAGGAAATCGACGCGTTTCATTGTACGTTTCAAAACTCCTCCTGGACTCGGCTCCAATTGCCTGGTTTCTTCACCTACGAGTTTTTTGTGCGTTTTTTTTTTAAGAAATCAAAAACTGCCTGGACAATAAATTCAGGATTAAAATTGATATTACTACAGACGTGAAGTTTCATCGGACCCTTTATGACGCTCCGAGACCATCGGCTTTCAGTTATGGAAAGAGGGAAAGGTCGGGAAAGCTTGTAATTGCTCACTCTATGTTCTGAAGTCCAGTGAACATTTTTGCATCGAAGGAGATTGATTAAATTAAACATCAATAAAACTGTTTACAAAAGGGGTTTAGGGCAATTTATTTTTTTTTAAATTGAGTGGGAAATATTTTCTGTTGAGGTTTAATTATATTTCGTTTTATTTTATCTATGAAATTTTTACAGACACTTCTTCTCAGAGTAAGTGGCAAAGCAACGAAAATGTTGCCATAATTGAGGTCATGTCATGGTATTGCGTAATCAAATGTTGATTTCATTGTTAGGAGCCATCAGTTGTCCAAAGTAGAGGCAAATGATGGCTCCTACTTCATTTTGTGAAGTAGGATCATTTACTTAATTAAGAGCAATTTTCAGAGGCTCATCGAGCGATGTAGTGCGGTCACTTGCCCTAAATCGGGAAATTTTCTGAGTTTTGTCGAAAGATGTTTGCGATCGCTTGCCCTAAATTGGGAAATTTAAAGAGGCTAGTCGAAAGATGTGTTACCCCTGGCTAGTCGCCCTGTATAAGGAAATTTCCAGAGTTTACTCGAAAGATATTTTACGATCGATTACCCTAAATAGGGAAATTTCCAGAAGGTTATCGAATGTTGTTTTTCGATTACTTGCCCTATATGGGGAAATTTCTAAAAGCTGGATGAGAAACCATGCATAGGTTCGGTTGCGTCCAGATCTCTGATTTTCCATCGCAATGCAAACCGCTCTCGACAACCACCAAGTGCTCTTCGCCTTCACAAATAGAACTCCATGATGAACTTTCTTGATTGATCTCAAATCAATTAGGCAAAATCGAACGTATTTGATGAATCCGAGTCCGCATGAATCAGCGGCGGGTTACACTCAGTTAAAATGTTCGGTTACATGACGTTGGTCTACGAAAGGCCGATGATCGTTCGCCGATGATACGTCGATGATACGCCGATGACTTTAACCAGGGCTAGCTTGAAGCTGCATAATTGCAACGCTTGCTTGTTTCCAGTTCAGTACATGCAGCGTTGCAGCCAAGTAAATACTGCCGTCATCGGTCCATCCTGAATGACTTGGGGATGCGGCCGAATTCCAATTTTGAAATTGATTTATGCTCACTGGGTGAATAATATTATGCGTGAACCTATCTTTGACGATTGATCCAATTTCTTCACATGACTGTGATGCACATTAATAAAAAATTTCTAACCTTAAGTTTTTCAGTCAAGCTCCGTGCTGATGACATTGAATGTACAATATCCAGATTGATTATCTAATTACTTTTCGTCCAATCTTATTTTCATTGCTAGTAAACAAATTAATGACTATCATTAAAAACTAACAATATTACCATTTATATTAACAAGAATTAATTACTATTACCTAAAAACTGGGCTCGCACCAAATTAAGTGAAACATTATTCTCAGCATTTTTCTTGTATAGAAGAAAATTTCCGGACGTTTTCTTGAAGAACTCAAAAATGCCAGTCAAAATTAAATTTTTCTCCTAGCGTCATATTTTTGATGTCAGCAAGGGGACCGGAGCGACGACTTTGCAAGTTACAATCCAGAATTCCTCTCATTTAAATTCTGAGTTGGCGCAGGAAAAGATTCGTTGCTGCGTGTCAACTAGATTTCTAGGCAATTTATTGCAATATAAACTAAAAAACTTTCATGCCTGCTCTCTGAAACTATATTGAATTAATGTTCGAAAATTGCATCAAGATTAACGTCAAAAGACTTCTAAAAATTTTTAGAGGCATTTTAAATTTTAAAAAATTTTAGGCGTACTTTTAATTTACCAATAATGCTGTTAAATGAACTCATGTCAAGAAAACTCCCCCTGTCTCATTATGCTGGGATGCGTGAACATGCAACTTTCCGGAAACTTTACAACATTCTACGAAAACCTGGTCGGTTTTTATATGACATTCCAGATAGATGGCACTTGCGCCTTCCACATTTTACGAGTTCAGTATTTTATGGCGCGTTGGATTCTAGTCAAATAGAACCATGGTAAAGTCCGAGCAATCTTTTTGACTTTGATCTTGCAATTTGACAGGCTAGGCCTTCACGCTCGGTGAGAGGCAGAAAGTTTCTCGTGCGGTGCCGTGTGGGGGAAATTAGGCAATTATCGAGATAGCCGGGCCGTTTAAAGACAAATGCAAGGCGTCGAACTGAGTAATAAAGTGGGAGGTTATTTTAGTGTTCAGGGAACATAAGGAAAAGCGATTTCTGATAATTGGAATGTTTCTGGAAATTCGGAAAATATGAGACACTTATCGAACCACTTTCTCGAGAAGGTGTAAGAAGGGAATGTGGGAATGTGAGTACGGGTTACGATAAACTGCTTGTCGTTGCCTGCGTATATATCACGTAAGAATCAGCACTTAACCTTGAATGCGCCACGAATTGATAGCATTGAAGCTCGTTAGGTTAATGGACATATATTCTTCATTGTGAATTGCAGTTGTTTCACTTGCATTGGAATCCAATTGCATGGCGTGGTTCTTTTGAGATTGACTGTCGTCTGCAAGTCTCATAGCGGCGCTGTTGAGTGCTGGCGCAATCGCGCGGCTCTCTCGCTGATGAAGAATCTTATTCAAAAGCTCGTGGTGCCGATCAAGCTTTGGATGTTCCAAAGAACATAGAAGTGAAGACTTTAATTTTTAATGAAATTGATAGAACAAAGAACTTTAAATGTTCGAAGATGCTCCCTGGAATGATAGTCAGGAAGTTTCAGTTCAATTCGTGCGACAAAACCGAGGCTAACATCTATCAGACTGCTTGCGTTCACTATTTTACGTTGAAAGCTTGTTTTCTGAACATTTTGAATCTTACCAATTGATTAATGAACATGACGATTAACTCCATTAAAAATGGTTACAATTTTAGCACGCAACAATCATGCTTATAGTTCAGCGCATATTTATTCTTCATTATGTTTGCGGTGCTTTATGCAGCATTCAGATCAAACCACAAGACAGCAGAGACCATAATTGTGTTTTGCATTTTTTTGCAGTCAACCAGAACATTTTTATGAAGGCAAAGGAATCTAAAGTTATTCCAATATTATATCACAGTTAAAGTTTACAATTCACTGGTTCGTTATTTGAGAGTCTTTTTAATAGATTAATAGATCACTCATTACAGTGTTTCTTTAATATTTGTCTGCCAGTTCCAATTTTTAGACCTAGGAATGGCACTGAAAACAGCCAATATTTCTACTGTTAATGGATAAACTCGTTGCCAACTATAATTGACTTCCGCTATAAGGCCCTAATCAATTAGTTAAGATCGATTAGCAACAATGATCGCAATGATTAAAGTATATAAGTATTGAAGGCTCAGCTCTGTGTATAACTTGACCGATACATGTCCCATCTCCCTAAACTCATTACTATCACAGTCTATAAATGTTCTTGAGAAAATTACACGCAGGGCCGAATTTAAAATATTCGACGAAATAAAGTAAATTCACTACCATCACGTCTTTTAATATATTCTTAAGAAAATTACTCACGGGGCTGGGTTTAGAGTTAAGGTATCTGTCCAGGAATGCCATCTCCTCCTGCCTGTCGTCGCTGCTGTCTTCTGGATGAGAGTCTGAGCTGGATCCTGACGAGCTGTAAAAACATGAATGATAATAATGATCTGAGACCAGAATACTCATACCATTAAAAACTTGACGAAAGATTCCAACACAGGGAAACTGATTCTGAAAATTTATGAAGGATTTGTAAACATTTCTCTGCGTAACAACTGCCGAAGTAGGATCGTTTTATTAAAGACAATGTAGAAATAATTCATTGAAACTTTGTTTGACAGAAATAAATTGCTTAATTTATTTATTCTTTATTCGTTCTTTATTCGTTATTCTTTCACACACAGAAGCAACACAGCACGACTCAATAGAAAGAGAAAAATAAACATGCTATTTAGAAATAAATGCTTCCAGGTGAAAGGCCTATACAAGCTATAAAAAAGATTTGCAGGCGTAATAGGTGACGAGTATGAACATAATAGTGGCAACAAGTACAAAAAAAAATATTATGCAATGGTCAAAAAAATATTTGTTGCTTGTCCTGCTCGCTCAATTAGGGACTGCTTTTTGGGACCCTCCGATGCCCCAGAAGTTTTGTTGGCCGCCAAACCCGAAGCGGGAAGTTTGGAGCAATGAAATCTGTATTTAATGTAGTGCCAGGTTTAAATTGGTAGAAGTGTAATGTATTAATTAATTTTATCATTTTCGTTTCGTATTAGTGCTAAAGGTTATGGAAATTAGTGATTATTGTTGAAGAAATACTTCTGTCTTAGCCGTAAAGATTTGGATCTAAACTATGGCAAGAAATCAATCCTTTATCTATGAAGTTACAATTAATTTCCTTTACAGGCACTCGAAATGAAAATATTACTACGAATTACCTTTTTGACTTGTCTTCAACTTATGACTTGAGAAAAACCTATAAATTCTAACGATAATAATTAACATTACAATTATAAACACAAAAAAATTAACTCAGTACTTACTGCAGTGAGTGACAGAGAGTGCATTTCTCGTCGACGAAAACGTGAAGTCACGGACGGACAGACAGACGGACAGACGGACGGACATGACGAGCACAATGGGGCATTTTTTCCATAAATGAGAAAATGCGCTTAAAACAGTGGTTCCCAAAGTGGGCGATATCGCCCCCCTAGGGGCGGTGGAAAGATTTTGGGGGGCGGTAAGAAAGAAGAGGACGGTAGGGGGGCGATAGGGGGGCGATAGTCCAAAGTCAATGTCAGAAGTGCGAACATTGTTTGACGATTTGTACACAACACGTGCAGCACCTGACTCCCAGCGATGGTTTTTTCACCCAGATCTGTTTTTTAACCTCTCCTGGGTTTACGTATTGGACAAATTAACGGCCGGACTCGCGGCCGGTCTCACGGCCAATTCCAAAATTTATTGATCAAGGAATGTCTCTCAAACTAATGAACTTAACTCGATGAAACTTGGTACTCGTATTATTAGTATCTAACGATGTTTAAATTGTTTGAATTTTGCCATCGTTTGTTTTTGCCATAGTTATATGGCAAACGGGCCGAAATTCACAGTGATCAAATAATTTCATCCAAACTACTGAACAGATTCGAACGAAATTTTTAATTTGCAGTCGTAACTACCTAATGGTTAAGTTCAGCTCGTGAAAATTTTTTCAATTGTGCCTTCGTTCGCGAGATTTTTTTTTTCTTTTCACCTTCATCCGTGGTTCAAACAGCAATACGTGCTTAAATTTGCATTAATCAAGAAATTCTTTTGAAACAGATTTGAATGAAACTTAGTACCTATTTAAATACCTAACCTCAGCAACGGTGATGTTTACAATTTATTCGTTTTGCCTTCGTTTGCGAGTTATACGGCTGTACGTACAAGGCTCGATCTTGGTTAAACCGGCCGGTAGAAAAGCCGGTCGTTCCGCCTATATCTGTATAACTCGCGAACGAAAGCAAAATAGAAAAATTGTCACGAGCTAGACATCACCGTTGAGAGGTTAGGTATTTATATACAAAGTTTCGTTGAAATCTGTTCTGTAGTTTAGAAGAAATTTCTTGATCGCCGCGAATTTAAGCGACAAATTACCCGGCGATACGGGCCAAATATAAGGAAGTGTGAAATCAAGAATGACGGTAAATAAAAAAAAAACTCGCAAACGAAGTCAAAATAAAAAAATTATAAGCTAAAAAAATCACCGTTTGGTAGTTAGGAATGCATATTAAAAATTTCGCTCAAATCTGTTCAATAGTTTGGAAAAAATTTTTTGATCACTGCGAATTTCGGCCTGTTTCACAATATACGCGTAACTCATGAATGGTGGAACTTAAAAAAAAAATTAGGAGCTAAACATCACCGTTAGGTTATGATGAATACGTATTCCAATTTTCATAGAGCTGCGTTCATTAGTTTGGGAGATATTACTTGATAATTGAATTTGGAGATTGGTTGTGCGACTGGCTACGAGTCAGGCCGTAAATTCGCCCGAGACGTCCAAGGGTTCTAGTGCTGAAACAGTTAAAACAGCTGAAAAACCTATTGCTTCACTAAATGGGGTTCTTTTTGTGAAATACACATTTGTGTTTAACCTTTATCTTTTAAAATTGCAGAGTACTAAATTTCAAGAAAGATGCGTAAGTTTTTATATATATACTTTGGGGGGCGCTAGAAGTTTACTAGGGAGCCAAAGGGGGCGCCAGCCTGAAAAAGTTTGGGAACCACTGGCTTAAAACAACTACATATAATTTATCGATTACCACAGAGATTATTATATCTCTCTACAACCTGCGCTGCAGGTCTGACGGAGTGTAGTCAGCTAGGGGAGCGCCGGTGTCTTCATTATAGGAGGTCCACGCCGGGGCTTGCCTGAGCAGCGCGGGACTGGGGTAGCGGAGCTGTGGCTCCTGATTGGCTAGTGGCAGGGTGCTACTTAGCACTCCTTCACCTACTGCCAGCAACAGCACCACAGCAGTCACCCAGTTCTGCACCATCACTGCACGTACAAAAATTGCATTGACTACCCAGTTCTGCACCATCACTGCACGTACAAAAATTACATTGGCAATTTAAAAGGGTGCTACTTAGCACCCCTTCACCTACTACCAGCAACAGCACCACAACAGTCACCCAGTTCTGCACCATCACTGCACGTACAAAAATTGCATTGGCAATTTAAATCGTAATAATAGTTTACTGTTTATGATTGAATGCAGTGAGCATTTGATATCATATTAGAAATTTAATCAATGATATTGCATTAGCTTATGGTTGAAGGTCGTGAACATTTGATAACGTTTATGATTTACGAGTAAAACGATTATTTATATTAGCTCAGTTTGAAATGTCGACAATTTATCTGAATGGCTATGGCATTGTATGTTTTGTATGTTATAACACATCTCACTCTAACTTAACTATTGTGGAAATTTACTTAAATTCATCAAGAAGAATTCATATGAAATCTGAGAAGTAAAATAACTTCTGGAATATTTATAAGTGACAACATCTTCTACTAAAAGTTAATCAAATGCATGTTGGGAAAACCGTAGATTTTCGCTGGAATTCCATCAATCAGTGCCTTCGGCTATCGATGAAGGTTTTTCCAAAATATGCGTAAATATTTTTTTGTGAGTGCTATGGACAGTTGAAAATTTTAGTTTTAGTTCAGTTTAAATCATTTGAAATTGGATATTGATAGTTGTTATGGTTGAGCGAGCTTGTGGAGGTTATTTTATTTCACTTAGCATGAACGTAAGAAGAAAAAACTTCAGTACGAAAATTATGGTTCTCACATATTTTCCGAAAAATTTTAGCCTCATAATTTATTTTTATGTTGATTATATAATAAAATATTTAAAAATTTTTTTTAAAAAAAAACACGTTTTTCTTGTGGACTAAAAATCATACTATATATATACTATATATATACTTTACTCAATTAAACTAATTTCGGTCTCTAATTACTAGTTTTTATGATTGTATCTGAAATTGTTAGGCAAAAATAGCCTGCATGCCGAATTTCAGATCTCTAGAGCAATCAGAAGTGGGATAATTTTCGTTGTCAATGTTAACAACAAACAAACAAACAAACAAACAAACAAACAAACAAACAAACGCGAAGCTAAGCTAAGAAAAACGTGTTAAAAACTAAATGCTAATGCAAATGTTTGAGTTATTATCTAAGCGAATTTTCAAGATTCAACTCACTTAGTAAATCTTCATACTTCGAGCGAACGTGTCTTGGCTTCAGTAATACTTTACAGCATCGGGATTGCCAAAAGAGGATAGATCAGATTTCATTGTAAAATAATAAACGTAACGTCTTCCGTACATTGAATGGAATTTCCTGTCGCATCCCCTGTCGATTGAAGTCAAGCCCGCATGGCTCAGAAGCCAAGCGGGTTTGACTTCAATCATTTCAAAATGGCTAGTGTAGTTTTTAAATTTGAATATATAAAGTCTGGTCGCAACTGTACCAATCAGAGAGAATTTTTTATCCAATTTAAAAGCCCGTACAGGATTTCCCTCCAGCTATGCTTGTACAATTTACATGCTTGACGAATTAAACCTATATTTTTTTTATAATGCACCGCGCGTGCGGAAAGAAGACAATAATATGTTGTACCGTCTCCTCCATATTCATGTGTGGCCATTAGTTCTTTATTTTCCTATGTAAATCTGGATAAATTTCCATCGTAACATTGAATTGTAGGACCTTTACATACGCAAAAAATGTAATAAAAAAGTCTCAATTGTTCTCATCATAGGCATGAGAAACTATTCATTTCATCTCAGCGTCAATGAAAATATTGCATTTACAACACCGGAACAACTAAGGTAAGACCATCATTATTCATTTTTTGATGATTCAATTGATCAAATTTAAAATAAATCTTCAGCTGGCAAAATTTATATGCCTTTTCAGCCCCCGCATTTACCATGAATCAGTACACAGTATTACTTTTTCTTTCGATTAAATGTAATCAGCGGGCTAAAATTCAGGCTTCATGTACAAGATTTATGATATGTGTATTGAACGCGTATTCATGTTGAGTCAGGGGCGGCAGAAAAGTACTTATAAAGAGAGGTACTAATGCCCATGACAAAGCCTAATGGAAGGTAATCAAATAAGCCTTTGTATTGCCACTTCGTATCCGACGCATCTGCTCGGCCTCAACCACGTGCACAATCTGGCAATGAATAAACAGAAGAAGGAAGAAATAAAAAATTAAAAATTATACAATGTGCATGCTTGACGAATAATATTAAACTTATATTTTTTTAATAATGCTCCGCGCGTGTGGATAAAAGAAAATAATATATTGTATCGTATTTACCATTTTCATGTGTTGCCATTAGTTCCTTATTTTTCTATGTAAATCGAAAGAAATTTCCATCATCAAAGCTTAAAATCGAAAGAATCAAACAAATCGGAAAAATAAAATTCGTAATTACCGTGAAAATATTTCAGTCTTTGCCAGGGATTCTTAAGAAAAAATCTTAAATACTACTCATATATAAATTCTCAAAAATTTTTCCTGATACCAAAAAAGGCATCCGGTGAAATAGGCTTCATGTTGATGTGCCAAAAATTCTAAATATGTTAAATACTTTATTATAGATAATTACGAGTTTCTAAAAACGGGGGTTATAGTTCAAGAAATTATTAGCTTCCTCAACTGAATAAAATGAAGCCAATAAAAGACCGCACTGAATAAAAGACCCTGAAAGCATGTTCAATAATCTATTATAACTTTAATGATATGTATGGCGCTATATTTATGGTACCAGTTCTTTGCGAGTCGAATATACTTCTGAAGCATTTGTCTGTTTTGAATTGAACGGAAATTTCTAAGTCAATGTTTAGTTCCAAGTATCCTGAGCACGATATGCGCTACTGTGAAGTTGTGGTCCCTCAATTTTGCGTGTTGTACCTACAACTAAAGCCTGACTGAATTAAAAAAAAAAGTTGAATGGATTGCCGATGAAGTTAATTCTTGCGTCGTGCAGTGTTATTCGGAAAAATATTTGTGCTACAGTCCTCTGTCGAGTCATCAGTTACTTTAGTTACACGAATCTTTTTTAAGAAGCTGAATACAATTTATTAGTCAAAACATCTATCTTCCAGTTCCTTTGCTCTCTTAAACAATAACGTCTCTCTATTGAAATGTTATTAAACCTTTCATATTTCCTAGTTTCCACTGTAAATCAAATTTAAAAATATCTGACCTTGATATGGAATTACAGATGACAAAAGCACGTAACTGGCAGGAATTTCTGTCAGGTAGTTTTCCTGTGTTAAGTTCATCGTGTGATGTAATAATGGTGTTCGTTTTTGTCCATTGAATCGGGACAGTGCAAGGCGATTGCCGTCGTTCAGTGATTATTAATCGCATTATTTCCTGGACATTCGACACAATCTCAGAAAGGCAAAAAAAATTTCTGAGTCTAAGAACACACGCGGAATTCTTAAGCCTGAGATTGGGTGGCGTCTCACGCACGCGATGTCGCCTCGTTTTCCAACCTTGAATGGTCGGCGCCGGCATTTGAAAACTCGAAGACGGAAGAGAAAACGAGGCTTTTGACGACGGTGATCAGACGGTGTTGTAAGGTGTAAATGCCTGAAATAAGGCGTGAAAAGTGATCAAATACGGCGTGAAAAGTGATCAAATATGGCGTGAAAAGGATCAAGATGAGAAGCAACAAAGAGTTCAACATGTTACTGTGTCTATGTTACTTGAGCATAATGCATTCCGGCATTCATGTTGCCTCAATGACTTGTACTCACAATTAAAATAGAGATAGAGACATTGTAATCATAAGATATACGTAAATGTGAAGTAAATTGAGATGTGCAGATATCATGATGAATATGGAACAGGAAATATTGATAACGTACGTAGAAAAATGAAGGAAATTTGATTATTTGAAGAGGAAATCATGAATGGAGCTGCAAAAATATTCTATTTGAAATTTAACTCGTAAATGAAAACGAATCATTCGTAAAATAAATGTCTTATGAAAATAATAAATCATATTAGCCAAATGAAAATCATCCATCCACTTCAATGCAATAATGAAAGGACCGAAAATATAAACTGCAAGTACGAAATAGTTTGTGCCCCTCTCTGGAATCCTTATCCGTGTCAAGACTCGCTCAATGCCCGCGATAAAATCATTGAATATATTGAAACTCATGCCTAAATTACTCTGCACTAGAATACGATATTACAGGTAATCTCCATTCACGAATCTTTGTTGAGAACCTGGTTCATTGATTGGTGCAATTCTGCTCAGGAACCTTGAGACGATGTCTTGTATTTTCAGTTGAGCGTCTTTATAAAGGCTATTGGTGGTGCGGCCTCGAAGAGCGTTTGTACTGTGGTGCAGGCAAACTTTGGCTTGGATTTCTTCAAGCAAACTTCAGAAGATAAGACAGGTTAATTAAACGCGTTCGTCCAGAGGAAATTTATAGGAAACATGAAAGTTCGAAATTCAATTCAGAGGAAACTTGAAAATCCAAATGAAATTTAAGTAATACCAGAGCAAGGAAAAGAAAAGTTTTCGCAAAACCCGGTGGAACGACAGCGTTTTGCCTGGAGCTTTGCTGTAAGAAAAACAGTTGTTATCAAATACCCTTGCCCCAGAACCCAGTTTTCCCAGAACTCAAGCGAGCACAAAAGCGAATGCCACGATACGAAATTGGATTTCAACGAGTAAAAGTTTTCACTAAAGCGAAAGGTAAACAAGACAAGAGAAGGACAGAGTTTAATTTATAAACTTCAAATAACACTTGATTAAATTGCGATTAGAAAGATAGACACATAAAAGTTATTGTCGTTGTCCGAATGTCAATCTGATGATTTCAAATTTGCTCTGACTGAAAATTAATGTGTGAAATGAATTTATTTGTTTCCTATTAAAAAATCTTCGATTTTCGAAAAATAATTTTGCCGATTTGGGTTCATTGTCGATTACCCACTTCAAATAACATACATTACATATTGTAAAATAGTTGATACGCTACAAGTTCAACACACGTACATCAACTAATAATTAACATAATAAGGACGAATCTAGAACACAAGATGGACGAATCTCAAATTTAACCTTTGTTCAGGTTCAATAGCGCATGGAAGACTTTGGCTATTTTGCTTAAACCTATATGTTCTTTGGAAGTGTACTCCATCCTTTCTTTATTTATTTCAATATTCATTTCTGAATAGCCGGTAACGTTCCAAAAGAGTAACGTCCCAATTTCAGTTCTTCCAAGAGATTTAAAGTAGATGCCCTAATTTAATAAATATAAACTCTCATAAGATTTTTCCCACGCAAATGGCGAACTAAAAAAAAGAGTTTATTTACGCTTTAAAAATAAATTAAAAGTGACATAAAAATCCATTGACTTTAAGAAAAATTATCAAAATAGGATTAAAATCAATGCGTTGCGCGTTCGTTGAGACTCAGCAGGGCTCAGGTGACTTCCATGCGACTGAGTTGGTCCCACGGTGAAAAAAATCCTTTTCGATTTCCGGGACGTCGCAGGGCCGAAAAAATGGAACGACAAAAAGTTCACGAAATTTCTTACTCTGAAGGGCAAGTTCCAAGACGAAATTTTTATTTCCTTAATGCTGCAGTCGTTATTCACTACATACCACGACATCCCGCAGTCTTTGCTCATCACATATACCGACACTATATAAGCAGTTATTGTGTCCTCCTTATACGATACTTAATTAGAAGCTCTTGCGAGTTTAGTCAGCACAAGATATACCGACACTCAGCAGTTGTTGCGCACAACACATACTGACACTCTGCAGTTGTTACGCACAACACATACTAACACTCAGCAGTTGTTGCGCTAGCAGTTGTTGCGCACTACACATACCGACACTCAGCAGTTGTTGCGCACTACACATACCGACACTCAGCAGTTCTTGCACACTACACATACCGACCCTCAGCAGTTGCTGCGCACTACACATACCGATATTCAGCAGTTGTTGCGCACTACACATACCGACATTCAGCAGTTGTTACGCACTACACATATACCGCCACTCAGCAGTTGTTGCGCACTACACATACCGACACTCAGCAGTTGTTGCGCTCTACACATACCGACACTCAGCAGTTGTTGCGCACTGCACATACCGACACTCAGTTGTTGCGTATACATTGCCTCGTGTTATGAGACCTGACGAGTAGAAAGATCTCATTCCCTACCGAGTAGCAGATCTGAGTGTCGCTGTCCAGGCTAATTAGCAGGCTTGCTTTCGGCGCTATTGATCATCCTTGAGCAGGAAAATAAACTGTGCTCTCGCGTACGACAGTAATTGCTTCGAAATTCCCAAAGGCTGAGAATTCCCTTGCAAATAATGTATTTGTTTGAGAACATATTGCACCTGCACTAGGTTTTTTCGAAGTAACTGTTGAAGTTATTCGTAAGATCGCATTGACGATTTTAAAATACGTCATGAACGCTAATTTTACTGGAATCTTAAGTAAATAATTAAATTAAAAGCTATTCATAATCAAATTAATTTTTTTTCACTCGCAGATATATTTCATGAAGCGCTATTTTGACGTAATGTCTGTAAAATGAACAAAAAAACTTAATGATACAACATTTCCACAAACTATCTTTCGTTGTGCATAATAATTTGGCTTAATTATTTGCATTTGCATTAGTACTGGCCTTATATCTGTGTTGCTTCTTGCTCGTCTACAGCTTGCAGAATTAATCTGTTTGGTGTTTTTGAACGCATTACGGAGAATGGTTGCGTGAAAGATTTACCTTGCCTCTCTTTTTAGCAAACAAGATTGATGTTCAAATTTAGAAGCTCCGGCTCCCTGGAATGTTTTTTTGAACTTCGTGAGAAAATGAGGTTTTCCTGATTCGTGAAAAAACTTATAAAAAATTTATATTTGGAACAAACTAAAAATAATTATATATACGAAAGAATTCGAGTTTTTATGAATTGCAAAAGGAGCCTAGAGAATATATGAGAAAGCATGACATAGAACGTGATTTTTATTAGCTTTAATGTTCTTACATTATTTTTTGTTCAAACTTGTAGACCTGCAAATCTAGAAGACCCTTTAGGTAACATTTCCAATAAAATGTTTCATAATTTAGTAAATTGTTTTATACTTTTTTAATTTATTGGATCATAAGAGATAATATGCTGCAGTAATCTTTATCCTTAGCATAACGATTGAAGATAAAAGATAAGCGGAGTTAATAATTCAGAGGACTGCCATAGGATAGAAATAAATTGTGAGTAAAAAAGAAAAATTGGTGGAAGGTTATGTTTTTTTCGAAGCTTCAATCTGAGCTTGAAATCTCACAAACCAGAAAATACTATGGTGTTTATTACTGATTTGAAATACCTCATTCAAAAATATTCGTTAATCATACAATTGCTATTCAGATGGCAGCCGATTCGTTCGAATTTTTTAAAGGTTTTTTGAAATTGAGGCAATTTTTCAAATAGGTTTTGAAAACGATTACTGGGAGCTAGGAATAGCGAAGGCCCTTATGGATGCGTCAAGTTTGTCCAAGCTGCAGCGTAGGACGGATCATTGTATTAGTATTCATGGTGCTATGCATATACTCAGGCCATCGCCGAGCTATACATGAATACGTTCGAGGTCTCAAGTGCGCAACTCGAAATGAACG
The DNA here is from genome assembly GCF_000764305.2 of Hyalella azteca. Lineage (NCBI taxonomy): Eukaryota > Metazoa > Arthropoda > Malacostraca > Amphipoda > Hyalellidae > Hyalella > Hyalella azteca. The sequence continues at coordinate 299,977 of NW_025935823.1, read as the reverse complement.
TGCGTAACTCTTACTGAATATGCGTATCTCTAACTGAATATGCGTATCTCTAACTGAATATGCGTATCTTTAACTGAACGTGCGTATCTCTAACTGAATATGCGTATCTCTAACTGAACGTGCGTATCTCTAACTGAACAAACGTTTCTCGCACTGAACGTGTGAACTGAGCGTGCGTAACTCTAACTGAATGTGCGTTTCTCAAACTGAACGCGTGGATCTCGCACCGTATTGCGAATCTCTAACCAAACGTGCATAATTCTAAATAAATGGAACCTTCCAAATGAAACCGAAACCATTAATGGAAATTATTCAGTTGGTAAATTATATCTTAATAATTTTTTAATCTAAAAAGAAAAGACAAATTTGTACTGCGAATTTTTCTACCGGTTTTTCATAAAATCTTTTTGAAACACGCTATAAATAATAAAAGGTGTTATTGTTTTTCATTTTACTCACCAACATCAAGTTTCAGTTTCCAAATAGAAATAAAATTTACGGTCCGAAGGAATACGAGCCCGGCAATTAGTAAAGAGCTACATATAACGTTGCGGAGGACTTAGATTGATCGAACTGTTTGTTCCCGAATACATTAACCTTCGTTAATGCTATGACTAGCTTCTAAACTAGCGTCTTAAACACCTTGTAGCTAGTTTTACGGTCTTTTTTTTTTACCGTACGCTGACCAAGCGTTAAACCTTTTATCTCCGGATACATCAACAATAATCAGTGCTATTCGTACCTAAAGGTTCGGTATCTTTGGTTACTATCCTTGGACAAAGCTTTAGCTCATTTATCTACCAATAAATTAACCGTTGTCAAAACAATCTGCTCGTATTGACCTGGTACCGAGAGCTACCGTCCGTAGTCAAAGATAAAAACCATTTATCTACGGTTGCTTAATTCGTGGCTTCATTTATTTCCATATAAAACTTTTTGGTAATTAGAGTTACTTTTAGTTGGCAGAGGATCAACCAGTTTGTGCATGTGTCCGTCTTCGGACATCTTATCATATATGCCAGCTTCGAACATCTTAAACTGCATCTCAGTTCCTTAGGTAAACTCGTAATTAAAAATAAGCTTAGAAGCTGTAGATTACACTGACTGGAGTTCTAATTAACGACTAGAAATAGTTGAGAACTATTATGAGTTGAGAACGCTTCAAGATCATAATCACTATTAGGAAGATATAATGATAGTTGGAAAAACGATAATTTCTGTGTAATATTACGGACTGTAAACAACTTCAAATGACCTTAGAACGTAAACACGGAAACAAATTAATTCTATCGCGTGGAGAGGAGATTCAAAATTTCAAAACTGACTTGAATTGCTGAGCACTCCTTTTGTTAAAATGCTATGACGTCAGGTCAGGAATGTTTGAAATGTCCTCTGCCACAACACGTCATCCGGAAAAAAGGATTCTCATGTAATAGTGACGCAAGCAACTACTCTATTTCTGCATAGATTGAAAACCCTCTAGTAATTTATTCGAATCCTTTTACAGCTTACAATTATTCCAATTATTTTGAGAGGTTTCGGATCACCCCAGGTAATAATTAGAGTTCTTTGATTAATATAGAATGATAATTTTTTCAGAGGATCAACTGGCCTTTCATTAACCAACCAGACAGCTTTTGATGTCAGATTTTTTTACACCGACCCAGGGAGACAAAAGAATTTTGCCTCGAATATTTAGCTATGCAACGAATTTAACGAGCTGTCCAGTGGCCACGCTTCGAACGTCAACTCATCGTACCTATAACATGAACTTTGTGATGAATTCTTTGATTATTTTGAAGAAATTCGTTTTTTCTATGTACTAATCATGGTTCGAGACCATCGCGATATGTAAAGCGATGTTCTCCAACATTCATGAAATTTTTTATGTGAATTGATCCAAATTTTTCCATCCAGATAATTTGTTCCTAAAAATGAATCTCATCAGACCACAAATAATTGCGGACTCTGACAGAAGTACCTAATTTATGCATGAAAATTCTGATCAGAACAAGAATATCGAGAAAATATTCAGCCTTTGGGGCTTTACGAATTGCTACCTTAATGTTATTATTATTTCGAAGCATTGTTTCTTTTTTCTCTTCATTTTTTCACTGAAAATATTTTTTCTACTGACTTTCAGAAGAGTCAGAAAATCATATAGGCCCGTATGCTAAATAGGGCACTAGCACTACGAAGTAGCACTATGCACTACGAAGTGTCCTGTTGGTATGCTAAATACGTCACAGACACTAAGCACTTCGAAGTAGCTCTACAATGTTTAGTGTCGCTTAGTGTCGCACTACTGATTCGTATGCAGAAAGACTTTGAAGTGCTACTTCGCTGTTAGAGTACTTTATAGTGCCGCACTACGCTATGAGTCTATTGAAGAATGGTAGTTAGTGCTCAAATAATTAATTATTCCCTGAGTAATTCTCATTCTTTGCATAAGATTGGTGTAAAATGTCTAATTGTGATGATAATAGTACTAGTGAAAATTTTGATGGTGAGCTGAAATTCGCAATGCGTCTGCGCACCTTTCCCATCATATATTCAAAGTCCACGCTTCCCAAAGACATCGAACAAAAGAGAGAAGCATAGAAAGTTCTTGCAGAAGAATTCAAATGACTCCATAAAAAAAATTCAAAACATGGCATCAAAAACAAGAAAAGTATTTTCTACTTCTACGCTGTTCATCTGTTTCGCCAAGGAAAATGTCAGCCACAAGAATAACATGTTGTTCACTGAAGCGGCACACTTTTTTATGTTCATGGCATGTAGTTCCTGAAGTTTTTACGCGATGATGCCTTTGCTGTAAGCCAAACAGATCCATAGCTGACGAAGTAAACAAGGTGAGATATACCGTAGTGTCGTCGCGAAGTGCGGTGTGTAGGACACTTCAGATTTTTGTAGTGCGCGTTATGCTTTTGGCCCTATTTAGCATACCAACCGTAGTGTTCTATGCCGCACTATGGCTTGTAGTGCGTAGTGCTACTTCATAGTGCTAGTGCCCCATTTAGCATGCCAACCGTAGTGTTCCATGTCGCACTAGTACGGCACTACGGCTTGTAGTGCGTAGTGCTACTTCGTAGTGCTAGTGCCCTATTTAGCATACGGGGCATTTACAATATTTGTTTCACAGTAAATATCCTGCTACGCTCTAACATACTTATGCAATAACATGTAACAATGCAAATCTAACTGCAGTCCATTTTTTTACGTAAATCAATACCAATTACTTTATTTACTTCTTTTATTTTGAACAGGTCTTTGAACCAAAACAAATTTTTCTTTGGAAATTCGAACGTTTTCTTAAGCTAAACTTCCACCCAAAGACATTTTGTTTACGAAGAAGTTATTATACTTTTTCGATGGAATTGACTTAGAAGAGAAAATTGATCAGTGCTTCGAACTTCACGCGACTCGTAAGAACCGGGGCAGGAATTTAAATTTTTGCTTTCAGAACCTTGTCGCTAGTCGTGGACTCTAAGAAACCTGTCGATATTTATTAAGGTAAATACCGTGAAAAAAGATCTGTACAAACCTGGAAAATACGAGAATTTTGATATCCAGTGACGCAAAAATCATCGGTACCTGTGAATGGGAATACAAATATCCTGTGCATTGAAAAATAAAATGTCTAGCATCTATTGACCTCGAATATTCCAGTCGCAGATTGGAGAAATCAAATAACTAAATAGCTTTGATTGTAACCATTTGAATGAGTTTCTGCTCACTATTGTGAGTGTCTATTGAAATTCTGAAAATTCATGGCTTCTCATTGCTTGCGCATGTAGGTATATTTAAAGAATTAAAATTCTTTTTATAAATTCGCAGCGCATTCTTAGCTCCCGGCTAAGTTCGGGCGATAAAATATATTAAATAATTTTTGTTATTTTAAATTTATTATTTGGAAGTGATTCTTAAACTATTTATTTAAAAACATGTTTCATATAAACTCTAGTCTTTAATTCAGCATAAGTTTTCCAAGAATTTGTGTAAAGAAATAAACAGCACCTTCAGTTATTAAATGTGTGTTCGCTGAAGCTCCTTAATACGCACTATACAAAAACTTCAACTCCGTGTCTCCCTTCAACCTCGTATGAAAAACACAGCTAGATGCCATACAAGATACAGCTATAATATGAGCATTTTATAAATAATTTTCTAAAGAAAGAACCCAATCTATGTGAACAAATATTGTTTGATTCGATTACAGAAGTTAATTTCGATACAATAAAACTATAGGAAACTCTTCCTCTTCTATAATCATAGAATCATTACTAATATAGTGTAGCTTTTACAGGATTTTGCAGGATGCCACTAAACTAGTTTCCTAATTAAATACATGTCGGATACAAATTCCAATTTACACCGTTATATTTCACGACAGGTCCTCCATCACTGTGATGCCGGCAGTACGTGGTCCCTGCAGTTTATTAATTCAACGTAATCTGCATTCTCTCGCCCCCCGGCACCAAGTGCACGGTAATTACTATAACAATTCCACAACTAAGGTAATTAAGTGAAGTATTCACAAGCAATCGTTCTGCATTATATGACTCGCAGCTTCCCATGCAATAAACTAACAGTTCATTGTTAGCTTTGGATGCTGAAGTAATGGCGCTGCTGCTCGTTTGGAATTCTCTCCAATTTATATTGTGGGCTTAAATTAAATGGTTGGAATTTAGTTCAAGCAGGGTCTTGTGGAATAATTATGGTTTATAATTATGCACAGTTCAGTTGAAATTTGGATTTAGAAATACTTTGACGAAACTAATTATGACTTCAATCACAGCATGATACCTTCATCCTAATCATTCAAAAAACTTGTGTTAAACAGATCACTATCATTTCAAATTAAGCCTTTTATAGAAAAAAATTTTCTCGCACAAGGATGTCTCCTCCCCCATGTTGGTAGGCGTTCAAGCTGTCTCTCATCAAAGAATCAATTAATTTTATTTTACCGTATTCTTGCTATTGATAACCATGAGTTCATTTAAAGAAGAAACCATTCCCTGTTAATCACAGAAGTTCTATATCACGCCTCATCTAACCTCATCCCGTGCGTCATTCACTGTATGTTTATTCGCATCTTCTTTTCTAAGAAAAGTTCTTCGTCGATATTTAGGTCTAATCATTTTGCTGATGGCTTTTCACTATTTTCCTAATTTTTCTTTCAATTGTTCTGATATATTCCTTATGTTTTATAATTTATATATAATTGATTAGCGCAAATCGTTTTTATACTTTCATTTTTCATCGTGCACGTTTCTCAGCCAAACACGACAAGCCCTTATATGGTCGTACAATCGAAACTCGCTTAAGTACACGTAGCGGTCTAAGTACACGTAGCGACCGAATTCTTCTCTGTTATTGGCGGGAGTACATGCTAATAATATTCAAATTGGCCCTACAAGGCGGCGTGGGGGCGATGTAATTTCACGCACTATATTACCATAATAACATTTAAATTTATCGTTTGAGATGGCCACACGATGCCGATACTTTTTAACTTTATCGATATAATCAAATTTTAATTTATTATATAAAATAGCAACTTAAAAGCGATGCTACTTCAGTTCATTATGAGTCTGAGGCTGAAGAGCCATGAGGCAGATGAGCTATGAGGCAATCACCGTTAGTTTCAGGAGCGGAAATTTGAGCAGCGCTTTTGATCATAACTGTGACGCAGGCCCCCCACCTACAGCACCCACGACGTCCATAACCTTAGTCCCGCTTAATGCTCAATATTGCTTTTTAATGCTTGGGATGAGGCAAGGGCGCTTCGGCCGAATAAATAAATATAAGCCAATTTTATTCGTTCAAAATTAAACTGCTGTAGGTATGCAAATTTTTTAAATACTTCGGAACTGGTTAAAAAAACTGAGTTCACTCAACGCAAAATTATATGGATGTAAAATTTTAATACAATTGTTTTTAAACAATTTACTCATTCAATGTTTGTAAAAAATATAATGTAGCCGATAGCTTCAAAATTCAATGCTTTTTTTGCTAGTTAATCTCAAGAAACGCTAGCAAGTTCTGGAACATGATCAAACATATATAGCTTATAAAAATTCAAATCTATCTCATGCTAAATATAATAGGTTACCAATATAAAATAATTGTCTATATAAGTTTTGATAGTCATATAAATAACAATAATATTAATATTATTAAAGGAAATAAGTTACTAACTACACTGACCTGTCAAACTTAGACCGAACTTGGACGTCTGCCTGTGGCTACTTGAGTCTGTAAAGAGATCAATGTGGGAAGTTCATATATTTATTTATACGAAAAATATAGCCCTGGAGCAGAAAGTAAGTGACATTCTTCCCTTTTAGATGTTGTAAAAGGACATGAAATATCTACAGTAGGCTTTCAAAAATTACTCCTGATATCTAAGGCAAGAGAAAATTCACCAAATGTTTGAAAAATCGAAAACAATTCGCTGCCTTTGTCGATTTTTGTAAACGTTTGGGAACTTTTATAGAAATTTAATTCATTTAATACGTTGCCATTTATATTTTTGACCAGAATAAAAATATAATGATATCAAGTTTTACCACAACTCTCATACAAACAAGTGGGCTCTATTGTCCATATCTTGACACAGTTCATACCTCAGCACTAGCTGAAAGAAGACTTTTCACTGACAGCCATTTTGCCGGACCAAATTGGGTTAAGATGACCCAAACAAGTATTTCTATGAGTAAAGGAAATGTAAAAATCAACGACACAATTCCCAGCTTTTCCTTGAAAAATTAAAATATTTGTTATATATTACATAGCGAAGCTGGTACTTCAATGCCTTGCTCTTTTTATAGACATTGACGTTTGTTTATAATGCGTTACGTCTATAGTCCCTTATATCCAGCATTGATCCCAAGCATTGCTATATTTCAGCTGACACTCGAAAGCCTTTATTAAATATCTCCTGTACACTCAAACAAATGTGTGAGACATCCGCTATATAGCAATTCTTTTCTGCTCCTGTATGAGTCATCCTGACCTAGTTTAGCCCTTCAAATGCGAATCAATACTACGGTAATTCTCTGCTCGTACTGTTGGTAAGAAAGTGCTTCATTATTTGGACAATATGAGCCTTTCATTTGTCTGAGAGTAGCACGGCAGCAATACTGAGAAGTTGAGAAATGCAGCGCAACAGCAAACGCATTCCAGCGATTCCCGTGCGGAATTCTACGAAGATCAAGTGAGGGAAAGTGCAAAGTTTGCTGTGTGTTCAACCGTGAATTAACTCCTAATATCTCATAACATATATAATTATATACCCTTCATTTATTGTTATTTTTCACAGATTCCATAGATAAATATATCGGACGTGATGTGGCATCGTTATTTTCATTGCTGTATTCTCCCGTTGTTCTTTATTTCAAAGTTTAAATGGGTGTCATTGTACAAATCTAATAGTTTGAAACATTGATAAGGATCGTTTATAAATAAAATTCAGCACATTTTAAAGATATTTTAAATAAATATTCTTCTCTATTTGTTGAAAGTCTAACGAATAAAAAGCCCCCTCACTATTATCTGTTTGTTTTTATTCATGCTTTCTCCAATAAAAAATCAATCTTGTTTTTTACAGTATTAGACTTGAGTTTCACGGATATTTTCAATGAGAAACCTAATCAAAATCAAAATTTGTTTCAAGATTGGACTAGTTGCAGACGATCTCTGCTAGTCCGGTTAAAATAGGGAATTACATTTCAAATGTTGTTGAAATTCGCTAGGTAACGGCACAAAGTTTCAAATTTGATTAATTAGATTTCATACGTCTGTCTTACATAATTATAAAAAAATATAGATCTTTAAAGTATGAGATGAATGATGTAAGTTTAATTATAGCCATATATATTTGATGTTTAACCATAAGTTAAACCAGCCACAATAAGAATATACTCGTTTTAAAGAGGTTTCAGCACTCGACTTGTTCCAACACAGGTGCGCTACTTGTGTGATGATCTCCTGAGCCTCAAGGTAAACCGCGCGCGACATCTCGAGCGGCGAAGCCGTAAGCGCGTTACACGCTCGCTGCACAGGCCATCCTTTCGAGGTTAGTGCGCCATGGCATCAAACCACGGCTTGCCATGGCAAGGCATGGTGTATCAGTACACGGTGCGGCATGGTACACGGTGCGGCAGAGCATCGCGCAGCATGACACATTCACGAGTGGCATTACAAATCATTGCGAAGCATGTCCCATCGTTTCGTATAATGTCACATCATCGAACGGTATTTCACATCATCGCGTGGCATTTCACATCATCGCACGGCATGAAACATCATCACTCAATTTGACACATCATCACGCAACACACATCATCACTACTGATGATACATCATTCCGTATCATCGGACGTTGTCGACCATGGATGGTCAACATCTGTGCCAATGTTCCTCTCGCTGCGAACGTCGTCTCGCCATTCGAGGAGATTGAGTTTCCCGCGATACGCCGGCAAGAATTTACGGCAAACGTATTCGCTTTTTGGTCTTAATAAAAACCCTGCGCCCGGAAAACTGCATTCGCTTTCTCCACAGGCAATAAAAGCAAAGATGCTTTCAGAAAATTGCGGTTATCACCATGGGATCGCAGCGATAACGATAAAGATAAATAATAGACGTTACGATTACGTTGTGGTACCTAAATTTCCATCGTTTATAGTGCGCGCGAACGCCCATTATCTCCTGTGCGAACAAAACGTTTTCAAAACGTCATCTTCTATTTCGTGTATATCATAAATTGCAATATAATCTATTGTTTTTAATGAAAAGAAACGTATTTACAATTATAATTATATCACACACCAAAAACTCAATCAGTGGTGCATGGAATTAAAGATATTTTATCTGCATTGAATGGTAATTGTGGTAAAACGAGAAAACAAGGTAAAAACCAACAGATTGAAATTTATTTCGGGCAGTCATTGTCCAGAAATTCAGGTTATGCATTACTGCGTAAATGGCAGATGCCTGATTGTCTGCCTTGCGCCCACGCGATAGATGTGGGCACCCAGTAGCTACGCCCACGAAGTGAACATGGGCAGTTATCTCTTTGTGAGAGGGTTTTTACACTAAGAAAAATGAGTGAGACTTTGTCAAGATTGCTATAAAATGTATTAAGTCTATCAACGATTATGATATAATTTAAGTTCAAATCTACAAATGATGTGGCTACTGGTTATTAAAGCTCATGAGCTTATCTCTTTTAAGTGGCTTCGCTTAATTAATTCATTATAATTCCCAATTAATTAATAATACTTGAACAATTCAAAATAAACTTTTCATAAAAATATTTCTAAATCAATATTTTTATGAAATATATGCACGTTAACTTACCCTTTTCTTCCTGATAAACCAAGACAGCTGTAATGATACATTGCGGTCACACACTTTCCATAGATTTTTTGAGGATCGTTCGCATCACCTTAAAAATCGCTCAAAAATTTAGCCCCGTAGTTTTTCTCTTTTTGGACTCGTTGAGGTGTAATGAAGTCATCAATCACGGCCCCAAGCCAAGCACACATTGTTTAATGGGTATTTTTAGGTAAGCCAAGTCATCAAGACTGTCGCTGTTGGAGGGCTCGCATTTTTCATAAAATTCCGTAAAAAACAACAACTGCCAGAAAATTTTAATTGTTCTCGCCGTGGGGATGTATGCGTGTAATTAGAGCCTCGATTACCCCAAGCTTGAATAATTGTTAGGGTAACTCTTATATTGTTAGGGTAACTTTAGAGGAACTTTGTAGAAAAAAGGAGATAATAATTAAGGAAGAATAAGCATAGTCTCAAGAGCTTGCTGCCATGAAGATTAATGATGGATCTGCCTGGGAAATCGCCCCAGAAACTGAACTTCTCCAGGAATTATTCACTGCTAACTTGCTTTAAACTTCTTCAACTTTGCTCGAGGTCTCGTAAGTTTAAACTTATCCTTTCCTGATGAAGCGGATGCACACTGTAAGAATTTTACCCTGACTTAGGTATAAATTCCTACCGGTGGTGACAATCGAAGTGGATTTCTGGCGTTACTAACCGTAATGGTACTTAGCTTCACTACGTAGAGGTTTGTTGCTTCACTAAGTTAATAACCGTAAAGGTACGTAGCTTCACTAAGTTACTAACCGTAGAGGTTCGTTGCTTCACTAAGTTACTAATCGTAAAAGTTCGTTGCTTCACAACGTTACTAACCGTAAAGGTTCGTTGTTTCACAACGTTACTAACCATAAAAGCACGTTGTTTCACGACGCTATTAACAATAAAGGTTGGTCATTTCACGACGTTACTGACCGTAGTGGTACGTCACTTTATGATCTTAATAACCGTAATGGTGAGTTGCGTTACAACTTTACTAATCACAGCTAACAGGGTGATCAATGTACATCGTCACAACTTTAAACAACTGTGCATTCCCAGAGAAACTTAATTAACACCAGTAAAATATATTTAACAATGAATAGAGAATAAGACCATGCAACATTTACTTAATCTGTCTCTATTAGAATACATGGTGAGCTACAGTCGCTTTTAAAACGACCTACGAGTCACGAATCACATGCATTTGTATACACGTCTTTGCAGACTTTTTTCATACATACATAGCCTAATAATTGCTGTTCTGTAAATTACAATTGTAATCACATGATTTTTTTCGAAAGAATTAAAGAATTTCTTTATTATTTCTGAAGTTATAATATATTGGAGAAATTAATGAATTATTTGTTTTTAATTAATTATAACGATAGGTATTGAAAATTCCGACAAGTTCAATAGAAAATTAACACACTTGCGAGCCAATGATTAAACATTTGAATTTGAAAATTCAAGACCACAGTTATCAATTCTTAATTGGTTTGACAGCGAATTTTCATATTCTTTTACAAGGTATTCAATATTCATTAATTTTTCAATTAATTATCGACTATTATTTTAAAGTTTTAACGCTGCAACTCAAACGAAAAGGATTTCGATCTTCAATGCAATTTATTATAAACAACGTATAATTCGATTAGTAAGTATTCAATCGGTGAAACAAGCACCACAAACCATCAATTAAAACGTAATTGGCGCACTCGTCTTTTATGCTTCAGTATAAAATATCAAATTAATGCAATACAAATTATTTATAAAATATCATTGACAACAATCACGGTTCCTTTTATCAGGCGCTTGGAAAAAAGCGAAAGCAGCATTCGGCGACGAAAATTTTCTTTTATACTGAACTGGACCTTTGTTAGCTTCTCAATCTGATATCATTTTATTAACAACTCATTTTTTTCAAACGGGACTTATAATCAAGAGAAATAATGGAGGATTTTACGACGATTTTCACGAGAACGGCGTCTGCTGATTTTAGTGGTAATTGTGACTATAACAATCTTACGGTAACTCATTGAATCTTTGCAGATTTTTCTCTTCAATGTCCATAATTTGCTAGTGTCTTATTAATCCGGGGCAAAATAGCAAAAGAGTTATAATGAAAGTTTATACTTGCAGATATTTTTATTAAAAAAATGAAAACGAATAATTTCAACGAGGTCATTTAATTACGAATAATACCTGCTAAATTACAGTCAGGATAAATAGACGACCGGCAAATAAATCTTACATGCCATAAATAAACCACCATCAAAACTTTATCTCTGCACGGCGCAGGCGAGCAATAAATGTTTCATAATAATTAGTGAACTCCATTCGAAACGTGCGCCAGATCAACCACATTCTACGAAACTTTTTGAGATTATAAATGTCGCTGTGATGATATAGCGTCGTTAATCTCAGCTGTGAATGGCACGGAAAATGCAATAGACCAGTCAACGCATAAGTTTTTGTGATATGAGTATATGAGTGATGTGTAGTTGCCTGATAATCATCATAGGATAACTTGTAGTGTACCAAAATTATAATTTAATTTCCTCGAATGAATTTTACCTTTTCTTCGAACATGGCAACACGGCCATCATATGTTTCTTGTAAATATATTTTTCTTGGAATATATAATTATTTAAATATATATTGCTTGGAATGAGTATTGCCTAATGCCAGGTTTAGAGCGCACAATAGAGGCATCGTTACGAGGAGTCGCTAACGACCCTCGGATGGATGAGGGCTTTGGACGCCGACTGTCTACATTTATCATGGAACTATTGTTGTCTCACTGCAAATATATTTATTATTACATATACTAGGCATAATTGTTATCTACATTGCATATTGGTATATATTTGATATTATCGGTTATACGATGTATTTTTTCTTATTCTATTCCTCTTAACAATCGTGTCGGTGATGGTGTGGCCAATCACTCTACAAAAATTCCTATGCATAATTGAAATAATTCGCCCTTTTATCATCTGAACTGCTTCACAATCGAGATAATTCATAATTTCATAATCTGGAATGACTCAAAATTGAAATAATTCACCCTTTCATCGTCTGTACTGGTTCATAATTGGGATAATTAACCCTTTCATAATCTGAACTGATTCATAATAATTGCGATAGTTAAAGTATAATATTTTCCCGATGCCTGTGAAGATGCTGGTTATTAAGCGATGTACAGATGCTTGTAATTTGTAACAATAAAAATTACTTTTAATGAATGCACTGAACAATTTCTCGTGTAATTGATTTATCATTATTTGGTGAAATGCCAAAAATTAATTGAAAGTCATTGATTGTATTTCTTAAATCAACGGAAAATTCAGCTCAAATGATTTTCCACAATTAAAATTATTAACTGAAATCATTTTAACTTATAACTTTTCCTCAATGGGAACTGGTTTTAACTGAAACATTTCTTCTCCTAAATCTGAGTTTGTTTCTGTAAACCATACAAACATTTTCCTTTTTTATTGAAATTTTTTCCAATTGGGCATGCTATTTTCACTAACGAAAACGTAACTTTTTAACGCTAGATCTTGGTTTATCCAACAACGCTAAAATTGTATTCGTTCTTCTATTAATGTCCCTTTTTATTGTAATGGGATCGAGAGCCTCAACGTTTATCGCATTCCGAACAATCGTCCGCTGCGACGTCCTTGGGCGATCATTGCGTCGGAAGGCGTGATTTCAGAACCTGATCCATGACCGCAATTACGTCGTGGATATCGAACGGCGATTTGCGGGATGCGGATCGCGATTTAGAGAACTGGACTGTCTTGCAGTGCTGTGCCTGATGGTCGTACGTTTCACTGAACTGCCCTGCAGTGCTGTGCCAGGATGGTCGTACGTTTCACTGAACTGCCTTGCAGTGCTGTGCCAGATGGTCGTACGTTTCACTGAACTGCCTTGCAGTGCTGTGCCAGATGGTCGCATGTTTCACTGAACTGCACTGCAGTGCTGTGCCAGATGGTCTTACGTTTCACTGAACTGCATTTCCGTGCTATGCTACCATGACGTACGTTTTACTGTGGTTATTATCGAACGCTGACTTCGTTATTTTCGACTAATTTATTCACTTCTGATCTTGCTTGAAGATTCGGTTACGGTATTGTGGGGTACGCGAAACATTAATTTTAGACGAGAAAAGGGACACTAGCAAACTTTCAAGTAAAATAATGTTGGAAATACAATTTATATCTTTTACTCCAGGAATCTGTCCCTAAAACTTTTTCAAACTTAGGATTAAAGCGCCCTTACTTGGGTCCGAATTTAAATCACCGACTCAAAAATATTCTTTACAAAATTTGTGAGAAACATAGGGATTTAAATGATCGTGAATTTATGCGATGTTTAAATATTTCGAGTTCTGCCGCAGATAATCAAAGTTTTCGTGACCTGAAAACTTCCGCGTGTTGGAGTTACGTCACTGCGTTTGATGTCTCAACGTATGCGCGGGTGCCGAGGTTGCCATCAAAACGATAGAGAGTATCACAAATTTCTAGCTGGTCGAACTACCCAATTTTTTATTTCAGGTTTGCATTCAGAATTTTTGAACTGGGGCTGTGCTATATTTATTTATTGGACGAATATTTGAATGATCTGAATATTTTTCGAAGTGTTTTTTCGGAAGTGTTACGTAATGTTTGACCGGTTTTCTTCTTTAAAATATCCAGCTAAGTATTCGCCACTCGTCAATGAATTTTTCAGTAATATTTGTGTATTAATTAACATTTATCACTCACAAATTGGCGGTTTCTACTTCGAACTTAAATGTTTACGTAAGTTTATTATCATAATCTATCGCAAAACTCGACAGGAGAAGTGATTTTCATGTTCACTTATGTCGAGTCTGAGATCAATAATGTCAGGCTGCTGGCCTGACTCAGCCACATTATTCACTATAATAATTCCTGTATTCGCATCAGCTGAATCCCCAATTACCAGTTCCATGTTATGGAGCAAATTGGCTTGAAAATTAATTAAAAATGGAACAGGTTCACACAGGCAGCAATGATACAAAGGCTGCGTCGCGTTATAATGAGGAACATTCTGAACGCTTATTTTACTACAAAATGTTTATATCACTTAATTATTGTTAGGTTTATTCAGTGCACTTAAAGTAAGGCCAAAATAATTATTTGTCCACATTCTTGCCGAGATTCCCGTGCATTCCAGGCTCATGCAGCGCAGTTCGCGGCCCTGCCAGCATTAAATGCTTCGGCAGAACTTTGCTTCAGGAATTTTTGGGTGCAGTAACACCGGCTTAAACCCGAGCACGGAGAAGTGTAATATTTGCATGCATGCAGAGGGAAGTTGTTCAAAAATTATTTGTACGATTATAGCATGGAGAAAAAGGTCAAAAATGGGTTATGTGAATCAGACAATACATAACTTTTTTTGTAATCTAGACTTGGTTGCTTGGCCGTAGTGGTTAAAATTGAATTTCACGTGTGAAGCTTCAAGATTTCTGGAGACTTCTAGTATACCTAGAAAGCTATTGTCATAATGCAGTAGCCCAGAAGGTGCGGCTCAGACGACTTCAGCCCAGAGAAGTCGTAGACATCTGTGCTGGTGTCCATACGATTGTTGTCCTGAAGACATTACCCAAGAAAACTTTTTCCCATGAAGATGTAGCCATAAGACTGCTGAATAGAAGGCTGTTGCTATGAAGTTTGTGGTCTAAAAGGACATAGCTCAGTTGGCTCTAGACTTGAAGGCCATAGGGCAGAAGGCCGCGTAGCCCACAAGGCTGTAGCCTAAACGGCCGTAGGCCAGAAGGCTGCAGCCCAGAAGGCTGTGGCCTAAACGGCCGTAGGCCAGAAGGCTGCAGCCCCCGAAGGCTGCAGCCCAGAAGGCTGTAGCCTAAACGGCCGTAGGCCAGAAGGCTACAGCCCAGAAGGCCTTGGCCTAAACACGGCCGTAGGCCAGAAGGCTGTAGCCTAAACGACCGTAGGCCAGAAGGCAGCGTAGGCCAGAAGGCTGCAGCCCAGAAGGCACAGGGAATGGCTGAGCTCATAAGCTGGCTGCTATGATGTGAACTCGCCTGGCTGGTGATGAAACTATGCGCAATTAAGACCGGTATTCCCGATAGCACTTTGAGTCTCTGGATTCTTGCTCCTCAGGGTTCGCTCAACGAGAGTTCTGGGAGAGCATCCGAAACCTTCGCCCTATTCCTCCTCATCAATTGTTCGAGTTTGTGCTCATGGTTATGAACTCAAACTGATCTTTAATAGCTTAAGTTTGCATTAAACAGATAAGTCGTACGTGAACGAAAAATGTTGATATAAAGAAGTTGAGAAGGTGATAAGCTGAAAATTATCTGATTTATCAATAAGAACATCGCTTGACTGAAATGTTTGCCTCTGATTGTTCTGAATTGAGGAGCTGCTGCTTCAGATTTTCCTCGACTGATATTAATTTATGTTGTTTTCTATTTCAAATAAACGCATATTTACCAGGAAAAAGCTTTGTCTCTTGTATGTTGTTACTGGGTAATATTTCGAACGAAAGAATTCATTCACTATAAGAAATGTGTGCCAGTGACAAGTGTTTGCATACAAATGGACATATACAAGCACATGCCATCCTTCGCTCTAATACTGAATTCAGAATTTTACTTGCGAGCCGAAATAAGGAGTCGAGCGTCATTTTCCAACGTATTTTTCAGGTTGACTGCTCATGCCAGAGTGATGAAACTTTTTTTCATGTGATTTGCAAAAAATATTTATTATACTTGATTGAAATAAATGTTTAGATTCTGATGCAAGAATTGTGTGTTTGCCTAGTTTGCAGTCCAGAATTGTAGTCATGATATACGAAACAGAGACAGGAAGTGAAAATATATTTTTGCGGTGATAAAATCCTATCCGTGATAGCTATGATAAATCTATAGTACTTGTAGTTCAATGCAAGTTTCAGTGAGGACCAGACAATAATGCTGATTCACAATTTTCTTGTTGTTTTTCTCAATTCCTACACAGGGCCTGCACCTAACTATTAAGAATTTAATAGTAAGGTTCCTATATATATCTACCTGGCTCCAAATCGCGTACAAAGCACAATACTTAAATAAGCACATAATGTGAATTACTCTGCTCTGGTATTCAACAAAACCTGCATTATATAACAAATTTGTAGTATTTCCTGTAGTAACATATAAAAATATTCTAATAATCACAGCTTAGAACTATAATTTAGTATAGCATTCTCGAGTAATGCAGAGGCACCATCACACATTTCCTTCATTATAGCTCGGTGCTTGACAGCCTGATAAATGGTGCCAGCAATTCCGTTCCGTGTCCCCGACGTACAAATGAATGGCATGAATGGCCTGATTATTTAGCTCTGCCATCGCCGGTAATTGAATAAGTGTATCGCCTGAATAATTGTATCGCTTCAATAATTTTAACATCTGGATAATTGTAACATCTGGATAATTGTAACGCCTGGATAATTGTAATACTTGGATAATTGTATCAGCTGAATAATTGCATGTATGCATTTTATTGCTGCCACCAATTATAATAGTGAATGAATTCATGACGATGAAGTCTGCAGCTGGAAACTTTTGTCGCTAAGACTATATATACCATTTGGTGTTGAGACGACGTTATTCAACATTTTTTCAATGCTATATTGAACATTTATTGAGACGACAATGTTTCATAATTCTGTGTTATTTGACCTGTAAGATTCGATACATAAATCGAAAATTTTACAATTTAAAAATATGACCCACGACTATACAATACACAATTGAGTATCCAATATATGTATGCACAACCCGCTTGATGCTTTCAAATTCGCATATTTTAAACTGTCTATACCCGAAATTTCTGCCACATTATTGACCTGCTGGTCAACTGACCTGTGCTTGTGAAATGTATTTTTGGATCAAGAAATTGAAGTCCAGGTTCTTCTTTGAAGGGCTCATCGTGGGGCTTCTTTTATTTCAGAATCATCGGAGCTGAGCCCGTGGAATGTAATGCGATCATGTGCGGTGATGCAAGAGGTCGGGGATATAATCGTAAATTAAACGTTGATCCTATAGTCTACTTACAGATAATCGTAGGTTCCACGTAAAGTTGATCATAAGTTCTACGTAAAGGTTATCGTATGTTCTACCTAAAGTTGATCGTAACATCTACGTAAAGTTAATTGTAAGTTCTACATTAAGTTGATCGTAAGTTCAACGTACAGTCGATCGTAAGTTCTACGTAAAGTTGAAAATAAGTTCTACGTAAAGTTGATCGTAAGTTCTACGTAAAATTGATCGTAAGTTCTACGTAAAGTCGATCGTAAGTTCTACGTAAAGTTAATCATAAGTTCGACGTAAAGTCGAGCGTAAGTTCTACGTAAAGTTGATCGTAGGTTCTACGTATAATTGATCGTAAGTTCTACATAAAGTCGATCGTAAGTGCTACGTAAATATTAATCGTAAGTTCGATGTAAAGTTGATCGTAAGTTCTACGTAAAGTTGATCAATGATTGTTAGTTCTACAATAGTAGTCAATTATACGATGATTGTTAATTCCATGTTGTTGGTTACGTCTGTAATTATCGGAGGCTCCAAGATTATCATACATCAAGTTCAACGATTATGAAAGGTTCTATATTACGGGTACCGACTGGTTCAACGATGTTGGCAAGATATTCGTTGATCTGATTTATGCAGAGATCACATAATGAGCTATAACAAACACATGGTGCCTGCAGTTAACAGTTCAGAATAATGATAAAACCCTGCATTTAAGTGCCTATAAATATCTGGCTCACGATCGGATGCAATTATACTTAAATAGTATGAAGATCTTATAGATAATATGCAGCCAGAGACTGGATGGGCATCACCAAAATACTTGGCACAAAATGACGCTTAATAATCATGGTATATTACAAACATACCATTGAAATTAATACCATAATGCATGGTACTATTCCAAGGCCAAACGACACTCTATCCCAAAGCTCGTATGATCTCCACGATGCATAACGGCTGAGAGACGAGCCATCGTGTGGCTGAACGTCCCCGCTATAACCCGTCGCTAATTGAGACGTCGGCTCAACGCTAATGCTGTGAACTCCGACACTCGCTCCCGCAATTCTCTACCTTCTGCCTTATGATGATGATATCAGGGGCTAATGATAGTGCGGCTACTGATATCTGGTGATAATACCGGCTAGGGATAGCGAGGCTACTGATATCTGGTGATAATGCCGGCTAGTGATGGCGTGGCTACTGATATCTGGAGATAATATACCGACTACAGATATCGGGGCAACTGATAGCTGGTGAAAATACTGGCGTCTGATATCGCGTCTACTGATATCTGGAGATAATATCGACAACTGATATCGCGGCTACTCATATCTGATGTTAACACAGGTTACTTATTTTGCGGGAAGACCTGCCTGAACATTCTAATGTCTCCTGGAGTGATATTTTTTACATCACAAACGTTGTATGGCATTTTTCTGCCGGGAAGACAGCCAGAGGCTCTGTGATGAGTGGCAACACACTAGGAAAATGATTCCTTGCTGCAGTGAATAGTACACCTAGTCACACTTCGATACATAATCGAACCTTTCAACACAAGCAAAAACTTTCTTCATACAATACGGCTCAGCACTACCAGGCCATACAATCCAGGACTGTACACAGTCCAGCTGAATATAGAACATTATTCAGCTAGAACAATGCTCACTAGAACAGTACAGCACAATAGTACGTACTTCCAGGAAAACAAAACACTACAAGAACCCAGCACAACCCAGTGCCACGCAGCCAGTAATGAAGTAAATGCTGCCCAGCTCGACCCAGTCACACAGCCTAATGCAGTAAACGCTGTCCAGCTCGACCCAGTAACACAGCCTAATGCAGTAAACGCTGCCCAGCTCGACCCAGTAACACAGCCTAATGCAGTAAACGCTGCCCAGCTCGGCCCAGCAACACAGCCTAATGCAGTAAACGCTGCCCAGCTCAGCCCAGTCACACAGCCTAATGCAGTAAACGCTGCCCAGCTCGACCCAGTAACACAGCCTAATGCAGTAAACGTTGCCCAGCTCGTAGTAAACGCTGTCCAGCTCAGCCCAGTCACACAGCCTAATGCAGTAAACGCTGTCCAGCTCAGCCCAGTCACACAGCCTAATGCAGTAAACGCTGTCCAGCTCGACCCAGTAACACAGCCTAATGCAGTAAACGCTGTCCAGCTCGGCCCAGTTAACCAGGATCCAGTTCAAGGTGGCTGTGCTGCGTGGCTGTAACGCGCGTATACCCACAATCCATCTTCGTGGATCTGGCGCCGACATTGATGGATTGAGAAGGCGTTATTTTGCGTGGTTATAGCAGGTTATTATCCAGACCCTCAAGCAGCTCATCCTCCATCCCTAAACATAATCCAGTCTGAATTTCATCCAATTTATCCTGAGCATTTATCCTGCACAGATGATGATGAAGCTAATCATCACAATACCGCCAAAAAATTGTAGGATAATTTTTACACATTCTCTTGTTTTAGGGGCATTTAAATAATAGGTAATTGGCTCCCATTATTTATCTATAAATTTAATGCCAATAATTCAGTGGAGGGAAACAGATGAATTAAATTTACATCAATCAAAGGTACAGAGATTGATTAAAATATAATAAGAAGTCCCATGTTTGACACGATTCAATCATAATGTTGATGATAAATACAATCATTCTGCAGTGCTCCACACTTCAAAACGCGCATCCCTCCAACACGCGCATCACTGCAACACGCGCATCACTGCAACACGCGCATCACTGCAACACGCGCATCACTGCAACACGCGCATAACTGCAACACGCGCATCACTGCAACACGCGCATCACTGCAACACGCGCATCACTGCAACACGCGCATCACTCCAACACGCGCATCACTGCAACACGCGCATCTCATCACTGCAACACGCACATCACTGCAACACGCGCATCACTGCAACACGCGCATCCCTCCAACACGCGCATCACTGCAACACGCGCATCACTGCAACACGCGCATCACTGCAACACGCTCATAATGTAGCGGGAGAACTACGCTCCACACACAAAGTTACTGGGTCTCTGCAAGCGGGCCCTAACGTACGAGGATGAATCAAAATGGATCAGTAAATCTTCAAAGGCCACACCTTTATATTTAAATTTCCTCGAGAATCCGCAGCCACAACATAGGACAATAAACTAAATGCGTCTAGGTTTACGGGTACAGACAATATATAGACATTAATACAGATGGTTTACGAGCACAGACAATATATAGACGATGCAGATATTTATAGACATTACAAAGTGTGGTAGGTCAGGCAAAGGTAGGCTGCCTACTCGCAATCAGCTGCTTCCCGAGAAAACTACATACGCATACTTTTTCTATTCAGTCTCCGTTAGAGAGGTGCGGCGGCTGAAGAAAACTAATAGCGTGGCCTGGGCTGGCCGCTACAATAACTTCACTACATTTTTTTTATAGTTGATTTTGGAGGCTTCCAGTGCTTGTGCATTGCCCAGCCTGGTCTCTGTCACTCATTTGATGAAAGACTATGCACCGAGCAAAGGGGCTCAATGTCACCAAGTACCTTATATGCAGCATGCACCCAACATCCAGACAATTGAATTGGTCTTCACTACATTTCCACCCCCCTCGTGCTTTTTTCTAGCGCGCGCGCTGCTAATGACCCTTAACTCTTGAAGGTAAGATATAGTCTTGACCACTAAGACCAGAAGAAATAACAATTAAATATTATATCAATGTAGAGGACAAGATTTTGCCGGTAAAAATAGCCAACTCAAAAAAAAAAAACAGGATTTCACGGAGACTTTTTTTTTAAACCAAATAATAAAAAAAAAACACATAGACAGCTCATTCAAATATCTTATCGCCTAATGTCGAAAATGGAGCGACTTTCGACCGCGTCCCAAAGTAGCTTCTTATATAGACTGCTCACTAGAATACTTTTTAATTGACGACACTATTTGATCTCGGTAACAAAAATAAATTTTTCAGCTTCTTGCCGAAACGCACATAATTTTAAACGATTAAAAGAGCGTCAGATTATTCATAGAAAATTGTATGGTTATCATAACTGGCAAAATAGATCGGATATCAGCCATAGGTGCAAGCGTTGTATGTATGTTGCTGTGCATGGGCACGTTGATGTAACTACAGCTGAAGTAAATGTAAATATAATACAATGAGATATAAATAAAGGATATGTTACGCGATGTGATATAGAGAGTATAATATGCAGATATGCTAGTAGAGACGTATATATAAATTCATGAGATGTAGAGACCCCCATTGATGAGAAACAATACTTCAGCAATGTCTTAGTTGAAACATAATTTAACATTCTATCCTTTCGCCATCATTTTTTTAGTGAGCATAAATAGAGATCAATAGCGTTTTTACCACGTTGCTTCAGGTCAGAGATACTAGAGTGAAGCAATGCGAACACTGCAACACAACTCTTAAATTCTGCAACTACAGGTTTAATTTTTGTTCATTGTTCTAATTTTCTTTACTAAAATTTAAGTTTAAGTCATTTAATGATCAGAAACTCAATGCAAATAACGTCCTGTGCTATTGGAATCTCTCACTGCTTGTCTAGAGTTTTCCACATAAACAATTCCATTTTATGTAGGGTGAGTTAATTTATTACATTTTGTTTACCTTACATGCAGTACTAGGGGTAATTAAAAAAATAAATTACGGCATACATTCCTCTTTGCATAATTGGATTAAATTTTGCTTAAAAATCCTGCCAATTAGCAGAGAGATTACTTAGAATTTTTACAAATGGTCACCACGTGCGCAGGAGCTCCGGGAAAATCGTTAGTGAAAATCTCCCTAAACTTAGGGATTTTTTATAGCAGAGGAAGCAGCTGGCCGGGAAATTACGGGTAAAAACCCGGAATAGTTTTTACCCTGACGTGATGAACTTGCGATCTTTGCTAACTAAGCGGATGAAGGCGAAGATAATCAGATTACTGTGGAGCTGAACCCGTTTGCTTATCTTGATTACAGCTTGGTTTTGGCGCCATGAATTCGTTATTGTCTTAAGCAATCGAAGCTTTGCTCACAATATTAATCTATTTTCCATCTACATATGTGTATACTTACGATGTATAGTAATACACTACTAAATTATTTGCATTTTTCAAATAATCGCAACTAATCATAATGGGATAAATTGTGTCCAAATCAAAGACTACACGTCCATTAGGCAAGTGGGCATAGTGGTTAGTAGGTTTGGCTGCACCTACAAGTTGTAAATTGGTGGATGTATGTATAACTAAAGTTTAGGATGCATGTATAAAAAAATCAAATCCAGCTTAAAAATCATTCTCAAAACTCCCAATAAAAAATTAGCATAAGTTCTTTCTCAAATACTCATGATTTTTACTCAATACAATGCGTATTCAAATACAATATGTATTCGAAACAATACGTACTCGAATACTTATATATATGATATAATATGAACTCCAATAATCACAAACCTGATCAAATGTTATTATTATTAAACAAAATTTAATAATAGATGTATTCAACAATCGAAAATAGTGCAAGTTTTTAAGAGAGACTTCTAAAATAAGGATGATAATACTATTATCATAATTATCATTCGGTAAGAATTATAACAAATTAAAATAACGTATATTGTGAAGCAGGTAAACGTCGCGACCAGGCAGGGATAATGTATATATAATCAATACAATAAAGTTCGCTTCAACAACCACGAGTTGACTTCATCCACAAGATTGTTGATGTTTGCAGTTGATTGACTATTTACGATTGGCTCAGGAAATATTTATTTTCAAGTGTAATATATTAATCATTAACCATTAATTATTACTATTATATAAGAAGCTTCAGCGAATCAACAAATGGATAGTACTAGCAAACATTGATATATGGATCTTCAATGAAAGTAATATCGTGTTTAATGGCAGCACGAGTGCGCGACTGTAATCCAGTCTTCATTTTTCGAAACTCAATTGGCAATCTAGCGACCATATGCAAAACACTTTCATCTCTAATTGGCATTGGATAAGTTAGAGTATCAGCCACTCTATATTGATATTGGATACACTGAATGATAACCTCTGCAGCGCTCAAATTGATAATTTAAATTTTAAATTTATCAAGCTTCCTAATTATAAATTTTATATTGATGTTTTTGTATAATATATTTCGAAATTAAAAAGGCGACCTTGAAAAATGTTACTTTTAATCTGAGTTGAATTCATTTTAACTCAAGAAACTCAACTTGATTTAAAAAATGAAACATCTATTTTGTCGAGCAGTTTGGTCGATAATCCAATTAATTTCATATCTATTCACAATCTATTACAATGAAGCGTAACGATAACATTTAAAATAAAATAAAATTTCATATAGACAGCTAACGATTAAAAATTAATAATCATCATGTTAATTGACAATTGATCATTAATGAAAGGTTAAAGGCCACGTGAGTATATAACGTCGTTTCAAAATTTCTGCGTTATTTGAATTTATTTTCATCCAGTTTATTAAAAGAATTACGTGATGCTCATGGAGAAGCTGCACTTTAACCTAGCATTGCTTGGGGTTGACAATTCCCCAAGCTCTTGAATATTCTGTTTAGTAATAAAAAATGTACCGTAGCAGGTTAACCTGTTGATGCCTCTAGCTGCATGTGGCGAGCTTTAGGAAGAATTATAGCACATAAAATCTAAGCGAAACCACTGGGAAATGTGAATACAGGGAATATATGACTAAATGACAAGAAGAATCATAATTTTCATTGTTATATTCAAATTATTGAAAATTTTGTTGGATATCCTAGTCATATTCTTGAACAGCTTTTGTTTAAAATAATGTTCTTTGTCTTAAACGATAACTTTTGTTTAAACTTCAGCGGAATCAATAATCTGAATCCACAGCACATGTCTTTTAGAGTTAGACAAATGAAAAAAATAGCCACTCGTTTGGGATGAAGAAAACACTCAGCACTCACACCCAAGTTTCTACAGCAACCTCCAACTTTACCAACGTCAACATAAGTTTTACCGCACAAAAAAGTTCCTAGAGTGCGGGTGACAAAAAAGTTCTAATTAGGGATCATAACTCGTGCACGGAATTTTGCCGGCCATATTTTTCCTTCGTAAGTTTAACATCAAAGAAAATCAATCACTGGAAATAAGAGCAAATGGATGGCTCTTGCCAGGCAGTGTTGGGGCTAAGCTCGACCTCGAGCCGACATCTTCAAAGCCCAAATCCCCGACCCGAAATCTCTGCTAATATTTTCCCACTCTTACCTGCCAGAGACAGGAAAATGCTCCCATATTTTGTGTGAAAGTATTGCTTTTTCCCACCCATTGCTTTGTGATAGCTAACAATAGAAGAAGGTCTGGAAACTGTACCTGTAACTTCCTCCAGTTATTCCACTGAACAAAGCAAATTTACAAAGATACAAAAATAATAATAAAATAATTAGTCTAAAGTATTCTAAAAGTGAGTGCAAAATGGACTGCACGCAACATAACAATAATTGGATAAAATATTATTGCTTTATTACGATAATTCAGCTACGCATGGGCAAACACATTTGTTACAGCGATTTTAATTGAAATAATTCAACTGGGTTTGCGATGAGATTGGGTGCGGCAATTAGGCTGATGGCGGCGGGAAACTGCGCTCCAGGGACTCATTCGCTGTTGATTCTTTATCTGCAGCCAGCATCACTTGCACATTTGCGCCCTCAAATATATTATTGAGAATTTGTTCAAGTCGCGCTGCAATTTTTAACCGTATGCGGGTCATCCTGAACCACTTTGGCCCGGCTCATGTGAGTACCAGAGCTACCTCCGCTTCACGCTCGTGCTTTGCTAACGAAAATGTGTGTATTTGGACAATATGATCCATTCGTTCTTTGAGTGTGCGTAGCTCAAAGCAATTCAATACATTCAATGTAGGAATTCGGTTATATGAAGATTGCTTTGATCCGCCATGACCGTAGGAAAAGAAACCAACGTGACACGAGTATTGGTATTGCGACTGCAATGAATTAATTGCTGTCTGGTAAGAAAAACCCGGGAATGGCCATATCAGGAATGAATCTTCAATGTGCTCTCAACATCCGATGGCTGATTGCGCTGTTCCAATTAAGGTCTGATAAAATTTATTTTATTCGATTTATGGATTTGTTGATAATATGTAACGAATTTGTTTGTAATAAATCTTCGATTTTCATATCTTCCGTTGCAATGTATCTTCTATGTATCTCATATCTTCTTCTTTGCATTTGGTAAATCTGCGTCTGAGATTTGTTTGATGCTAACATTCATCAGACTCTTAATGATGAAGTAAATATGATGCAAAAGTCATCAAAAGCTTGCAAAACGAAGTTTCCCTTCTCGTAGCAGATCTGTCGAGTAATTAAGAAAAAAAACGTATGTACCGTGACGATGTTTACGTTACGCTATGGCAATATGATACGCCCTGCGTTATGCACATGCAACTCTGCCCTCTCCCTTCGACCACTGCTTTTTTGCAGGGGCAAAGTTGACATAATCCTTATCTCCCACGCTGGGTCCCCGCTCTCTCCCTGCATTTGCTTAATGTTGTTGTAAATAAACAGCCGTTCAGAGCAGCGTACACTAAGTATAAGTAACACTGCTGAATTACTTGAAATTTCAGTGGATGTTAACAAGCGTTGAGGACATTTGTTTAAAAAAAACGTCGGTGCCAAAAAAAATTTTCGTGTTGCACTGCATGATTAGATTATATCAAATGAGATTAGATTTGATTAGATTAGTGATTTGATTTGCCTGTACAGAAAAAAAATTATGCAGTTTGCCTGTACAGAAAGTGAAAATCTATTCGCAGAAGTTGAGGAGATTTAGTTTAGCAACTCAAGTTGTTATTTCCACCGCTATAATTTTTGACAGAAATCTGTATGAACACTAACTTCACTATATTCATTTTTATTCAACGAGGATTGAGAGGAAAAATCCTTTTTACAACACTTCTCTTTAACTTCACTTCTTGTTTGTCTGTTTGTCTGTCTGCTACAAATCTTGTAATCGAAATTTAACACACTTCTACTTATCCTATCGACCTGAAATTTTGCACACTTGCGTAAAGTTGGAGACAATGCAAGAATCAAATGACAAAATAAATAATTTTATGAATAAAAAATTTTTTTTTTATAATTAAAAAAACTGAAAAAAAAATAATTTTGTCAGCTACAAATCTTATAATTGATATATGACACACTTTTACCTGTACAATTGTTATGAAATTTTGCACACTTGTGTGAAGTTGGAGGCAATGCATGAATCAATTGACAGAATAAATAATTTTGAAAAAAATTATTTAATAAAAAAATTGAAAAATTAATTTTTTTTATATTCGAAAATAAAATAAGAAACTCATTGTACATCTGTAACATTGGAAACACTGGATTCTTTAGAAGTGGTGTCTTTAAAAAGTAATTTTTAAACGTATATTATTTCTGGTTGAGATATTAAAAATGTTCTACGGTCCGCGAGGCATGAGCATCCCTGATAAGCTCGTGGTATCCACGACACTCCTCTTATACGCTGAGGAGTCAGCCTCCGATGCATCACTGATACGCAAGGCTTCATTGAAATTCAAGCATAATCCATGAACATATGTAAATATTGTGTTTCACTTAGTATCTACGTATTATACGATAAAATTTGACGCAGCGAGAACGTAATATTTTTGTAGGGGAGTCACTGATAGCTCTCATATACTATCAAGAGGACTGGAAATTATTCCTAAGTGTATGCACTTCGCGACGTGTGATGACCAAATTTAAATACGAACTTTTTAAGCATGATCAATGATATGATATGGCTTAATATTCATGTATTTGCGGGATGATACGGCGGTTACCTTCGATTGCACGTAACCCTGCGTTGAGGTTTGAAGCGCAACGACGTATCTTTATAAATTGTAAGCCGTGAACCGCATCGCCCAGATGATAATGCATATATGATGTATTGCAATAATTTGCACGTGTCCGTTTTAATTGTTATGAATTCAGTTCAGATTAGATTGTGTTTTTGTTGAATGGTCAGTTGAATTCAGGTGAGAATCGCTATACAATTTAAACGATAACCCTATGTACGTTATTGGCGCGCAATAATTAAACTTATTGCTTTATATGTACAACAAATAGGAGGATATTCACGAATGTGATTAATTAGCAGAATAATAAAGGTTTAGCCTAATGTAGAGCTCAGTCAGCTGTGACCAGGGTTGATAGCAGCGTCGGTTAAGTAACGAGCCTCAGGATACGCTCAATTGGCCATCCTGCAAACAAGACCGGCGAGTTTATTGTCAGCAACTGCGTTGAAGGAGCGGGAAATTGTTCCTTTAATGTGGCCATTGTTTTGATTTTTGATCAATTCTTGAGTAAGGATCAATAGATAGAAGTGCAGGGAAGCGAATTTTGATCTAAATTAATGGGGGTTTCACAAAAACACCTTCGAAAATGCATGATATTGCAATTTTTTCTATACATTCTGGAAATTTTTATTCATTTTGTTTTATTCAAATTATTGTGAAAATAAAAAAAAATAAAAAAAAAACTTTTAAAAACTACGTTTTCTTAACGGACAAAATAGAAAAACATTTACTCTTACATAACATTACATAACATTTTTCATAACTTAAATGTTAGGTAAGAGTAAATGTTTTTCCGTTTTCCGTTAAGAAAACGTGGTTTTTACAAGTTTTTTTATTTGTTTTATTTCACTATTTTTAGTTTTGTAAAAACCAGAAAAACGTGGTTTATAAAAATATTTTTATATTTATTTATTTTCTATTTTTTAGTTAGCAATTTTAGCAATTCAAATCAATTTCCAGGGTTGGCAAGTGTGGATGTTCGAGAAAAACTCAATTCCAAACAGTGAATTTGTAGTGTTTTTTTTACTTTAAAAAATTGAAAAAAAAAATTTAATTATTATTTCTGATGATCAAATCTTGAATTGTTAGGCAGCATAAACATGCATGCCAAATTTCAACTTACTAGGATGTATAGAAGTGCTCCAAATTAAGGTTTGAATTTTTGATGACAGACACACACGAAACGAAGTCAAGAAAAACGTGGTAATTAAATGAATTTTTAATATTGAAGAGCTTCTTTCTTTCTTGATAAAGAAAGTCGTAATTTGTCATAAAATAAATGAGCCTGCTTTTGATTAATTTGTAATTTATGTGGATCACTTGAAGCTTCAAATTACTTTTTGAAAACATCCCTGAAACGAAAACTTCCGTCTTCTAAACCACTCGATTGCATCAAAGCCAGGAAATTAGAATCGAGCATGAAGCTTGTCTCGCAACTAGCGAGTCTCTTTAGCCCACTTGTGCTGCTTTAAGACAACAATCTCAAAACTTTGCTCAGAAATTGCCGATCTTTATTTACTTTTAACTCAACACGAACGTGCCTCGAGCTTTGCTAACTCCTTACCGTCAAATCCACGCGAGAACATGTAAGCTGAAGGATGCGCTAACGCTTGGCTGATACATTTAATATATTAACGTCTAATAAAGTTTAATATGCTAGATGTCCAATTCATTTATCAAGCCCATTGATTGTGGCTGTGAGTATCACAGTTACACGAAGGTGCAATGCGTCAAAGAAGCAGTTTAAAATTTGCCACCAAGGAAAAATAAACAGAGGTCGAATTGTTGGGTTCAGAGTTACGTCCGGTAGTTTCTGTACGGATCCTATATAATGCCTATATTTTATAGCACGATAAACCGAATGACTTAAGACAATTCGAAATCAACCAAAATTAAAATTTGAATAGACAATACTATAAATAACTTTGCTTGCCGTTGATATTAAATAATAATTGACCAGGAGTCGTATTAGATGAATGTGCGCAAAACTGCAGGCTAAACCAGGCCAGTGAAGAATAATCAATGCGCAGTTTGCTGAGAGTCGTTCGACTTTCCTATTAAGAAGAGGATCAGCTTCTCTCCATTAATCGTGGTCTTTTAAATCCTGCGTATTAAACTTTAGATTCAGCTGCGTAAAGTTGCACGTTCAGGTGGGTAGATCCAGGGAACGATCCTACAGTGGCCTGAATATCCAGTTGATGGAGAGCCAGATTAACTGAATACCGATGGATATGTTGACGTAAGAAGCAAATGATATTATTACGCAGGTAACAAATGATATTATTACGCAGGCAGCAAATGATATTATTACTCACAAAGCAGGTGTTATTCGTTTCTTCTTGAATTGGCGGTGATAAATTTTGAACTATTGAAAAGTGATTATTCTTATGTCTATCAATATAAGCAATTTAAAGTATATACTATTAATTAATGTCCTCAACTTGATTAGATTGCTAATATTGTTCGTGATTTTCAATACATTTTCAATGATTGTGATTTTTTTGTTATTCTGAATGCAAGCAACTTTGCTATCAAATTACTCGCTAGTAATTTATTCAATAATTACTAAGGAACTTTGATATATCACGTACGGCAGAATAATGTAAAAGAGTTGGCATATATACTGCATATCAAGCCATCCATCACGCCCCGATGTTCTGACACTTTAACGCGCGGTACATGCAACGGCGCTCCAATCTGCCCTTTATGCTCCGTGAATCTGGTCATAAATTATCGTCATGACTCGAAAAATGATTGGAAAACTGTCATAAGAATTGGGAAAGAATAGTTCAATGTTTTTTTATCGAGAATGTAATGGAAAAATATTAATGAACTTTGGTCAATTGTATGTATATGATTCGTGTTTGTGCTTAATGATTGGCAGTGGAAACACTGTATTATGTATTTAAATTAAATTTCAAGCGAGCTAAATAGATTGAATGTCATGATTGATATTAGAATTAGAATATCAGATTTGATATTATATTAAATATCATGGCAAATATTTCCAGTGTACACAAAGATTCCCATTGTAATTTTACTAATTATAAAAATACAATTATTTCAGCGCATTATATGGGAAAATTGCAAAACGACCACGATACACTTGGTCAAATTTAGATTTGTTATTGTGCTATGCCGTAAAGCTGCAACGATTCATGTATCATGACTGCCGTGATATAGCTGCAATTAATTGCTATATTCCGTGCGACAACTAAAATGAATACGATTCTGTACCGTACGTAATCGCACGTAAAGAATAAAGTCAACTACATATCACGGGTGGAACCGTTTTTCCATAGCCAATATTAGCAAATGCGCTTTTGTTGTAGGGGATTGTAAAGTTCTTGGAAATATTATATTAGTGTTCTATTGAAAATAGAGGATACATTTTATCGTTATCCCTGCTCATTACAATAACACGAGGTTAACATAGCACATATCAAATGAAAAAAAACATGTATTTAATTCGAAATGATAACCGTTTCAGAAATAACGTAGATTCTCTTATGTCAGAATATGAGCGTTAAGATTTGCGAGCGAAGAGATAATTCTTGCACTAACATGGTTTCTAAAACATCATTATTTATAGCTGTTCTTCAAAGCAACAATTTGCCTTGAATGTCTCACAGTTGTCTTCAAAAATAAAGAAAAGGCAAATAAAGTCATCATGTCTTATGTCCGGTACCGACTAACATAGTTGCGTCATCTCTCTCAGCTGTTACATTGATTACACGTGTCACCTTCAGTGATAAACACATTAGCGGTTTTATGGAAGTTTTCGCTACTTTAATAGCTGCGTCATGCAGTGCATAAACGTTTTGTGTAGCATTCATTTTTCGTGCTTTACGGCAAGTGCGACGTCGATGAGCTCCCTGACGGCGTCTACAAAAAAAACGCATGTGACTCCGAGTACGTTAGTAGAAGGTTTTTCTTTCTCCACCTCTTCTGCTATTTTCGGCTATTTTCAATATCCGTTGTCCATGATCCCGATTTTGGCTTGGCAGCGGCGTGCGTTGCGGCGGGCGTAGCCGTTGCGCTATACGTTACGAATATGCATTTTATGTTCCCAATCTGGGTATTTGCTGGGCACTCTCCTATATTACGCATTGGACGCACTACTAAATTTAGCTGTCTTCTAATTCTGAGTCACTCCTATTTTGCATTTAGTATCACCGTCAATCAATCACTGCACTTCGGATCTGTTCGTAAGCGCCACTGTAGAATCGCCTGTTGCGTTGACAAATTTCTGTATTAGTCCATAGGACACAGTTCGTTGGTGTAGTCTTAGACAGTCAAGGTAGACTGGAAGACACAGCGAAGCACTCGTGAACTCTTCATTATATTACGGACGCGTGACACGGCGAGGTGACTGTTATCTATGCTTAAATCCAGCCAGTAAACGTTGCTTGAGAGTTGAGAGGCTGGGTAGTGACTGACTTATCGGTGCTGAAGGCACTATATAAAACCGCTAATGTGTTTATCACTGAAGGTGACATCCGCAATCGATGTAACAGATGAGAGAGATGACGCAACTATGTTGGTTGGTACCGAACACTTAGCAGAAAACTTTTCGAGGACCAGCTCCATCATCAGTTGAAAAAACTTGATAGAATACAAGTTTAATCAGAAAAGAAAACCTAAACATACACGGAAGAAATAAAACTCTAAGTAACGAGAAAACGACAACGGAAAAAACCTATAGATTTATAATTTCATGAGGATATAAGTACTGTACTCATTATGAAGACAAGATAAAGTGTAATTGAAAAATTTACATACGTAGCTTGAGAAATACTTCGATACGAGTCTCGCGATGCAAACGATCCTCTTTTCCCTGCTAAAATGAATATACATGTAGAGATTGTTATTTTGTTTCCTATTTTATGTATAGATTTTTATTTTAAAACAAATGTACAAGCACGCGAGTTGTGTATTTTTACCACCCCACAGTTCTGTTAACATTGTAAATCGCACGTAAATGCCTTCAAAGCCGAAAATTGCGTGTTGATTTAGTTACTATTTCTGTATGTTTAAGTTCATCTTATTTTATATAACTGAAGCTAATGTTTGAATTTTCAAATTATAGAGTTAGGACACAAACAAGTTTCGTCACTTCGGCAGTGCCTGCGCAACTTGAGTGGCCGGTGAGTTCGAAACTCCGATTTGCAAGTTAAATAAACTTCAACCTTCGAAATCCTCAGCTGCTGGAAAACCTATTCAAAGAATTCTGGAGCATGAAGAAGAAATATTACCTCAAATGCAAACTTAAATCGCTTGAATTCTTGTATCGACGTTCTGATGCCAAATGACATTGGCTGAGAAGTAGGGTAAACGACACAAGAAGTTAATAATGAGATCTAAATCTTTAGAAGCTTGAATTAAATAGTGTTCACCGTCAAATACACCAACAATTTATTTATCAAGATGCGTTCAACCTTACCTCGGTTTAAGTTTGATGATTTTTCCCCGGCTTATATAGAGGTGTTGGTTCAAATGCTTCTTTTATTGCTTAATTTCTAGGCCTTTACTAAATATATATAATTGTATCTGACATCAATATTATTAATGAGAAATAGAATTACAAGAACGTTTTCTAGAGCGTTAGATTCGGGATTAGAATTTACGCATAGAGAGGAGTGGAATGGACCGGCCTATACTTTCAAAACTCGCTAAGTGAACGTAAGTACTTACGCTCTATTTTCTTGTCTACGATTGGTGGATTTTGCTTGAAAGGTCGCCAATGATTGGCTGATGAACTTACGATCTCTTAACTTTTTTTGAAAGTAATAGACCTGAAAATGAGGGCGGCATTACGTAATGTGTGCAGCGTGTCCGAGTAAACGGAAGATTGATCGCTGTCCGTTTATCAAGTTCCGTTAATTAAGGCAAGCTGTAACACTTTAAGCATAGAAAATTATTCATGTTATTTTCTGCAGTTAGTGTGTTTAATATGTTCGTTCATTGGCTGATCACTGAACGTATTGGATGCTATTAATCCCACGACCATGCAAATTTAGGTAAGAAAATTCAAAATTAATTTAAGGTAATTTCGTTTAACAGAACATTTCTTTCCATTTACCGAGTATTGCTTCCGTAGAAACACAAAATTTCTTCAAAAATGTTAACGTTCAAAATCATGCACCGAATTTTAAACTACGAAATTCTTTTACAATTTTTTTCTGGCCCGCTCTAAAGTTCGATGAAACCGCGCGTGATTATTTTTGGAAACGGCCACATGGTTTGAAATAGTTTTCATACAATTTTGTTACGAAGTTTCTGATATATCTGGCTTATCATTTAATATCTACCATTTAGGATTGATGACTTTCATATGAGAAAATTCACATTTCAATAGCAAACGTTAAGCAGAGTGAATGTTTAGCTTGCCTTTAAACAGTCCAGTGACATTCACAGCCATGCTACCGTTCAAAGAGACGCCCCTCTCTTCTGCTCTCTCTCTCTCTCTCGCTATCTACATATTATATATGCGTGGGCTCTACAAATGCATGTTAATGACAATGTCTATTGATGGAATCGGCTTCATCAAATGTTTGACCAGCAGTTCGGAATCGCGGTCGCTTATTCAAGCATCGCTGTCAATGAAAGCCTTAGGCTTCTCAGAATTCGGCCGCTCGACATCAAACGCTTTTGTCTCGCTGATAGTTAAGTGACCAGACCGAACACTGTCTGGTTTCTACGTGAATTGTGATTGCATAATTGCATTGGTTTATTGTGTAGTAATTCATCATGCGGGGGATCATATTGCCTCGGGAGTGAGATGTATAAAGCGTGATACTGTCTTGATGCAGTCAAATCGTGTACCGCCTACTGCTGCAATGAGTTAAAGCGCCAGTTTGTTGTATTTTCTATGCAAACGCTGATCACCGCAACTGTTTCCTGCAAATAATGGAGGTAAGCATTTTCGAATTTATCTTTTCAAGTCATTTGCTATAAGTAACATTTCAGCCATTCGTTAAAATTTTCATTCAGATATTGGAAGCTTAAGACAGGCTTAGCATTTCCAAACTGAATACCCGTGTTTTGGAACTGAAATTTAATTAGAACACTTCAGTGTCATACGTCCTTCATGTCAAAAGATTTCTAGCTTTTTGCCAGGTTTAAATTTTCTTCAGTCTCAACGAAGTTCTATACTGTATCAATTTTATATACTTTCTCCGTACTCCCATAAAAAACTTTATATTTTTCATCGTGTTATTTGTCTCCCGCTGAAAGATTTAAACATCTCAGTCTGCAGCAATTAGTTTTCGTTAGTTTCGTTGACAAATGTTAAGACGAGAAAATATTAAATCACCACTAGCCAACACAAGCAGATACTTCATATGCAAATATTTCATGATTTTAATATTTATTTTTATAAACCTCGGTAATGAGAAATACCTTAATAAAATAACGGCGAAAATTACGCTGCAATATAATTGCTTTTCTCTTGCAAGGAAAAAGAATATTATTCATCGTTCATTAAATCTGGTTTAAGAACAATGTATTGTTTCGGCTCCATAACACTCCTATCAATAATATTGATGTTTATTTAAATTATCTATTTTTCCGTCGCTATTTAACTAAGTTACTCATCAATGGAGGGAGACTGGGATATTACGATCAATACAGGAAAAAGGAGACATTGCGATGTTCCGAACATTTACTTGCAACCACAAATTACGACTGCGATGTAAAACTCTTTATTTGGCTTCAAGAACAGCAGGAATATTTTTTTTCTTGAAACAAACAGCATTTTACGTCAGATAACTTGCCAACTACTTTTTCGGAATAAATTTATCCAGTTATTTTGATATCCCTGCTCGACTTGAGTTCCGTTATTACTGATTCCGCGTAATTGTGGCCTCAACGGCTGATGTCTCTGATTTGAATCAATGAATTATGAATCGTTTCACAGATGCCGCTGGCCGCACTTGTGGCTAATAACCTCGGCATTAATATTGGTCGCACCGCTGACCGCAATGTCCCGCATATTGTGATTACGAATGATGTTAAGTGTTAATTAATACCTGTACGTTTGATCAGTCACATTTCCCATTTGGCCAATGCAATCAATTCCGATGGTATGAAATGTACAAAAAGTTGTTCATGAAAAAAATATAATTTACGAGAAAGGAAAAATTTGTACTAATAATCCCTTATAGGAACTATAAATCCTTTTGCGAGAATAATTTTGTGCTTGGACATTTAGATTAAATGTAAATGACACAATTTTCTTCATACAAGATTAGCGTTATAGAGTTAATATTGAAGCAGCTTTTCAATTAAACCTGCCGACCCGTCTTGAAAATTCTAATGACACCAAATGCAAGTACTCGGATCAAATATGTCCAGCCATGTCCAAATAACAAAGGAATCTCCACATATTGACTTCCTTGTTGATTCGTGTGACAGGCAAAGCTACAGATTTTTTCAACAAAAATAATAATAATAAGAAGAAACGTCAGAGTTCAACAACGGTCGAAATTTGCCCGTAACAAGTATAGGACGCAAAGGTACAATATGAATTTTCATACACTAAAGTTCTCTTGTACCAACGAGTGGTGGCCAAAGTCAGAAGCTTACTACGTTTCACGTGCATATATCGGCTGCATATATATGGGGTCACTTTAGATATGTGGGCACACAACACGTGCATATATGGCTGCATATATATGGGGTCACTTTATATACGTGGGCTCACAACACGTGCATATATGGCTGCATATATATGGGGTCACTTTATATACTGTACGTGGGCTCACAACACGTGCATATATGGCTGCATATATATGGGATCACTTTTTATACGTGGGCTCACAACACGTGCATATATGGGCTCACTATACGCTTCACTTGTCTTCTGTAGGCTTGCCACCCACACCAGACTGCTGGAATTATACAAGCTTGAAGGTGTGTGTCAATTGAACCACACTCAGCATGTTAGGCCGCTGCGACTCGAACATGCTTTGTCGGCTCCACGAGGCTATGCAATATCAATAAAAAGCTTTTAGATCCTCGCGCTTTTACCGCTGCGGCTGTAAATGTAGAGACCCTGATATGAAGTACAAGGAAGTACGTGCTGCGAGATCAATGATGTGCTATATAGCACAATAAACGCGTTGAAGTAGCACGGCTGCTTCGACCCAGTTAGATTTATAAATTTTTGCAGTGATAAAAATTTCATATCAGCAGGATGAAATTGAATTTTACTAAATTAAAGCGAGAAAAATTCTACTTCAACATATTCTTAACTCGAAAATAAAAAATGCAAAAATACACATGTCTTTAAGAGTTCAATTCGAGGGAAAATTATTTTTAGTTAATTCGGTTTGATCTATACTCAAGGACTTTTTCTTCATCTATGTATGAAAAAGTATATATGAAGAAATTGTTTAAATTTTCATAATAAAACTAAACTTTGATATGTATTACGTATTCAAAAAAAGTTGGCCTTACTTGGATTCAATTCACAACTTATGCCTGCATGCAGATACGGCTTCAAACGGTGCAATTGAATTTCAGAAACTCTGTACGAAATGTTGCAAATTCCGTGAAATCCTTTCCCGACGCTTGAAATTCTTTGAATGCAGACGTGAGAGCAAGGAGATTGAAGAATACCTATTGAAATCGTCACGCTTCACTTCCTTTGATAAATTCGTCTCATTTCATCTGAGTTTAGCGCGCTACTTACCGCGTTCTCAGCGTTACTTGAGCGCTCAGAACTCTGATAACGAAGAGGAGCTATAACTTTTATGGGTCAAAATTTTCGGCAACAGGTTTGGATACGATTAAAATTGATTATATTTTAGAAAATATCGGAGCTTCATAAGGTTATTTTGAAAACGGAATCTCATGCAACTGATGAAAACGAAATCAGAATACAGATTTGTATTTGAAGCCGGCCAGTTTTTATTCCAAGCCGAGCGACTGATCAGGTAAAATGTACTGAAAGCCACTCATTAATTGTTACATTGGGGAAGCACCCTCAAAAATTTCTTCCCACCTGGAAATTTATACGATTTTTTGCCTTACTTTTCTTATCATATTTCTTTGCTGCATGGATTTTCAAGCAGTAATAGCGTACGGGCTCTTAGAACTTCTTTTAATCATGAAGTAGCTGACCTCCTCAGTTTCCCTGAGATCACACAACTTCTATGGAGTTTGGAGCTCAATAGAGAAGCAATTGTACGTTGGATCAAATATAGTCTTCAAATTGTGAAGTTCTTTTCATGTGCACGATCGAATTAATATCAAGGACAGACATCAAACATCGGATATACATAGATAGTGTGCCTCAATACCCTATTAAATGCTCCCATTTATCTACGGAGAAAACACCGCATGTTCAAGTTACTTTTGACCAGTCCAATTGAGACACTTTGATAGAAAGTTCTCTAGGAATTTAAGCTTTCTCATTTGCACGAAGTAAAAATCAATCAGCTTTAGAATTTCAACCTGCAAAAAATGATAAATTTTTAAATCCTTTGTAAGTACATTAAAGTGACATGAAGGATATGCCACTTCCATTATATTTTCCACGTTTATAAGTAAGAAAATTAATTACCACTTGCTTCCGCATTAAAAACTTCAAGACTTGCGATCGTAGCTTTGCGCTGGCACCAGGTGTTT
Organism: Hyalella azteca; assembly: GCF_000764305.2. NCBI lineage: Eukaryota > Metazoa > Arthropoda > Malacostraca > Amphipoda > Hyalellidae > Hyalella > Hyalella azteca. The sequence continues at coordinate 261,998 of NW_025935823.1, read as the reverse complement.
TCCAGGTTACACTAAGGTCTCCCCATTAGCTCGGTAATTTATTGATAAAGTTATGAACATTTTAGAAGAATGAAAGCAGCTTAGCTCGCTCCTTTGTTCGTAAAGAGACTCAATTTTCTTTGCAGCCGAGGCTCAACCATGAATCGGAAAGAAACTGAAAAGCAATCGTTACATTCAATTTATGCGCAATCTTCTTAATACCAAACTCTACAAGCTTAAATTAGCCTCAGTAATTACGTGAATTAATGGAACACATTTTAAGGTACAATTTTAATAGGCTACTTTAAAAAAGATAATGTAACGATAATTCTACAAAATGTTCGTCATCTTGTCAAACAACAAAGAATATTTTGAACGAAGGATCATGGATGATTTACGTTCAGATGATATCTCAACAACAATTTATTATTTTCAGAATGTGACTCAATACTGGTATATGATATGACTTTACTTCGACAAACTAGTATCGAGTTAAGTTCTTCGCCATGACGAACCTAATAAGAATGTCTTTACGTTAACCAAACCTGCCTAATTTATGAAAACGTTGAAAGCAAGGGAAGCATTTCCAAATAATATAAACATTTGTAATTTTCCTGAATTTTTTTTAAGTTGCATGTAATTTTGGGCTGGATGTTTAGAATTGAACTCAGGTATTAGTTTTTCGAATTAAATTTATATCTTATATTGTTATCGATTCACAGCCAGAATGAAAATATGTATATATAGTTGCTGGCATCTCGTCTGTACGCAAACATAGGTATTAAATATGACTTATGTTATATTGCAATATATTATTTTATATATGACATATATTAGTATTATGTAACCTATATATACGACATTATATACCACTATATAAATGAGTTAATTTTAGTAAGAAATTAACAACTGAATTAAATCTTTATTATATGTGTGAGGTTATATTTTATTTAATTTTTCAATCTAGTATTTGAAAGAATATTAATCAATTCTTACTGTGTGAATCGGAATATTGCAAAAGATTGTATTTTCTTTAATAAAGCCCAATTTGGAGAACTTTTTTTAACAATTTTTTTTTTTGACGAACAAAACGATTTTTCATTCCTCATAGCCATTTTTACGTTTACCAATTTTCATCTCACCAACTGAATGAAAAAGTTTGAAGACTGGTTCACGTAATTCAATCGAAGTTGGTACAATCAGCCTCCCTGAAGATATTGTTGACGCTCCGAGTATGAACGCGTTCAAGAACAGACTAGACAAGGCCATGCAAGAGCATATGTTTAGTCTTAAAATGCCTCGTACCCTACTGAACAACTGATATCTAGAATCGATTTTAAATCTACCGTCCGTTGAAAAAATCTGATCAAAAGGCCAGTCTAGTCAAGAAAAGCACAAGAATCGGCGACAGGCCTATCCAGGCTTACTCTTTAATGCCGATGATACTATACTAATCAAAGGTCGTTGGGAGCCGCTTGCTTGTTGATCACCGACCGCCGCTTGCTCGCGTCGGAGCGTTTATTGCTGGACTGTGTAGAGGCCGGCGCACCATCATGACGTTACAAGGCGTTACTAGATAAAATTATTTATTGGGATTTTAACCGTTATATTTGTCTTCAATGGTGGGATTTAACCGTTATATTTGTCTTCAATGGTATTACATTAATTTATTTAAGTTTCTATTTCTTTAAAAAATTTAGATTTCCTAGATAATTAGAACGGAGTGACTCAGTTTCGAATTTAGTTTGGTTTATGAATGAACTCTTCAATAATATTTGTTATATAAGAGAAATTTTGTTGTTGCTGTAAGATATTTACGAATAACGGCATATGCTTAATGATCCTAGAAACACGTACATGAGATAATTATGGCTTTAGGAGTAAGGGATGAAGAACTGCACCAATCCTTATTCACGTTCTGAGAATTCGCTCCGAAAAGTTTTAAATTTCAACAATGAATTTACGGTAATTCTAGAACCTTCAGTTTTCGGGGATGGAATTGCGACGCAAAATTCGAATTCCTTAAAGTTCTCAGTATTTCCGAAATAGGCCTAGGCAACTACGATTGTTCGGAAAGCCATAACTTTTATTGATATTACGATAAATTAAAGACCTGCCAATATGCTATGAGTTTCTGGTTTGCGATGGTGCGGGATTGGTGGCAATGGTCAAGTAAGAGGAACAGTATCTCCCCCAGCGACCTGGTGAAAATAAATTTTTCTGCAAATGCTTAACAATTAAAGATGTGTCATTAAAGTTAACAGATCCACCTCGTGATTCTACGTAAAATATATAAATAATTTCTACTCACCGAGCGGTGTGTCGAAGACGGGATTCAACCGCAGAAATCCTGGTAATGTGTTGCAGCTGAGTAATATTTGAATTTATGATTCACCGGCTAGTTAATGGCTTGAGATTTTTGATGTATAATGTATTACAAAGACACGAATAACGTCGTTTCTTTTATTAGTGTAATGACGCGCAAGAGTTATGGCAACACTAGCAATGTTTCGGATATGCTCTGTAATTCAGTCTCTGAAATATTTAAATATAAGTACGTAGGGAGAAAACCTGCTTAAAGATTTATAACCAACCAGAAAAATATTGAATACCTATTTTAGATGTTCTTTACTTGAGCAGAGTACGTAAATACTGGACGATATTAATTTAATTATTGTAATGATAATATTATGGAAAAGTATTTTCCAGATTAAATAAGTAATGCTGCAAAATATCCCGTGATCTCTGTTATAAAAACCGGCAACATAAAAATGTCCACCTACACCTGATATCCCAGTCAAATGAATAATCAAGCAAGAGTGGGTGTTTTTTCCACTTCAGAACGCCAGAGTGCAGGAGCGTGAGCAGCACGGCAGGTGCTGCGGTCACGGTAGCTGGGGACACAGTGACGGGACAGCGCACGGCCAGCCTACCTCAGCCCTCTCAGGCGCGCTGTGTCGAGGGAGGGAGCCGAGCCCTCCATTTATGCCCTCATACGAGGGTGTCCTATCCAGGTGCCGCCCCCTACATAAAGGGGGCTGCTACGTTAGAGCTGTTGTGGCCACAACGAGTTATTGTAAGGCCTTCGTAAACACTCACAATATCGTTACATTGTAGTGACAGCGGGTGAAGAGAGAGGGATAAAAATGTGGACCCTTTTTTTTGTCAGTGAAGAACTCCGATAAAACGCGCGGGAGTTTCCTGCACTAGCAGGGCTATGCACTGATGATTAGTGGACTGGTAGAGCGTTGTGCAGTGGCCAAATGTATTTGTGAATTGGTGAAACATTTTACTGTCAAGTTGACTTGCAAGTTCAGTTTAAAAATTTATAGAGTCATACAGTTTTTGCATCGTATTTATGCTGCGGTGCGCCTCAAACCAAACAAAAGTTCGAAAATTTTCAGACACAAAAAAAGGCTGTCAAATTTCATCACGAAGTAGCAGCAGCAAAATCGAAAAAAACTTTTGGATTTGTCAGCAGCGTCATGTGGGTGTCGAATGATGGTTTCTCGAGAACAGCGATACTAAATTTACTCTAGATTGAAAATATTCGTATTTTATGATGTACAGGGTGTCCCAAAAAAACGATATTCAACTTTGAATGGCTGTAACTCAAAAAGTAACAGAGTTAAACAAATTTGGAAGGTCAGGATTTATTTCCTATGTTATTTTCCATTTCTCCACCAAAAATCAGACAGACCGATGTAGCCATAAGCGTTTGATAGAACTTTCAGTGACGTGTGCTAAAATCGTGCTTGCGCAAAGTTTCAGTAAGATCACTTTGCATAATCACTACGTTGTCTTGACATGTTTTTTTTTTGCTATTTTATTTTTTGTATCTTTGGTGAGACAAAAACATGGCAATCTTCGGTGAGAGGCAATCATGACAATCTTTGGTGAGACACAATCATGGCAATCTTTGGTGAGACACAATCATGACAATCTTTGGTGAGAGGCAATCATGACAATCTTTGGTGAGACACAATCATGGCAATCTTTGGTGAGAGGCAATCATGACAATCTTTGGTGAGAGACAATCATGGCAATCTTTGGTGAGAGACAATCATGGCAATCATTGGTGAGAGACAATCATGGCAATCTTTGGTGCGACAAAAACATGGCAATCTTTGGTGAGAGACAATCATGGCAATCTTTGGCGAGAGGCAATCTTTGGTGAGAGGCAATCATGACAATCTTTGGTGAGAGACAATCATGGCAATCTTTGGACAATCAGGACAATCATGGCAATCTTCCAAAGATTGCCATGATTGTCTCACCAAGAATTGCCATGATTGTCTCTCACCAAAGATTGCCATGACTGTCTCTCACCAAATATTGCCATGATTGTCTCTCACCAATGATTGCCATGTTCTTGTCTCACCATAGATTGTCATGATTGTCTCTCACCAAAGATTGCCATGGTTGTGTCTCACCAAAGATTGTCATGATTGCCTCTCACCAAAGATTGCCATGTTTTTGTCTCATCAAAAATACAAAAAATAAAACAGCAAAAAGAAAACATGTCAAGACAACGTAATGATTATGCAAAGTGATCTTACTAAAACTTTGCGCAAGCACGATTTTAGCACACGTCACTGAAAGTTCTATCAAACGCTTATGGCTACATCGATCTGTCTAATTTTAGGTGGGCAGATAGAAAAAAACATAGGGAACAAATCCTGACCTTCCAAATTTTTTTAACTATATTACTTTTCGAGTTACAGCCATTCAAAGTTGAGTAGCGTTTTTTTGGGACACCCTGTATGTGGGTATGAATATCACTGATTACGTTATTATTTTCTGAAACAACTACTACATTCAGCCCAGAAATCTAAGTACTTGTAAAATTTACAAATTTATTAATCTTTTCCAGTGTTTTCTGAGTCCTAGGAGATATTTACGGACAGATATTATGATCACTCATGGATATGACTTGTTTTCATGAGTGTTTATTCACTCAGGATCTGTTATTAACACTGAAGCATTTGTAGGCACGGCAGGCCTGCTGCTGATGTGGGCATTGTCGTCCCAGAAATAACGTCCAGCCACATCAAGGTTTCTCGTGCTATACGCAGCTCTCTTATGACCAAACGCTGCTATTTATCCATCATGAAAGAATAAATCCTTTTCTCTGCTCTTACTTCGTCTATGAGTTTTTTGTTGTCGGTTGTTCAGAAGATCCAAAACATACGTCCAGCACCTTCAGTAATTATGTCTCAAAGAGGCTTGATATCTCAATTACTTCCATGAACATCCAGAGTATTATAAGAGAAACTTGTTAATGGCAAAGTATTTATGAATATAATTCACGAACATCTTTAGTAGTTTTGTCATTTTACTTGATAATTATTAAAATACGTTAATCTGGCTGAAAACCTTGTAGGCAAAATATCGTATTTATCTATTGTTTAGTTCTAAATTAAGAAAAGTGGCGTGAATGAGGGCTATAAATCCGATCACTATAGTGCAGTTATCATGAACGGAATTTTCATTACAATAATAAAGTTGACTTAGACCATTTCAGTATCAATGTACTGCAGCATATATAGAACATTTATGCTGCACTATACTGCAGTTCACGTTTGCAATTTACAGTATATAGCACTAACTGGATTTGACATCGTCCATTTTTGCAGCAATATGTCGCAGTTGACATCGACCATTTGTGGAGCGCTATGGTGTAGATCATTAATTGACTGAATAACTTATTTATGTTTACAGCGTTGCGTTGGCAGTATAGAAACATTGGTAATGGTTGAGCTAGTAAACATTAGTAATGGTTACTTTCAAATTATTGTACAGTATCATGTAAAGTATCTTCACTCCAGTTCGCTTTTCTGTGGAGGACCAGCCAGTCTGATTCTTTCTAAATATTCTCAGTTTTGCCTCATACATCATGTAAATCTCTCCAGATCATAAACGTCGAAATTATAAGCGACAGTTGTGGGTCAATGGCTTTGGGGTAAATTCTTTCAAAAATATATGAACAACTTGACGATGTTCATACCTTTATTCAACGTGTTCAAAAATGTATGATAGGCCTATGCATCTTTTAAGGTATTCATACCCATTTTATTAATAATTACTGAGATTAAATTCAATTAGTTGTGAGTCAGATATCAAAAATATTTAGCATAAATGCTATAGCATTAATTCGACCTTATCGTTTAATAATGAAGATTTTCTCAGATTTTTTATTACATTGGAACGCTTCACTTTTTTCTATAACAATTGCACAATGTATAGCATTTTCTCCTCTGTATTTTGTATTTCACCATCGCAACTTGCAGAATTATCTTTCCAAATTTCTCGACACATAATGGAATTGTATCGCGTTTCAACGATTATCGAGTTTTTCACCATAAGCTATTTATTACGGAAACCCAAATAACTTAATTTTAATTTTAATCTTTGTTAATTTGTTAGGCAAAATAACGCAAATAAACTATTTCCCGGTATTTCATAGAGCCGAAACTTGAAGAAGTGTTTCTGCTGTTGCCAGATTGTTTTTCTGCGAGAACATCGTTCAGTAAATGCTATCATAACCCGGACAAAAAAATGAGGGTATTTTTCCAATTTCCATTTTGACAGTAGATTATATCAATTATGTTTCTTATTCATTATATCAATTATCACTAAATGATATAGTATATTATCTTATCACTAAATGTTAAGATGGACTGAATTAATCGTTACAAATACTCTCATTTTTTCTAATGTCTTGATGTTAGCTTGTGATGTATGAATTTTTAATCTTAATTAAACCCCTCACGAGTTGATGCCTACCATTTTATTTAACATTTTTAGGCAAATTCACAAGATGTAGCTCTAAATATTAGCATCGATTATCCACATACGACACATCAATTAGACATTTTATGGCTCGTGGCTCTGATCGAGTTCGTCATAACAACACGCTGAAGGTTTTTAATTACTGCACATTATTTTAATTGATTGCAAATCAATATTTGCATGTATGCGCTAATGATTGCTTATATTCACTGCCCCGAAGTAGCATGTGCACTGTGCAGTGTTCTCTGGAGAGTTTTCTGGTCTGAAGTTATCGGAACGGATTCTGGTCTGAAGTATCTAAAAGGTTTCTGGTCTGAAGTGTCGAAAAAGTTTCTGGTCTGAAGTTATCGGAACGGATTCTGGTCTGAAGTATCTAAAAGGTTTCTGACATGAAGTGTCGAAAAAGTTTCTGGTCTGAAGTGTCGAAAAGGTTCCTGGTCTTAGGTGTCGGAACAGTTTCTGGTCTGAAGTGTCGGCACGGTTTCTGGTCTGAAGTGTCGGAACAGTTTCTGGTCTGAAGTGTCGGCACGGTTTCTGGTCTGAAGTGTCGGCACGGTTTCTGGTCTGAAGTGTAGGAACAGTTTCTGGTCTGAAGTGTCGGCACGGTTTCTGGTCTGAAGTGTCGGCACGGTTTCTGGTCTGAAGTGTAGGAACGGTTTCAGGTCTGAAGTGTCGAAACGGTTTCTGGTCTGAAGTATCGGATCGATTTCTGGTCTGAAGTGTCGAAACAGCTTCTGGTCTAAAGTGTCGAAAAGGTTTCTGGTCTTAAGTGCCAGCACGGTTTCTGGTTTGAAGTGTTGGAACGGGTGCTGGTTTGAAATGTCGGAACGGTTTCTGGTCTGAAGTGTCGAAAAGGTTTCTGGTCTGAAGTGTCGAAAAGGTTTCTGGTCTGAAGTGTCGGAACAGCTTCTGACCCTGAAGTACCGGCACGGTTTCTGGTCTGTAGTGTCGGAACGATTTCAGGTCTGAAGTGTCGAAACAGCTTCTGGTCTGAATTGTCGGAACGGTTTCTGGTCCATGTGTCAGGACGGATTGTGGTCCTATTCATTCATACCGAATTCATTGTTATGAATTAATTCCACCTACTTTAGTTGTAACCATCAATGCACTTCCATTCCTTGCGTCCGAATTGTTTCAAACGTTGTAAATCCTAAAATGTCGTGGCAAGGCACAATGACGCCAGAGTTGCTTCACAATCGTCATCGGAAAGCTTGTAATGGTTATCTGCTTTCCCTTTTCCGAAGAGCTCCAACGAGCCGGCAGAGAAGCCAGATATTTCTATCGACTCCACCTTTCGTCCACTGAGCCACGTAAACGAACCTGTGAATTTCGTTGCGCCGAACCAGAAGTCTCCCGACGAGGCTAAAATGAAGCGTAAATAAATTATTCATGATTAAAATCGCTGTCATAAGCACAATAATTGGCATATTTATGTTGGAGACAGAGACAATAGACAATAAGAGCAGAAGCGATATTTTAAACGTAAACCATCCGAATACACAGTATAACGAACTAAAAAAAACATTAATAATAGGGAGAAATGACTGCAAGTTAATAGGGAGAAATGACTGCAAGTATCACCGTAAGCAGCAAGGATCGAGCTCAGTTGTGTGACGTCCTGTGCAGCGTTGGGGTAGAAAAGATCGGCGCCGAAGTCCATGCAGTTCTGACGAGCAGCCGAGTATGTCAAACGCGTCGTCACGATCAGCAGGCAGCCTAGCGAAGTCGAGATGAACCCGTGTTCGCCACACGCGGTCATCTTCACTCGAGCAGTGTCTGTTCAAACAAAAAATACTCATTGAAAAGGATATGTGATGGGGAAGTACAAAATGGTCTCCGAGTTCAGCTTAATGGCCTTTTGTGTCTGAACCGATAGAGCGCATTGACTGAAGTAATGTTCTCGGTATTAAGCCTAATAACCTTTTGTGCCTGAACCGATAGAGCGCATTGACTGAAGTCTTGCTCAAGAAGTTTAGCACCATTAGAGTTAGATAATCAATTGCAATGTGGTCATTGAATTCCGCAACAGTATTTATGAGTGCTTTGTCTTCACCAACCAATAACCTCAACAAATTACAATCTTTTATATTCTTGGATGACGACCTTGCCCTCAAAGTTATATCTCTACCAGTGATCAGGTAAAGATTCTTTCGTTACATTATAATTAGTTTATTCGTCTTTTCAGATTAATTGCATTGAACAGTCGTCATATATTAAATATTATGCCTCTGACTTCTTAAATTTTTCCATTCATCACTAGTAAAAAAACTTTATTAGTCTCAAATGCTCGGTTACAGTTGATATTTCGGCTGCCATATCATCCAATCGTGAATTTTAGTAATGTTTTGATTAAAACTTTTACAAATCGTTATTCATGCATATTTTTCTGTTGACAACAGAAGTGCATGAATCAGAGAGTGAAAATGTACATAGGAAAAAGAAATTTACAATGAAACAATAGCTAGGAAGTTAAAAAGTTAATATAAATTACAAGAAGATTTTGGCGTCAGCGGAAAAATAGCAAGTGAGACGAAAGTCATTTTATAGAAATAGAAAAAATGGAATTAAATAAAAGCATGTGAGAAAAATAGCATGTGAGAAAAATGAAAACGATGACCGCTTTTCATCCTCAGCATTTGGCTGCAATAATATAGAAAAATCATCGATAGTAATTTTAATATTAATAAAAATCATCTCCGGAAATCATCTATAATAATTATAAGTGCTTATTGACCATTCAACTATTCAAACAATTTTATGAATCATTTGTTCCATTGTTAACAACAATTCAGCAAATAATTGCTGAGAGTAAGTTATCCAACCATTAGGGATAAATGTTTAAGGAAAACTGTTCTTTTAATCAATTACCTGATAAAAAAATTAATGAATTTTTAAAGATAAATTATTAGGTATTTTTGAATTAATCGGTCAGTAAAGAGTCTCACCATTAAGCCTAACGACGCCATCATCATAGCAGGTATATTTGTACCCGTTGCTGCAGGTCTTCTCGAAACTTCCTTCGCCCACAAAGAGCCGTCGAGCTGTCGGCTGCGATGGGTTAACGCATCCTGCCAGTGAAGGCAAAATCTATCAAAACAGTTTATTTTAATGATGATTACTCATATTACTAAATTGTAATTCGCAGAATTTTGCTCTTTAGAAACAGTGGTTAATGACATGGGGGTTGGTTTCACCAATCTCTAGTTTCGTGAACATATTTAGGTACGAATCATAACCAACCTAAAATATCAGACTGGTTATGATTCATCGAAAGTTTTAAAAGCACGAATGAAAAATTCAAATTTAATTAAAATCGCCTTTGTTCATGAATATGCTTCAATATATTAATAAAAAGTACACAAGTGTTGGAAATCAGCGAAAAAGAAACTCACGTTTTAGAAAAGCCGTCATCTTGCAGGCGCCAGTTTTATTTACTTCAGTCTCCCCCACCGAGAGAGCATCAAACCCCCACAGGTTGCACGTTCCACCGTCGTAGCACAGCAGGTCAGCCCAGTCGTTCACTATGGTCAAAGCCACACAGAATCGCTCAGACGATACGGCGATAGATTTCTGCTGCAGTGCTGTATTGGCCCGTATCTTGGTTTGGTTTGTGACGCACGATTCCCATATCCTCTCAGGAAACGTGGCACCTACACAGACTAGAACAGATACCAGTAACGACAAGCGAAGAACCATCGTACCGGGTGCCTGTGAGGCGTGGCGCTGAAAATCATAGGCAGACTTCATAAACCGTAACACAGCTTTGTACATCCCAATAGTCATCATTCAAACTAATATATAATATAAAATAAATATAATATAAGTATATTATAAAATATATTTTATAGGTATATATAAAAATAATATAAAATATATTATAATTCAAATATGAATATATAGTATATTATTTGTATATTATTTATAATATATACCATGTAATATAGAAGATATGCAGAAAAGCTAGTCAACTAATCTCTGAATGTTCAAACCAAAGTTGCCTTGTCGATCACAGTTGTTTCTACGCATAAAATCACCGTATAAACATAGCTAAATAAACTCTTTTGTAACATACTCGAGAACTCCAGCGCTCTATAGTATTCTGAGTAGGAGACTACTACTCGTATAAGTATAATCAGGAAGCGATGTTTGATAGACAAGTTTTTAGCTTCTCAGTGATTACAACGGAACCACTGAAAATAAAGTAACAATTGTTAACTAAATGCTAGCTGTCTGAGGAATTATTTCTAAGCTAATCAGTCATGAGTAACTCAAATTGTTAGAGCTTCACTACATATATGTTTATTTACATTCAATTACAATGCTTGGAGGACTGAAAATCAGTAGGAACCGAAGTGAGTGGACAGTTGTCGCTAAATGCGGACAGCGAGGTGGATGCAGTGGACGACTCTTCAAAAGCCGTTGCGTGGCGACTTCGTTCTTTGTTTGCGAAAACGCACTCGTTTCATTGATTATTGACAGTGAATGATTTTACCCTGAGGAGATGCGATGAAATATATGCCCTTGGTGCAGTTATTTGAAACCTTAAATGCGCCTTGGAATTGAACATCTTTGACTTAGTAATTCAACCCGCGTCGGTACTGCCCATTTGCAGCGATTGACCATGACAAGCAAACGCGGAAAATTTTGCATGGCTTACTGCGTCTATTGCTGAGTCAGAGCTCTGACCCATTACAAAACGGTCATGCGTTTTTGGTTAAAATTTATTTCGGATAATAACGTCAGAAATCGTTGGGATTCCGCTAAACCCAGATCCATGGCAGATCTGTACCCCTTACAGTGTACACGTAGTGCTCAAAAGCACAAGGCTATAAATGCGGTAAAGTGACCGAACGAATCGTTTGAATACCTTTCCTCACTCACGGTATTAATAGATTTTCACTTAACAAAAGGCCCATGAAATGACCGTTATTACCTCGGGTAAACATTTGAATCCGTCTAGTGAATTGCGCTCGAACTAAGTGACTAATGCATTGTGCTATCAATTGGTGATTGCACAGTGAGCCAGCAATGATTGACTGGTGCAATGTGCCAGCAATGAGTGATTCTAGTGCACTGTGCCAGCAATGGGTGATTCTAGTGCACTGTGCCAGTATTGGGTGATTCTAGTGCACTGTGTCAGCAATGGTTGACTGGTGCATTGTGCCAGCAATGAGTGATTCTAGTGCACTGTGCGTGTGCCAGCAATGGGTGATTCTAGTGCACTGTGCCAGCAATGGGTGATTCTAGTGCACTGTGCTAGCAATGAGTGATTCTAGTGCACAGTGCCAGCAATGGTGCTCATAGTGCACTGCGCCAGCAATGGTGGTAATCTTGGTAATCTTGGTACTTGTTTGGGACATAGCAGTCCCAGGCCGCGATGGATCGCCGCCTCTGATTATCGTTCATCCGCCCTCATTTGGGCCACCTGATGCACGATGCTGTTGCTTGCTTCTCGCCGATGGTAGTGTTGCAGGGGAGGTCAATCTGGGATTGTGCCCAGGAAAACGTCCAGTTGTCTCTTGAAGGTCTCTCTTAGAGACCATCTAATGGTGAACTCCCCCTCTCTTAGCTCCTTTTGTAGGACGTTGAACAGCCTTGGTCCTGCCACGGAAAGTGATCCTTCCCGCAGGGATTGAAATCTGACTGCGGATCTGTTACGTGGGGCGGGATCTTGCACAGTCTCCCCCTTCTCTCGTTGTGATATGTCTCAATCCTGAAGGTCTCGCTCTCGAAGTTTGGCACCATTCCGGTTATCATTTTCCATGTGTACAGAATGACATACCTCTCCCGTCTCCTCTGCAGTGAGTACAGACCCAGGCGCCTCAACCTCTCCCAGTAGTTCAACTCTTCTATCCCTCTGATCCTGGAAGTGAAGGTTCGCTGGACACCTTCCAGTTGCCGCACTGCGCCGAGTGTGAACGGGGTCCAGAGCTGGCAGCAGTATTCGAGTGATTCTAGTACACTGTGCCAGTAATGGTGATTCTAGTGCACTGTGCCAGCAATGGTGATTCTAATGCACTGTGCCAGCAATGAGTGATTCTAGTGCACTGTACCAGCAATGAGTGATTCTAGTGCACTGTGCTAGCAATGAGTGATTCTAGTGCACTGTGCCAGCAATAGGTGATTCTAGTGCACTGTGCCAGCAATGGGTGATTCTAGTGCACAGTGCCAGCACTGGGTGATTCTAGTGCACTGCGCCAGCAATGGGTGATTCTAGTGCACTGTGCCAGCAATTGGTGATTCTAGTGCACTGCGCCAGCAATGGGTGACTCTAGTGCACTGTGCCAGCAATGGGGGAATCTAGTGCACTGTGCCAGCAATGGGTGATTCTAGTGCACTGCGCCAGCAATGGGTGATTCTAGTGCACTGCGCCAGCAATGAGTGATTCTTGATTGTTCTCATAGATGCGATTCTGAAAACTTTTACGAGGACGTCTTATTGCCACGCGCCACTTCATTGATTTGACGCATTTGCAGAATGGCCGGATATCTTGTGGAAGGCGAGTTTTACATGCCTTAAACTTCAATGTGTTTAAAATTTATACTGTGCCCAAAAATATCCTAATGTGAAATTTATTGATCTCCACACGACATACCCACAAAACGTACTGCAAATTCCCATGAAATCTTGAATTAAAACGTGGTGATAGGTTTACTTAAAATTCAAATTAATTAAACGTACTTTAATTTCAAAATATGCACTGCCAATACTGTATAAGTTTAGGTAACATATCTCAATCTTATTTCTTGCTAAGTGCAATTCGCGATGGCCGCATTTCACGCCCAACCTTAAACATGTACGAATATTAGAACAGAAGAAAAAAAATGTTCTGCTTGGTTAGCCTGTCATTTCATAACGTAGTCGCAGCTGTCTCCCTCTGCATTAGCAAGCCCAAACGATCTGACCGCTCAATCACTCTAAAAAATTTTTTTTATCTACAAATAAAAAGGGCCAAGAACTGCTCATTTAAAAAGCTCAAAGCCACGTTTATATTATATATTGTGTTCATGTGCCAAACATGCTCTGGGCTTCTAAAAAAACGCAGAACTGACTTGCACGCCAATCATTTATGAAACCATTCATATTCATGTACCCATAATCGAAGTTCGCACGAATTTCACCATCGAGACTTGACTTCGATGACCGGACTTTAATAATGTCTTTTGCTAACGCACCTAATATTTTCGTTCTAGAAATTATTAGAACTTGAATACATATTGTCGTCTGAAGTGACTGCATGAATTTAATGCAGATTTTTATTAAATTTTGGGACGTCTAACGCCACCATTTTAGTCTGGCTTTTTCCAAAGTCGCAAATGCACTTTTTTATTGATTGATGCAATGGGAATTTATGCCTCACATCGACATGATTATATGTTTCTTTAAAGACCCCAGGATGGATGGATTAAAGTTGAGTGAAATTACTCGAAACGCTTGAAGGAAATAATGGAGCGACTTTGCATGGGAACGACTAATGCACAGAGATGCATGCGTCGAGCGCTTCATTGATGGAATTGATTTCATCATAACTATGATAAACTATTCACGCATTTTTCCGGTAAGCTAATGTCGCCGGATATTTACCAGTAACTACTAGGATCAGTTTCCGACACCCAATAGAATGACCGGATTACAGTGCATTTGGGCAATTCGTGACATTAATAGTGGTCAGTAAATGCATCATGTCGTACTAAAATTTTTTTAAAACATTTTCCGTTTTTTAACACCGTTCTGCAAAATTCATTCATAACATTCGACAATAATTTAAAGTAGTATTTACCATAACTGCGTACCTAAAATTTAAATGATGACTAAGGAAATCGACTAAAAGTGAACACATGAGTAAAATGTTCTGAATATTTATGTGTTCCGTCTAAACGTGTAATGAGTTACTGTTATCTTACATGGGTTAAGTGTGTCTAAACATACTATTATCTAAGAATAGAAAAGCATGTTAGAAGCTATTATAACCGTACATGTACGAAATTAAAGTGCAATGAACGGAGGTTAAATTGGCGAAGTGTAAAAACTTACTCAATATTTAATTGTGACAATGTTAAAAACATACTAATATTTAACATCATCAAAGCGTTTAAAGAATTCATCACTCCCACTATCATTACGCAACTGAAACCGAAACCCCCAAAAGAAATTGTATCTCCACCAAACTCGAGAAATGTTATTTTACCACTGCGAAATTATACCAAAAATATCATATGTCGGTCTAGTCGTTTCAGAATTCGGGAGTTAACGAAAAACTCCCTCTATTAAGGTAGATATTCATTAAACTATGAACTAAACACTTCTACAACTGCGCAGTAAGGGTGAAGTGTGTGCGTTAATTCGTTCCCTAGCCTAACGTAACTAACCTGACCTAACGTAAAATTATCATGAATTTGATAAAAATTACTCATAACTAAAACCCACGGTCAAGTCTTGGAAAAGAGATGGGATCGATGAAATGAGGAGAGCAAAGACTCTTGTCTTCTTGAGACCTGTTGACATTTTGACTCCTGAAATAGACTAGGATCTTAACCCTTTCGTGACCGACGGGACTTCTCGGTCCCAAACCACTAGGTACGAATAGCATTGACGACGGTAAATGTATCCGTGACGAAATTAACATTGACTCCTAACAAACCTAAAATGGCTGGAAGTATTTCGTACGCGGAGAAATTTTCAATTTTTTGTAACCCAACGGTTCTTTTCGATTTTCCACAATATTGCTCCCGAGTAAACATAGAGCCAGCAGTATAATCCTGGAAATTATTAATATTCAGTAGTAAAACGATGTCTGCATATGCAGCAGTAGAGGTCCAGTGATGTTCCAATAGTTGTGCTCATCTGTACAATGTACATTAGAGTCCGAGTGATGTTCCAGTGCTTGGGTTCATCTGTACAGAAGAGGCCCAGTTATGCTTCATTGCTTATGTTCAACCGTACTCAAGCTCACATGAACAAACAAGTTCATTAATCAAGCAGCTCCACATGGGGGGAGCGCAGCCGTGCACCACCAATTTTGTACACCAATAAGCCGTGAATCGAACGCCATGGATCTCTCCGGATATCCACCAATCAGCCGTGCACCACTCGGCTTTGTCCTCCTCCTGCCTTGACCACCACCTGCCGTGCACCTCCAGGCCGCGGATCGAATCTGACTTCTGGGCATCGTTAAATTACGTAATTTTACGTTCACCGCATCAGAGGTTAGGTTTCAGATAGCATAGTTCTGTTCCAAAATTTATCGTCCTTCGACAAGTTGCCGTTCGACCGAGGGCTGGTTCGACCCACGTCCTAGATACGGACGGCTTGAATTGTTGAAGGCTTCGTTCCGGAAGACAGGAATCATGATGGTCCATTACATCCAGGGCAGTTGTGGTCTTCGGCAGGCGACCCCACATGGGCATTCGATTGCAGTCTGAGTCCGGGTCCGGGTTCCATCTTCGGTCAGCGACTTCTTGCGGATTCTGCAAAAGATGGTAAGATTATCTAATGCGAATTCGTAATTTGTATTTTGATATGTGCTGTATCATTGCATTCCCCCTCAGGGTGGATTTCTGACACATGTCTGTGATCCTCAGAAGTCCTATGGGATTTCCCGTTCCTATTGGGATTGTTCCTGAGCGCCCCACCGCCGAGCTCGCGGTGTCTGACTGCAGGTCTCAGTTGTGGGGTTAAGTTATTATTAGGTAGGATTTTCACCAGTCCCTCCTTGTCACTTCGTCTCTTTGAGATGCTAACGCTGCTTCCTTTGAGCCAGCTTCAGCGGGCTGGACCATTGAGACCTTCCATTCCCTGTGGATGATGATTAATTTGAGCCTTTGAATAATTGAGACCTTCCGCTACGCTGGCGATGTTATCTTTGGACCTACGGTGCGAAATGGCTTGATAGCTGAAGCGCTAGCCATCCCACCAGACATCTGACGTTGTTGTTGTGGTTACCCGGTCTCACTTTTACAAGAGACCCCCCTCGCGCAAGTACGACACCACCGACAGGGGGTCGCTCCATAGCTGTAGGGTCGAGGTTAGGTGGTGGTGTTGTCTGAGGTCTTGCCAGAGTGGACATTCCAGGAGAATGTGAGTGATTGTGTAGGGAGCTCTCAGGCAGGACGGACAGGTGTCTGAGTCTGCTTGGCCGATTCTGTTTGCGTATGTTTGTAGTGAAGGATGGCGGCCGCAGCGCAGCCTGGCTAGGTGTACTCTCTCCAGTCTAGAGAGCTGGGTTTCTGTGCTGCTTATGTTAGGTGGTGGGTGTCCAAGGACTTTGTTGTTGCCGGCCAGCTCCAGCGTTCTAAGTGTTTCTTCTAAACATCTGACGTTGAATTGAACGTCGTTTCGTTGAATCTCATCAGCTTGGCCACTAGTGACCTTCCACTCCTAGTGGGTAATGAACGATTATGATTTTGGAAAGTATAAATAATTTTCATCTTTCCTGTTGTTGGACAGGTTTATTCGTGAATCCGATGCGAGATAGATCGATCCCTAAAGCTGCTATTCCGGTCTATTTATTTATAACCATTTGTCAACTAAAAAAACAATCTAAACTTGTCCAAACAGTTGCTTTACACGTCTCTGGTATCACACCAACTGCTCGGCTCATTCTTACAAATATCCAATCTGCAAACGTCATATCCTACACCAACTGGCGAACCAAGTTTTTTTATGAAATATGCTATAATTTGATTCACTTTTTTCTAACCTCATACACGATTCTTGCAGGTCAGTAATTAATATCCTCGTGTGATTTATCCTATTTCAAACCTCATTCTGTCTACCAGGAAAAATCATGACCACGCTGTCGAAATTAAAATACTCAACTTTCAAAAAGACACTACGGAGGAGAACAAAGTCTTTCAGGACAACTAGATTAAAACAAAGATAGCGATTATATCGAGAGATCTGTAACATCGAGCCAGCTGGTACCGACGGCCTTATGCAAGGACTTGGGAAGCGTACAGCCGACTGCATTGATTTTGATACTACATACTAGTAAGGTATAAAGAACCTATCCATGAAAAGCGTTTTTGACTAACTAGGAGGCGGCAAGACAATGATGCTCATATTGAAAGAATGGCCTCTAAATTAGGAATTTCAGAGCACATGCCCTGGCAGGTAGGTGGAGGGAATGGACCAAATTCCAATGAAATACAGGGTCATCAATATTTAGCGTTACATTTTTTTCAAAATCAATACACTCGCAAAACAGTCAAATGTGTCGTATGGAACCATGGCGACTGTTCTCCGGAAGGACCTATAGTTGTCCCCATTCAAACATGTCAAAAAACACCAACTGTCTGCTCAAGTTGTTGACAAACGTCTCCAAAGATCCAAGATTCTTCTTTCCCGCATTCATGATGGCACGTTGCCAAACCTCGTTTTCAGTGATGAGAAGATATTCAATGTTGAACACCACTTCAACTCCCAAAATTATCGATTTTGGTCGGAGAATGGGACGAATGATCCCGTGTGGTGACTAGGAAGCAATGCCCGACCTCAGTGATGGTCTGGGCAGCCGTAACAGAGTCCTCAAGGAGTCCCCTCTTTTTTGAATCAGAAGAACTATCGAGATGCCATCCTTGTTGATGCATTGTTGCCCTGGGCACGAAAGCACTTCAAAAAAACGCCCCTGGTCGTTCCAGCAGGACTCTGCACCATCCCATGGGGCCATATCGACTCAGGAGTGGCTGTCCGAGAATGTTCCCCACTTCATTACCAAAGATGAATGGCCCCCATCGTCACCCGATCTGAATCCTCTGGATTTTGGGATCTGGTCATACCTTGAGAGTAAGGTCTCGACCGTTCACCATAGCAGTTTGGACGCCCTAGAGGTCAAACTGCTGAAAAAGTGGGCCAAAATCCCGCAGAGTGTCATTCGTGACTCGTGTAAGGTTTTCTCTAAGCATCTACAACTCGTTATTGATGCAGATGGTGGACATATTGAATGAAATTGTGGGAATTGTATCTCTGAACCTCTGCCTACATAAATACATTTTCAAACATTCACAATTGCGTTTCATTTCATAGTTCTGACCACTCAAAGTTGTAACGCTAAATATTGATGACCCTGTAATACGTAAGAGACCGACAATTGGATTTGAAAGCACGAATACCAGATTTTTTTTCAAACTTGATGTGAGCCCTAGACTCTATATGGCATACGCTCCACTTGCACCAACATCGGTGTCGACGACATGTGACTCTATACCCATCATGTGCTACTCCGAGGTTCCCCTCTGGTATTTGAACCTCATTACACATGGATTATGAGAGCCTCATATATTGACCAGTTATATTCTACTTTATCAAAATAAGGCGAGGATAAATGTGTCAATTTTTCAAGAAGGTTTACAATAAAAACAGTACAATCAAGCTGGCTTTATAGTTCGTGTCACCAGAACACGAAAATTATTATGACAAATTGCTAATAAAAAATATCTTTTTACACACAGTAAAGGACAGCATCACTGGCACCGAAGGAGACTCAAGATTCACTCGATAACAGCTACCTCGATAATGAAGGAATGATCCTGTACCGGTCAAATAATCACTTCTTTCTCTCAATAATTTGATAAGTTTAACACTGTTACAAATTTGAATCAATCTGGTGCTCATTTCTGTTATATAAATGTGAATTTTAAGATGCATTACTTTAATGAAGGGTTCCTCAGCAGAGGACGAATGCGTGTCAATCATTCTCATTGAGAAAGACCACCTGCAAGAAATTAATTTACTAGCAACAAGCGTACAGCTGGAACATACGGTTCCATCTTGCTTTACACAAATGCAAAATAAATAGTATATGCGGCGCAAAACGCCACGTCTGCAGGTTGTTAGTCCTCGACCTGGCATTTAACCATAAAAAATAACTGTACAGGTGGATATTTGGAACGCCTTGAACAAGGGCCCCCAGAATAAGGGGCGTTGGAGGACAGCCGTCGATGGCTCATACCTCGAGGGAAGGGGGAGGGGGGCTACGAGCCCACGTTAAGCTAAGAAATTCTAAGCTATTCAGTTGGCACAGGGGACACGCTAGACAATGGGCACCCGTATGGATGTGAGGACTTCTTTTTCGTGCGGGTTGAGGTGCGGGGTAAACATAGCGTAGGCGGGATGTTGAGCAAATGTCCTAATAAAGTTTGTGAGGTATGGCTGTAGTTGTACAGAGGACAAGGGGTCGGCAGCAGCGTCTGGGTCGTCTTCGTCATCGACGACATCAGACGTGCGATGGCTGTTGTCCTTCAGCAGGTCTGACGTGTATAAAGCCGAAGGATCGTCATCGGCCCCATCATCGTCTTCCCAACCTTCGTCCTCATCATCGTCGTCCTGCAAATCGCTTGATTACTTACCAAGGCCGACAGACAATTTTTATTATATATCTTCTTATATCTCCTTCCAAATTACTCAAATGAGCAAATAATTAGCAGTACTGGATAATATCCTTGTTGATATAATGATCGCAAATTAAGGAGACAGCACAGCTGCCAAAGTATGATAGACAATACAAACAGAAAAATCTCACAGGGTCGTCATCCTTAGCCATGTTGATCTCGATCACGTGGAAGAGCTCGTAGATGACGAGCTTGAAGAGCTTCACCAGCAGCGGCACGCGTGTCCACTGCTCGGGCCGAGCAGCCGCCTGGGAGCGCGTCCGCACGCCGCCTTCAGACGATATTATCTGACGAATACAATAGTTACAGTGGGGGGAAATAAATATTCGTACACTTGAAAAGTCGTATTTTAATGTATGTAAGTACACAAACTTAACAGCAAAAGTGATTTAAATTATATATAGAGACGCATAGTACCTATTCAAAAATACTATCAAAAGAAATTAAATCTCAATGCAACAAAAAACAATGCAACATGTTCACTTCTTCGGGTGAAAAAAGTATTCGTACAAAACAATAAATCCGCATTATTTTAATTTAATACTTGCTTGAATACCCTTTATTCAGCTCAACAGATACCAGTCTATTTCTATACGTCTCGACCAATGATTTGCAGATGCTGATACATGTTGCATTGTTTTTTGTTGCATTGAGATTTAATTTCTTTTGATAGTATTTTTGAATACTATGCGTCTCTATACATAATTTAAATCACTTTTGCTGTTAAGTTTGTGTACTTACATACATTAAAATACGACTTTTCAAGTGTATGAATATTTATTTCCCCGCACTGTATATCAGTAAAATGCACAGAAGTAATATCAGTACTATGTATAATCGTAATATCACTACTACTATGTCCACACAATGACAAGCAGGCACGGATGCAATGGGTAGGATATCAACAAACGGAGTCAGCAACTTTACCATAGAGGACGCATCTAACTAGACAGATTGCGGCCCGTATATTGCCTGCAGGGGCGCGCCGTACCCTACCAGGTCCCTGGCACGTGTACCGCCTGTAGGCGAGAGACGCCTGTCATTATGTCATGCCCTCACCTGGTCTCCCGGCACGAGTATCGCCTGCAGACGAGCGTCGCCTGTGAGCACGCCGTGCTCCAGCATCTTAGCCAACGCCAGTACGGTGACCTTGCGCTCGTAGCCGCCGTAGAAAGCGTGCTGCTTGGCACACCAGAGAGTCAGCACAAAGCTGAGGGCGCTATCTCCCTCAGGGCCGGGAACTGAGCTCAGGAAGTCCAGCACATCCTCGAGCTGACGGTGCACGAGCTGAGCGAACACCACCGTCAGGTTCTGCACCACCATCAGCGTCTCGGTGCTCTGCACATATTGTAAAATTCGAACAGGCGTTGCGATATGCAATCCAGTTATGAAAAATTCTCTCAGGCAATATGAGCACCATCAATTCAATATTAACAAATTTGAAACCAAGTAATACATCAATTTCTTAACTAGATTATTGTGATGCTTCACCAAGAATAAAAATTCAGATCGCGTAATTTCCCGCCACAGTTGGTGTTGTGGACATACCCACAACACACAAGAGCTCCTGTATATTGCGGCGCCAGGCGTACAACACACAATAGCTCCTGTAGTATATTGCGGTGCCAGGCGTACAACACACAATAGCCCCTGTATATTGCGGTGCCAGGCACACAACACACAATAGCCCCTGTATATTGCGGCGCCAGGCGTACAACACACAATAGCCCCTGTATATTGCGGCGCCAGGCGTACAACACACAATAGCCCTTGTATATTGCGGAATAAGATACACACACAAAATAACATACTGTTTTCCCTCTCATCTTCGCGGGTTCTCGAAGAATATTCACATTTCACAGTTTTGGCATATCGCGGAGTTTTCTTTCGGTATATTACGCATTTGAGTGATACGGGACGCTGTAGCGTGAAAGATGGTAAATGTTACAGACGATACGTTTACAGATGGCACACGTAGACATAACCCACTTGCAGCTTGCTGAGCACGGCTCTGAGCAGTCTGTGCAGACCATCACCCAGCTGAGAGGACAGGTGATGGATGAGCGCCGTCACGAGGCGCCCCACGAAGCCAGCTGCCGCGTCAGGAGCAGATGGTGAGAGCAGCTCGTGGCACACGTCCACAACCCAGTCCAGGCCAGACCTGCCCTCCTCGTCCCGCCACGTCACAACCTGCCAACAGCCATGACGCTATGCAGGGACTGATGCAACATCTACTACGATCAATAATAATAGCTAATCGTGATATATACCAAATATATATAATAATATCAATAGTCAATATTATGGTAGTAGTTTATAACTGACGTGGTCGGCAGCGACAGCGATGAAGGCACGCAGGCACTCGCCGCCGTTCTGCTGCGCGGAGAGGTCGTCGGTGTGCAGCGTGCGGTTAACCACCGCAGGAAACGTTGCATGCATCATGAGCGTGTCCTTGTCAGGGTTCTGGCAGCACCGCACCAGCACCGTCAGCATGTCCAGTGCCACAGCGTGCACTCCTGAGGGCACCTGTACATACAGCATGGCTGTACACCTCTGGGTATGGCTGAGTGGCTCGTATTCCCGCCACTTGCACCCACAGCACCAAGGAGTGACCCACGCACTCACCACTCGCACCCACAGCGCCAGAGAGTGACCCACGCACCCGCCACTCGCACCAACAGCACCAAGGAGTGACCCACGCACCCGCCACTCGCACCAACAGCACCAAGGAGTGACCCACGCACCCGCCACTCGAACCCACCTTATCAGTAGAAGAGTTGAGCAGGGACACAAGCGTAGGGAAGAACTTCTGTTGCATGGCGTTGTTGTTGGCAGGATGCGTGCAGAGCTCCTGCAAGAGGTCCTGCACGAGGGACACCAGCACGGGGTCGTGGCTGGCTTTGATGAAGACGGCGAGACACAGAGACGAGACGCGGCTCAGGTACGGTGAGGATAACGAGGCGTCGAGACCAACGAGCAGCAGTAGCCGCTCCAGGGCCAGCGCCATCATCTCGGACGGAGACTGGGGGGAGAGATACGGTTAAGGTAAAGTTATGGTGAGAGAGTAATCATTCTGAGGGGCGTGAGAGGGGAGTTACTGTGAGAGGCGTGAGGGGGATGAGATACGGTGAGTGGCGTGAGGAGGGAGTGATTGTGAGTAGCGTTCAGGAGAACACAAGTTACCTGAGTAGTGAGCAGCACCAAGCCCTCCACGATGGCCCCCAGGTATGGACGCAGCAGTTCACTCGACTGCTTGCAAGAGAAGGCGGCTGGCGGCGCCAGGCTGGCCAGCTCCTCCTTGCCCTCCAAGCTTCGCAGCCTCGCCTGCACCCACGACTCCTTGTTGCCATTGAACAGGTCGCAGAACCCAGACACGGACCTGTGGATGACAACAGGTCGTAGAACCCAGACACAGACCTGTATATGACAACAGGTCATAGAACCCAGACACGGACCTGTGGATGACAACAGGTCATAGAACACCGACACTGAACTGCAGACAACAGGTAGTGGAACTCTGACACCAACGTACAGACAACAAAAGGTTGAAGTGCCCTGACACAAACCTTCGAATAACACGCCACAGAACCCCGAAAGTGACCTGCGGATAACAGAGCCACGCAAATTAAGTTGCCAGAGTAAAGCAGTTGTGGAAAGACCAATTCTGCAACAGTAAAACTATCGCTCCGGTGCATTTGGTGGCAACAGACATTAAGTATACTCTTAGAATACTAAACAGACATTTGTTTAGTATAGAATACTCTAGTATAGGAATAGGTCATTTGAATACTGATACCGTCCTTAGGGCTTTCCCTTGCCTCATTTATTGCACAGCTTTTCATATCTTCTCTCTTCTTTTTATTGATTATACTCTATGTTGTGGGTTCTATTATCACTATAAGATTGGGATTGTGGCAACCAGCAACGTTAACGAGTTAGATGAACAGCAAGGCTCACCTGATGGCAGAGACTCTGACAACAGGGGGAGAGGATAGCTGCAGAGCTGAGGCAAGGCAGTGTAACAAGCTGTCAATTGTTGCAGTGTCAAGAGCCATGGCCAGCTCGCTGCCGCAATATAAAGCTTTGCCGCAGAGATAGCTTGGCACTGAAATAAAAAATGCGTAAATCAACAAATGCAGATATAGC
Source organism: Hyalella azteca (assembly GCF_000764305.2). Classification (NCBI taxonomy): domain Eukaryota; kingdom Metazoa; phylum Arthropoda; class Malacostraca; order Amphipoda; family Hyalellidae; genus Hyalella; species Hyalella azteca. The sequence goes on along the minus strand of NW_025935823.1, from coordinate 237,693 downwards.
CGGTCATATACCTTAATTAATATCTTGATATACAAGATATTTATTGTCTCATTGAGTTTATATTAGGCCACTAGTATCACCCTTCAGTACTATGCATAGTTTTGTCTATGACAACAACACCGCGGTACAGTAACCATTATGCAAAAAATACAGCGCTAAACACGTGAAGATATCCTACAGGTGGTTTCTAGACTATAGTCTTAAACATTATACGTTTAGAGGGCAAAATTGCAATCATTGAAATGAATAATTCCTGGAATAAAATAATTTAACCTAGAAATCTTTGGAATTGCTTTCTTCCTGCAGAATCGCTCAAACAAAAGTATATTCATAATAGTACTGATTGACTCACATGAAGGATCAAAACATTCATAATAGTAATGACCAACTCACATGAAGGATCAAGACTTTTCTTGACGACGGCCTCGACAAAACTGTCAAGGTTGAAGGTGACACGCCTGCAGAAAACTTCTTTAAGCAGACAGTCTGCCGACACAGACACTGCAAACAGGACGGCTTCGTAGAGCTTCCACCAGCAGATATCGCCTCCAGACCGAGCCTCATCTGCCTTGTGGATGTGGCGCTCCACGGCTGCCACGATACAGGTGCAGTACGTGGCAGGCAGATCCTGCTGCAGACTCTGCACACAACATGAGCCATCATACAGCTGTCACCCACAGCAGCACTCACCCTCAGCAGCCGCAGCAGCACTCACCCTCAGCAGCAGCACTCACCCACAGCAGCACTCACCCCCAGCAGCACTCACCCTCAGCAGCACTCACCCTCAGCAGCACTCACCCCCAGCAGCACTCACCCCCAGCAGCACTCACCCTCAGCAGCACTCACCCTCAGCAGCACTCACCCTCAGCAGCACTCACCCTCAGCAGCACTCACCCTCAGCAGCACTCACCCTCAGCCGCACTCACCCTCAGCAGCACTCACCCTCAGCAGCACTCACCCTCAGCAGCTCAACAGCAGACGCCCGCACGGAGTATGCGAAGCTCTCGTCATCCTCAAATTCAACATAGGCGTCTGCATCCGCATTGAACGTTTCAATCTGAAATGAAGCATTAGAATTGATAATAATAAATAATCAGGAAGGGCCCTACCAATAGTTAGAAAAGCAATTAAGTGTACTGATCCTAGTACAAAAAATCATGATTGATAAAGCTCAGTGGGCTTGCATACTGAAAAAATTAATGATACAATCAAGAATGGACAGGAGCAGGCGCGGTTAAGAATATGATGGGGTCAGCTATGCATACAGCTCACCTGGTGCTCTGTCAGCTGCATGTACAGGATGAGGTAGTAGATGAGGTCAGCCATGCTCGGCAGGATGAGGTCTCGGTGCTTCTTGTGGTGCAGGAGAGCGTCCACAAATTCGAATAAACTGTACACTAAATTCTCAAAGCCAAGCACTTCACCTGCAGCACAAATAGAGCTGATTAAATAAGGTGTTCTAGAACTAGAATTTAAAAATCGAAATGCCTATTTTATTATTAAATCAAGCAAATAATTAAGCATATTAAAATAATATTATTGATATAGCAAGATTATTTCGGCAAACATGGTTTGGTCTGACGAGTGGCAACACCTCGCTTCACGAACGTAATGCACCCCTTGGTGTGGCATAGAATCTAAATCAATTCAATTAATCCATTCAAGCCTCAGTATTAAAACAGAACATATTTTTCCAGCAACCGCAACTGTCCTCAACTTATTCAAGAATGTTGACAGCAGTTGGCATGAGCCGACACTCACAATCAGAGTTGACGGCGTCAGCGGCGTGCTCCCTGCATTAAGAATGTTGACAGCAGTTGGCATGAGCTGGCACTCACCATCAGAGTTGACGGCGTCAGCGGCGTGCTCCCTGCAGTTGACGGTGCAGCTGACATAGGCGTGAGCTGACGTGGTCAGAGAATGCCACACGAAGCTCAGCACGTCAGGCAAATATTCCACCATTTGCCGCGGCACGTTCGTCACCAACATTGTTAGTGCTGCACAATGATACATTATACTATCACAGTATATTAATTTACCTTCCAATTGATCCACACTTCATCTCCACATTTTCATTAATGGAACTTAATATTTTACTTATAATCATACAGCGCAACTCAATCATGTTATTCAATATCATATAAATAACATGAGAAACTCGTGTGTACACCACTAGCAGATAACGAAATATATAGAAAAATTGCAGTAACTACAAATCAATTACAAAAATAGCATCAGTGCACAAAATTAGAGTCAAAATGTAGGTACTGTATGGATTCTTTCACTAGAACGTAATTCATACCTCAACGCCTGGTAACGCGGGTTACCACCAGTAGGCAAATTAAAATAGATAAGAATGAGGGAAACTAACTCTAGAGAAAGTGAATGGAGAAGAGTTGATCAACCGTTAAAAGTGAGGGAACTAATCCATATGAATGAGAGAACCCCATAGAAGTGGGCGGGACTAACCCTCAGAAGTGAGGGGAACTAACCCTCAGAAGTGAGGGGAACTAACCCTCAGGAGTGAGGGGAACTAACACTTAGAAGTGAGGGGAACTACCTAACCCTTAGAAGTGAGGGGAACTAACCCTCAGAAGTGAGAGGAACTAACCCTCAGAAATGAGGGTTACTAACCCTCAGAAGTGAGGGTAACTAACCCTTAGATGGGTAACTAACCCTCAGAAGTGAGGGTAACTAACCCTTATAAGTGAGGGGAACTAACCCTCAGAAGTGAGGGGAACTAACCCTCAGAAGTGAGGGGAACTAGCCCTCAGAAATGAGGGTAACTAACCCTCAGAAGTGAGGGTAACTAACCCTCAGAAGTGAGGGTAACTAACCCTTATAAGTGAGGGTAACTAACCCTTAAAAGTGAGGGGAACTAACCTTTAAGAATGTCCCTTCTGAGGCCGCAGTCGACCATAGGACCGTCAGGAGTGTGCAGGACCTTAAGCATGGCCTGGATGAAGGGCGGCAAGGACGGATACAGTAGCTGCTTGGCAAGGTTCCTGTTGAACTCCCCCATGAGGCTGATGGCGCTCGCCAGGTTCTTGAAGATTTCCACGGCCCGTCCACGCGTTCTGATGCTGTATTTCTGACATACAGAGCTTCATTATTTCCACCAATAATCAATATTTACAAAGGAAAAGTAATTCACCATTTCGAACGTTCTGATATCTCAGGTGGCATGATCTGCTTGACTCACCTGATCCTGGCAGAAGATGTTGTACATCTCAGGGAGGACGATGGGTGCCACCTTCGTGACGATGGAGTCATCAATGTCCTTGGAGAACTCAGTGAGGACCCTCATAGCCCCGTGGGTGCCATCTTCGTCCCCACTTGTGATGGCGTCAGTGATGAGGCTGAAGAAAGCAGGCCAATTATCAGGCCAGTCCCAGGCCCCTATGCAGGAGAGCGCGTAAGCAATGCAGCACCTGGTAAACATCTCTCGGTTAGAATATTATCTCTCTTTTACATTACAAAATAAGTTGAAGCATCATCCTTCACAACGACCAGCAAACCAATAAAGAGCCTAGGCAAACAGAGAATGAAATTTTAATGTACACTGATTCCTTTACATGCGTCAAGACCAGCAATCCTTATGCCAAATTGTTGTTTATTGTGCGAGCGGCTCTCATCTGCCGCCTATTTTATTGCAACGACGTAACTCCCGCTCAATGACCAAACACTTTACTGTGCACCAACCTATATATATACCATCTTGCACGTGAAACCTATATGGTATTATCTCACACGTGTAACCTATATGCACCTTGCACATGCAATGTATGCAATTGCACCTCACAGGTGCAATGCCTACCATCTTGCAGGTGTAACCTATACGTATCTTGTACATGCACGAGGGGTTAAAATTGCTTCAATTTACAACTGGCAAGAGGGGTTAGACTTGCCTCAATTTAGGACCGACAAGAGTGGTTAGACTTGCCTCACTTTACGACTGACAAGAGGGGTTAGCGTTAGACTTGCCTCAATTTACGACTGGCAAGGGGGGTTTGACTTGCCTCAATTTAGGACTGACAAGAGTGGTTAGACTTGCCTCACTTTACGACTGACAAGAGTGGTTAAACTTGCCTCACTTTACGACTGACAAGAGGGGTTTGAGTTGCCTCACTTTATGACTGGCAAGAGGGGTTAGACTTGCCTCACTTTATGACTGACAAGAGGGGTTTGAGTTGCCTCACTTTACAACTGGTAAGAGGGGTTAGACTTGCCTCACTTTACGACTTGGGTCATACAATCCCTGGGGGAGAATTTGTCTGATCTTCTGCTTGCTTGACTCAGGACACTCGGGAACTTGGAACTGCACAAAAGGTATTAAGATCAGCACAAGAAAGTTACCAGCTATACATGTAATACAAGAAAGATTCAGGGATGTAATTCATCCTAGACTGTTTGGGCTGAGAAGATGCACCCTGCAGTTATCAAAAGAAATTACCAAAAAGCATCCATTCACAGTAACGAAGAGACTACACTTCAATATTGCAATGCATGTGTTATTGCATCTATGCAAATATTTGAATAGCGTGATAACATGAAACGTATCTTAAAAAAGAGCACATAGCTCCAAATGCTGTGGAAAAGATGCTTTGTTCGACACATAATTGTCAATGCTAAGGAGAATTGTACAAGAAATTAAGTCTTTTGATTCTCCTTTTATTGTTGTTGAGAAAATTGACAATGTACGTATGCAATGTTTCTCAAAAATAAGCAGAAATAAGGTGTTGCAGAAATGTTTGGAAAAAATCCATTCTATCTCCAAGTCATTTAACGTAGCATTTACATTGACACAAACTGATCTCAATTGTTTTTTTAGTTAAACCCAATAATTACCATTAAAATGAAAGATCTATTGATTATGATGAACAGTTCCTTATATGAAAAATATGTAATGCATACGGTATTCTGATAACAATGCAAGCATTGGCACACATTGTACCAATGAACGTCAACATATTGCTGAGTACCAGCCTTTAGGGACCCCTCATACCAATGAGCCTCAACATACTGTGAAGTACCTACCAACCTTTCAGGACCCCTCATACAAATGAGCTCAACATATTGCGGAGTACCAACCTTTCGGGACCCTTCATACCAGTGAGCTTCAACATATTGTGGAGTACCAACCTTTTGGGACCCCTCATACCAATGAGCTTCAACATATTGCTGGAGTAAAACTGATGCCAGTTGTCTAACTGCAAGATTGCCATTTCTGTCAAGAGCCACTTCAGCAAGATGCACTCCAAACTCTGCAACATGATATGTAAATCAGATTAGCTGAACAATCAGTAAATATTAACAACTTGTGAAAAAAAATTCATTTACTCTGAATTCAACTTCTCTGTTTTAAATAATTTGGATTTGTAAAGAGCAAAAAATTGATCAAAAGATTTTGAGATCAGCTCCATCATCAGTTCAAAAAACATCAGTTCCCTGTCATTCTATTGAAACCTAAAATATATAATCAGTGACACAAGAACATATAATCTTCTGATCAATTGTTGGCTTGATTAGCATGCACCTTGGTATAAGAAGCTTATTCACCATTCCATCTTCTTGTCCTCTTTTCAAGCATAAGTATCATGTTTGCCATATACTTCAATGCAAAGAGCCCTCAAATTACATCCATATTCCAATAAAAATATCCATGTACTATTATCATTGGAGAACCATGAATTACATTGATTAAGCACAAAATTATCCATGACTCACCTTCTGTCACTTGGAAAACCTTTATTTGTTGCTCAGCTTCAAGTCTAATGGATGACTGAGGGGAGAGAACATTGTGAAGTGTATCTATGAGTGCTTCTTTCAAATTTCCCGTACAATCACTTGAAGTCATATTTTATACTTTTTATAGCTATACCACTAGGAAACTTAGGTTATAACAACTTTGTACACATATATATTTTAATCTAACTTAAAGAACATAATTTCATGGACATGTAGACCCTGGCAGAAATTACATAGTAGACATTATTATTAGTTATTTAAGGGTTTATTAAGCTAATGCACTTTGCAGCCTGATTGCTAAGTGCTAACATCAATTGCAAGAAATACCGAACACCACTGTGGTCTTAGACAGAATACACATGTATAAACAACATTTGATCAATATTCAAAATCTTTGACACTTTAAAACATCATAAAACCAATATACATATTTCTTATGGCCCAAATCAGCTCAATATTTATATGGGAGACAACAAAGAGTTCCTGCACTCTTTCAAACATAGTAGAAAAGAAGAACACTTTTTGTTGCCTTTCCTCAAGTTTATTTTTGAGTCCTATAAGTAGACTAGTAAGTATTTTTGATACCGTACCAGCATTATCATACATAATAAATTGTTAAAAATATCAGACAAGAAATTTAAAAATTAACTGATCCTAGAAATTCTCTGGTTTCCCATTATGCCTTCAAATTGCAGCTATTATAAATATATTTTTGCTTCATAATGAAAATAAACAATTAAAGAAGCCATGGTCAATGAGGAAGAGGTGCTGATAACCAGGACAACTTGTAGCTTGATCAGAAATATCAATGCAGTTCAAGTATGACAAAAACTACCTACTGCAATCGGTAAGTTAACTAAGTTTTTTGATAATACTGACAAGTGAAGTTGAATGCTAAAATCTATATATATAAGTGGCAATCTGACAAATCATGGATACAGACAAATGGGGTAATAAGGGATGGTTTTGAGCATTTTTTATTAATAACTTTATACCATGAAACATTTCATAAACAAGTTTGGGCTCATTTTAAGAGGCCGGTTCAGCTCGGCCAGCAGCACAACAGGCGGGACTATCTGCTATGGGATTCTTCACTAAATTGGTTCGCTCTAACTTCACTCGTTATTGACGTATCAGCCTGAAAATTCGAATGCTATTTCAGCAATCAATAACTTCATTCCTTAAGATATTCCTTTCCCACTCCTCCCTCCCCCCCCCTCACCGAATTCCTGGCCGCCGTCACTGCGCTGCCAGACGGAATGCCCTTCCTGCCGCTCAGATTTACACTCGCTGGCTGAGAAGCACGGTCATGGAGTTCGCCTCTCCTTGAACCGGCCTCTTAATCAGTTTGCCCTGAAAGTTTTTTCTTGCATGAATGTACAGTAACGTTGTTGATTTACTTTCAACTTATTATTGATTGATACAAATCTCCAGCTGCCGTCTAAAAGTTAAAGGTTAGAATGGCTTCTAAAATTATTAATATTTTTATTTAGATGATTCCATCGTAAACTTTTTCATAGTTGATGTTCAAAAAGTTTCTATACTGCTGCATTAACATGTTCCATTAATCGGAACAAATTTGCCTAAATTTATCAATGAGACTAATTTGGTGAAATAATGTGAAATAGTGAAATTTTTAATGTGAAATAAATCGCAATAGAAAGTGAGCACTATTATTTGATGTTTATAAACTGCAGAACTGACTTGTAGATTGATTGAGGAACGATCGACGAAACAGCATTTCGCTTGCTCGAAAATCATGAAAGGTCAAATGCTTATTGAAGGTATACTGCTTATCTCCCTCCATTAGTGAACGATATTGATCTTGAACATTTTAACCTATTCCAATACGGGTGCTGTTCCTTTTTCGATTGACTAGCAGTAGCATTCATTTCTCTGAAATAAGTTTAAATAAATAGTCTCTACACAGTTCAACCACAAATGTGGCTATTCCTCGATTTATGGGACGATAGCAAGTCATTCGTTTTGTAGTTACGTAGTTTAAAGAGTTCAGTGCAGTAACGTGACTTTGCATTACTCGAGCAGTAACGTCACTTTGCGTTACTCGAGCAGTAACGTGACTTTGCGTTACTGGTGCAATAACGTCACCGTTACTGGTGCAATAACGTCACTTTGCGTTACTGGTGCAGTAACGTCACTTTGCGTTACTGGTGCGGTAACGTCACTTTGCGTTACTGGTGCAGTAACGTCACTTTGCGTTACTCGTGCAGTAACGTCACTTTGCGTTACTGGTGCAGTAACGTGACTTTGCGTTACTGGTGCAGTAACGTCACTTTGCGTTACTCGAGCAGTAACGTCACTTTGCGTTACTGGTGTCTCTTATACACATCTAGATGTGTATAAGAGACAGAAGAAGATGTCTATCAATCTAAAGGAACCGCCAAGCTCGGTTCCGCAGATCAAAGACAATTGATCCAGGGACGTGCGAAACGCTTGGTAAATGCCATAAAGGGTGCAATCAAACATCGCAAAAATTTGACTGATACAACTGAAGCGGAAAGAATCGACGGGTTGCGTAAAGACATTTTGAACAGCGCCCGACATGTTTTCGGTGATCATACGATGTGTTCAATAACCGGCAATTATTTTTGTAAAAATAAAAGTGATTATAATCACTGTCCTGATCTTGAAAAAACTGGAGTTTTTCAGGCTATAATAAAAATACTAAATAGAGTGAAGGATCATGCAGAGAGTCTAGTGCATGATTTGGATAGTAACCGCGTAGAACATTATAACAGCCGAGTTGCCAAATTCACTGGAGCCAAGAGAATAAATTTTTGCTTGAATAATAGCTTCGAAACCAGAGCTCTTGGCGCAGTAATCGTTCACAACAGCGGTCAGTTGCATTCACAGATCAGTGAGAAACTCCCACGAAAATCTCCAAACAAACTTGTTGTAAAAATGGAAGCTCAGCGAGTACATCAAAATACAACTGCTAGAAAGCGGCTTTTCAGCGACAATGATCAAAAAGTAAAACGAAAAAAAAGCCGTCGTTGTTACGGCTACGAAAGCGGTGGCTTTGCATCTGTCTCGGAAGACGCAAAACTGAGCTTTATGGAGACATTGTCATTGGATAATAATCAAATTAAAATCCTTGAATCCTCAACTGTTGAACAAAGTAATTCCCTGTTGTGGCACGAAGAGAGAAGAAAGAGGCTGACAGCGTCTAATTTTGGCATTGTGTGCAAACTGAGAAAAAGTACAAATAAGGATGCTGTAGCCTACAGGCTGTTAAATAATACAATTAGTTCACTCCCTGCTCTGGTATGGGGCCGAGAGAAGGAAAATGTAGCAGTAAAGATATTGCAAGAGAAAATGTGCATTAAAGTTAGTGGCTGCGGTTTTTTTGTTGACAAAGTCTATCCATTCTTGGGTGCATCGCCCGATGGTCTCGTAGGTAATGACTGCATTGTAGAAATCAAGTGCCCTACCTCTGCCCGTCACTTCAGAACAATTAAAGATGCTATCCGTGAAAAGAAATGCGACCATTTGANTACCGTAACAATATACGACATACCGTAACAATATACAACACACCGTAACAATATACAACACACCGTAACAATAATATGTATTGTTGCCAAACAATAAAACGTTTGTTTTGAGCGAATAATTGATAATATAAAGAAATAGAAGATGCATAGAGGTGCGCGCTCAATAATAATTATATCGGACTGACAAATTGTACACAAGTACGCAGGAAAAACTTATTATACAAATGTTGATAATAACTCGAGCTCCCAAACTCTGGAGCGTCGGCTCACTCACCGCCTCCGCTCTCTGCACGTGCAGAGGGTAAGAAAGTCTGTCGTAGTTTGGACAATAGGTTTCTCGTAATTGTTTTATCTTTATGCAGCATCAGTTCCTACCCATGACATCCCTCTCTATGCCCAATACCACCCACCCCTCCCTCCCAACACCGTCACCCCCTCCCACCGCCATCACACCACCGACCACCGCCAGCACCAGCCCCCCAACCCCCACCCGCCAGCGAAAGCACCAGCCCCCGAACCCCCACCCACCAGGATGGACAGCGCGTGCACTCCTGAGGCGAGCTCCTCCGCCAGGACGTCGTTCACGAGGCGGTGGCGCTGACCAATAAATACAGTGAAATAAATACCCAAATAAACAATAGGTAAATATCCAAATGAACAATATAAAAATAAACAAATATGTATAAGTTCAATCAGTAATAACGCAGCGGATGGAGCGAAGAAAACATCTTAGGCCAGCGGGTCCAGTGAAATAAATGACTTTAAAGTTCGGGTCCCGACTTAGGTCTCCTTCGTCTTTTATTGAAGAAGAAGTCGTCTTATTGAAAGAAATAGATCAATTCAAACTGTTAGTCCTAATGGTAAATATATACTTTACAAGCACGGCAGTTTCTCGCCACAATTAGTATATTGATAAATGCACCACGTCACGATCACAGCGAGCCTCAATTAATTGGGACACCGTAGCAATGCACTGGTAACTTAATTGGTATACAAATATTCAAACAAAATAAACAAACTTTCCATTCTGCTTGTTACACAAATCTATTAGTACCCAGCATTCTATACATCTTTGAACTTTGATAATTTAATCAAATTGGTATTGTATTTGAAGTTCTCTGCGTCCTTAAATGTTCAGAGCTAGTTAACGAAGAATGAGTAATATACATGGGTTAGATAAAATAAGGCAAACACACGAGAAATCCAAAAAAAAAACTTTATATTTTAGTATAGTTTACGGCCCTCTTTTGCGGCAATTACAGCTTCAATTCTCCGAGGTATTGATTTATACAAATTGTGAATTGTTTGAATTGTTTCCAAAGGAATTTAGCCCATTCTTCAGTTAAAACTACTTCCAGCTCTTTTAGAGTCTATGGCGGCGGGAATCGACTTCTGACTTGTATCTCTAAAATCGACCGTAAATGCTTGATAATATTCAGGTCTGGTATTAGTGGTGGCCAAATGAGATGCTTAACTTCATTAGAATGTACCTCGTGTCATTTTTAACAATATTAGCTGTATGGATCGGGGCATTATCATCTTGAAAAATGGTGTTCCCCTCCGGAAACATGCAGTGCTTGAACCGTTGGATGAACTTGGTCCTCCAAAATTCCTAAATAGTAACGGCTATTGATTCTTCCATGAAGAGAAATCATTGGTCCGCCGGATTTCTAAGAAATATCACCTCAGATCAGCCCCCGCCATGTTGTACGGTTTTGAGGAGCCTGTTTGGATTAAATGACTCTTTTGGCTCTCTCCAAACGAAAACTCGGCCAGAGGTTGAAAATAAGGCACACGATGATTCGTAAGAGAAAATCACATTTTTCCACTGCTAGAGAGACCATTCCGGAGGTTTTTACACTACTGTATACACTTTTAACCATTTGTATTTGTAAACAGAGGTTTTATAATAGCAGGTCTTCCATAGAATGCAGATCTGCGCAGCTCTCGTCGGACAGTCTTTATGGAACAGCAGTAATTTTAACAGCCGTGGTTTTTCGATTGTCCCTCACAATTCAATTTAGGTACCGACGGTCTCTCACAGACAACTTTGACTTTCAGCCAGACCTATGCTTTACTGAGGACGTTTTTCCTTCTCTTTCAAAGGCGGTCATTATTTCTGAGACAGTATACCTCTAGAAATGTCAAGCATTCGGGAAGTTTCTGTTACACTAGCGCCTGCCATACGGACACCAACAATTTGGCCTCTTTGCCATTCATAGGTTATAGACACAAGAATTTACTAAAAATGTCTGTGTGCATGGATAAAATATGAATTAGCATCAACAATAAATAATGAAACATAAAAAGATGTCACTTTTTCATTGCAACATGTTAGAAAAATTACGATATCAAAATGGCATGTGTTTCCCATATTTAGTCCAACCCCTGGATGCAGACATGGCCCTCCATTATGAGATGCCCTCCTTAATGAGTGGCATACCCTGGTGGGGCAGTCACCATGATGAGTGGCATGCCCTGGTCGGACACTCACATGGATGAGTGGCATGCCCTGGTCGTACACTCACTGGATGAGTGGCATGCATGCCCTGGTCGGATACTCACCTGGATGAGTGGCATGCCCTGGTCATACACTCACTGGATGAGTGGCATGCATGCCCTGGTCGGATACTCACCTGGATGAGTGGCATGCCCTGGAAGCGGGTGCTCACCACCAGCACCTTAAAGTGAGTCTCCGCCCCCCGGGGCACGTTGTGCATGTGGCTCTCGTCCACCACCGCCACATGCCCGCCGCCCGCCACCGACTTCGCCAGCTTGTCGGCGATGCGGCGGCCTACCGGACCTGACGAGGGAGGTTTCTCTAGGTCTAGGGTATCGTGGCGGGGAACGTCACGGGTATCATCGGGCATCATTACGGGCATCATCACGGAGATCGTCATGGGTATCAAGGGTTATGATCATGGGTATCGTCACAAGTATTGTCGCCGCTATCATGAGTATCATCACGGGGTTACATAGTTACCATCACGGTTTTCATCAGTTATTATTACTTTTATTATCACTTGATAATAACTACGTCATCTCGACTATCATCACACATCATTACGACTATCACCCCACAGCACCACCATCACCGACACTCACCGAGGCCTGCTGCTGACGTCATCGCTCGCTGGCCAAATCTATGCCACATCCAATACTTGATTTTTTTTATACCTGCATTATTAAAAAAAGGTTAGCAGAATTTTCATATTAGAGTTTATTATAAGTAATAACCAAAGTCCGACTTTAATCATTAACTTGAACAGCGATAAACAATAAGTGCGTAGGTAAAATTTATAGCAATTCAGAGAGTTATTGCAAGCAAAGCGAGTTGGAAGTGCTTTCAATGTAAAAGGTCTATAAAATAGAAGAACCTAGTAAAGAGTTGAGAACGCGAGGCAGTAAACAATGACAGCAGTAAGCCTGATAGATAACCAGGCTCACTTCCAACACGAACCAAACATCCGTGAGACTGAATACGATGAATAACTTGCAGAAATTCAACCAACGAGCGACTGAAGTGTACCGACCGTAGCGACACTTTTGAGGCTAACTTCTATAACGCACAAATGCAGCAATCTTTCCACGCATAACTTTGGAAAATTGACACATCGACACTTATGGGCTGAAATTTTATTGCACCTTACCTAGCATCAAACCCTGTCCTAACTTACTGAGACGAAATCAAATTTTGACGAAATTATCTGCAAAAGATTTCTATTTATATTGTGCTTCAATGAGTGCTGTCACAAGGAGGTAGGGCTCAGATCGTCAAGTATTGTATAGACAATACAACGCTGTACAATACAAGGCTGTACAATACAACACTGCACGATACAACACTGTACAATATAACGTTGTATAATACACTGTCGTACTGTCTGCGCTACGTACGGGCAACCGACTGTCAGACAGAGATAAATATATCATTAATTGATAATAGACTACAAAACCTGATAGCTTGATCGATATTGGTTTTGATTGCGATTATTGATATAGTATATTATATGCGATATTTTATGTATGAAAATATGATAAATGAATGGGTTTTCAAGCATTTACAACAGCGAGACAGGTAGCTTATATTGTTGGCAGAATACAAACAAATCGCGGACGCAGATTTCTTTTAAAAGCGTGGTGCACAAGAAGACAACGCCAGCCTCAATAAAATTTGAACTGAGTTGCGTTTATTCCTATTCAATTCGGTTCCGTATTGCCGGAGTTAATATGGTTTCCCTGTACATTTCTGCTGCCGGGACCGCAGAAGTGTCGGTCTGTCAAGGAGTTGAAACAAGCGACCAGCAGGCGTCCGGTTATTCATACCGGTTAGTCATTAGTGCATCGCACTGATCGCAGATAAGATTTGGTAGTGAGCACAAGTGGTTGGCGATAGAGTGCAAATCTTCACTTAACCGATTGGCTGTTTGAGTAAACGAATTTTAGTTATTTTGGTAATAAGTCATATTTTATCCGTACTGATTTTGACGAAGTGAAATATAAATGGAGGGTATACTCATATTATTGTTTTCCTGGAGATAAAAGAGTTTGAGCAATAAAATGTTGCACGCATGAACATATGAAGACATTTTTATTTTGACTTGATTCGTGAATACTTCTGACATACAGTTTAAGCAATACCGTGCACTAACGCTGGAATGGTCTTTATTTGATGTTATCGGCAATCATTCGAATAGCTTTAGTTGAAAAATAGGAATAGCAATATGAAAAATATGAAACACGCCAGTCCTCCCTAAATATTTCAGTTACTCCCGTTTTCTTTGGTTTTAACTTTTCTGTACGGCAGACTTGTTCAAGTTGGGACAAGACGGTAGTTCGAACAGTGCTCATAATTTTGCAAAATAATCTTGTTGCTGGCCCTAAAATTCAGAGAACTATTTTAAAACTAGCTTTGAAGGACGTGGCGTGTCATTACTCACCTGAGAGGTATCCTCAACGTCAGAATTGGCTTTATTTTCTAATAAGTAACTGACCGGTGGAACACGGTAGTTGTTGTTTACAAATGTGAACTGTTGAGATAGCAAGCAACATATCTTGATGATTGAAGCATTTTAAGATGGATAATTTTCGGACAATATGTATTTTTCACCTTCATTATTGAATTCATATTTTCTGTAATCTTTTATTTCATGATTCAAATTAAATTTGTAGGGCTGGAAAATTTATTTTCTTTTATATGAAGTTTTGACCATCAATTGCTATCGAAACGCAAAAATTTACAGAATTTTTATTTTCTTGTTGAAAGTAGTTTATCCTTGTTATCTTTTTGTATACTGACACCTTTCTTGAGATGCTCTATATTTTTTTTATTGACACATAAGTCAGTGTAACTATATTCTGTTATTTGATCCAAATATCCTTATACCTTCCCTCATGCGTCGGACACGTGTAATTTTTCACAATAGTTGAGGTCTCTATAATAGACTCAATGATTGCTTAGCACTCTATTGTTATTCTGCCAATCATTGAAGACAGATCGGTGTACGCTTGGATGATATTGTATTGTACTGAGTCTCTATTCCGCTTGTGTAGGCATCATGGCGGCTCCCGACTTGGTGTTCGCCGACGCGGCGCTTGCCAAGACCTACCAGACCTACCGCCCTCAGCCTCCTCCATCCATCGTAGCCAGGATCCTGCGCTTCTGGAACAAGGTGAATACAGTCCTTCTCTCGTAGCCACGATCCTGAGCTTTTACAACCAGGTGAACTCAGTCCGTCCCTCGTAGCCAGGATCCTGGTTATTTCAGATCTCAAAGGTGAGGCACGGGTAAATTTGGAAACCCCGATTGGCATCACAGAGCTTTTATAAGAGAAAATTATGGAGAATTCCAACAGGATTGTTAGAAGTTGTAGGTTCAATATAAATCGCAAATTAATTTTCTGATCAGAGAAAGCTATTTTTAATTCAGTCCCGTTGTTCGGCGTAAGAATATTGTGACTTGTCTTCTATAGACATCCATCTCATCGTTTCTCATGCACCTGGTATGAGATTGATATCTAAAAAAATTTCTCGATTGCTTGAACATTATATACAAATTTTCAATGATTTTTGTCGCAAGTTACCGTCCAAAGGAATCGATCGGGAAGTTTTGAAGGGAGTATAGCTGTGACGTCATAAACGTTTGTTCGTTCCAGGGCAAAGACAGCAGAGAAGTAACGCAAGAATCACCAACCCAAAAGCCTGGGTCACTGCTGGTGGATGTTGGTTGTGGTTCTGGTCAGAGCACCCACATGTTCGTAAATGATTTTGACCAGGTCGTGGGTGTGGATGTCAGTCCTGACCAACTGATGGTCGCTCGGCAAAACTACTCCCACATTCAGAACATCCGATTCATGTGAGCCCGACTTCCACATGCTGTATTCATCCTCAGGCTCAGTTTAGATTCGTGCTTTTACTGTCGCATGTGGCAGCCTATGAATTCCTATAGGATTTTTGATTACTATAGGATATCATACTCATATCATACCCTTTAATTTATCATCAATATTAATTAATTAATCTAGTGTATCGTCTGGTAGCAAAATTGGAATATAAATTTGCTGGGGATGTCCCTCCCGTTGCCACTTCTTAACGCGTTAGTTTTGGGCGACACTGGCCTGCAATGTCAGAACCTGCGCTAATGATACATCTTATGATTTGAGTATTGGATTTATAATAAGATCATATGTCATATGGGGATTTTCTTATCATATGTACGTTAATCTCAAAAATTAGACACGACTTAAATCTGGTATTAGCGAATGACCAAAAATGGCGACCCCCAGCATGGCCACCAAACTGTTCGATACAAGGACAATGTATGCAAATATGTGTAAGAAAATGCTCGAATAAATTGTCCTTATTTACGATATCATATTTTTTACAAAAAATTGCGATGCAAAACAAGTTTATCGTATAAACTTCTGATGGATGTGGTGGAAATAAACTTATAAGTTCGGAAAATTAAAAAAAATTAATACTTTTGATTTTTAAATAACTTTGCACTTTGGTATCACTTGCCTCAAGGATGAAACCATAGACCAGAGTTAAGATAACGATATCACGTCCAGGCATCGAATTTACCGACATCGAGCGTCATATTTCTTCCAATTTTTTTTCGCCGATGAATGTTTCCCAGGGTGGAAGTGAAGTAGTGCTTTGAGCGTCAACTTTAAAGTTTATTAAACTTTAAATGCACTGCACGCTTCGTCCACCGGAACATCATTAAATCATCAAGTGATGAACAGAGTAATTAATTATTTTAGAATAAAGCTAGCGGAATCAGGCTGCAGTTAAGAACAATCTTTTGTTATCAATATAAAATAATATCTTTTAACTTCACTTGATAATTGCGTAAGATTTTGTGAGGATCAGTGATTTTTATTACCCCTCGGCATACCGGCCGCCCACGCAGCGAGGGTAACGCGCTTCACCTCCCCTTCCCCCCCGCCAGCGTGGACGTGGTGACCGTCTGTGCTGCCGTCCACTGGTTCATGCCTTTTACGCCCAGGTGAGTCTGGACGCCTTTTGCGCCCAGGTGAGTCTGGACGCCTGCTACGCCTAACTGAACACAAAAGTGCTGCTCTCATCGCGCTTTTTGGGTCATTCGAGCTGGAACCTTCCATTCGAACTTAATTCCTTTGTTTTGACTGCTATAAGTTGTGAAATTCGAATAAGGATACAATTTTTCGTGAGACCATATTAGACTACAATCTCAAAAGAATATGTCAGAGCACTAAACACCGCAGAAAGATGTACATTTCATCACGTAGTGAAGCATGAAATGCCAGTCTTTGTTTTCTGATCATGTAGATGGTTTCGGATTGCAGGACGTTAAATGTGTTCGATTTAATTCCTGTTATTGAATATTGTTACGGTTTTGGGGAACTTTATTGTTGCTCATACTTGTATTGTTGCTCATACTTGTATTGTTGCTCATACTTGTATTGTTACTCATACTTGTACTCTTACTGCTGCAGGTGGACCAGGTACTGCGACCTGGAGGAGTACTTGCGGTGTACTCGTACCTGAGCGCGTACCCTCTGTACCAGGGCAAGTGCCTGCGCCACGTCATGGACGAGGCGAGTACATCAGGCTGGTGTATAGTGAGAGACAACAGTGATGGTGTATAGTGAGGGACAACAGTGATGGTGTATAGTGAGGGACAACAGTGATGGTGTATAGTGAGGGTCAACAGTGATGGTGTATAGTGAGGGACAACAGTGATGGTGTATAGTGAGGAGATAACAGTGATTATATATAGAAAGACAACACTCAAGAGGTCGCCAAGTAAAGTTGTGAACATGAATGACGTGATATTATATACGCTGTATTCAGACTCCAACGAGTCCTCGGGTAAAATATGTAGCCGGAGTCTTAGGCTGCCCAGACTCTATTGAGTCCCCTGGTAAAATAGAGTAGCCGGAGTCTTTGATTGACTATGGTACTCTAGGGCTCTTATAAAGTACCCAATGCTCATGGCTCCGCAGATATTCACACCTCATAGAGTATCATGAACTTCTAGGTAATCGATGTTTCTGGCGGTTTCTCACACCCTTTAGAACTACTTTCTCCTAGATTATCTAGACGTTCTAGGTTACCCACGTTACGTAGAGTATTCAAGATAAGTTTTCTAGAGTTCCCAAGCCTCTTTTACCTTGCTGTGGAACAAGCCTCCGTATAACCTCAGGCTCCAACTTCAACACTAATCAAGAATTGCATGACCAAACTACTGAACACAATTTGAGTACACTGGCTGCATGCACAGAAAACGTCTTAACAATCATGATTATGACCGCAATTATTTTTTAAGTCCAGATTAAAAGAACCCCTCAATATTCGTTGATATTAAGGGCAACTAAGAGCAGTTAATGAATGACTGTTAACTAACAGCAGTTAATGAATGACTGTTAACTAACAGCAGTTAATGAATGACTGTTAACTAACAGCAGTTAATGAATGACTGATGTTATGCGGGCAGCTATGGAAGGCGCTGGAGTTCTGGCCGCCAGAGCACCGACAGCTCGCGACCGAGTACGCCCTCATGCCTGCGCCGTACCAGGAGGAGGAGCACGTCAGGTCCTGCGCGCTGTGCATGATCATGCATAACTTAGTTCCGTCTTTTATGCTGTGAATTATGTATAGAGTCTTCAGTAACTCACAGTAAAAACGCTAAGAAGTTGTGAGGAAAGGGAAATGATGTGTAATGATAACTATTTTTTGAGTCGAAGGTATATTTTTATTTTAATACGATCAGTTTATAGAGTAGGCGCCTTTCAGATTGATCGACAACAAATAATTTTTTGGACATTTCGTTGTGCATTAAAATTCTTTATTTTAACTTCAGGTCTTATATACATGACAAAAATACACTAATTTTTCGCTCGTGACAAGCCACTTATTTTCTGTTTATGTAAAGCCACTAACTTTTCGTTCATGACTAGCCTTTAATTTTCCGTGCATGACAAGCCACAACTCTACGAATACATGGCAAGCCACCTCGGATTTTTTTGCACATCAACGTTTCGAAGACTACAAGCCTAGTAACAAGTCTCTAAATTGCCTGACAGTACGACCATGAAAGCATTTTAATGACGGCTTGCAGCTCCTCGGACGGCGAGTTGGAAGTGTCAAGCGTGTGCCGCCTCAGCGACCTGCTGGGCTACATCTCCTCCTGGTCGGCGCTGGCCAAACTCAGGACCAAGCGAGGTCCCGACGCGGCCCAGCAATACTTGGACGATGCCAAAGCCAAGTGAGTGAGGGATGAGGTGAATCTAATTGTTAGTGAATCTAAATAAAGCAAAGTGAAGTGGGTTTCACTATATTGAATCTATTTGGTACCTAGGCTAACGGGGTCCTACAAAATATGTTGCTAATAAATCTGAAGGATGCCAAAGCCGTGTGGATTCTACAATGTTGCTCGTAAATCTACTCGTATTTCGTGCTAAGGCTAAATGGGTCGTACTATGATGCTGGTAAATCTATGTGATGCTATTGACAAGTGGTATTAATAACAATATTGCTATTAAATCCTTATGATGCTGAAACAAAGTGGGTCGTACAAAATAGATTGCTAGTTTAGGCACCAGTTTCATGTTGGAGAAATGAGGCCGCTACGTGTACTTATGCCGAGTCGTGTACTCAAGCTGCTAAGTGTACGTACTTGGCCGCAACGTATAATCGTGTATTGACGCGAATTTTGATATTTCGGCCCCGGCACGTGAAGATAATGCAGGTGCTGGTACGTTATCGCTGTGCAGGCTGCTGAAGGAGATGGGCTGCATGGAAGAGGACCCTGAGATCGTCAAGCGGCATCGCTACTTCCTTAGGATGTGGAGGAAGCCTCAGCTGTGACCTCATGAAGACCAACTTTATTAATATGTTTTTTTTTGTTTTTGTTCTTCTTTGTTAATGTATTTATTAAAATTATGTGAGGTATTTTTTGACAAATTTTAGTTTTTGATGCGCTTGCACAATTTTTATTGTCTAACTAAAATAAAAGGACGACTTTAATTAAGTCATTCCAAAAATAAAATTTTTAAGTGAAATCATTCTCGTCATATGTTGTGTTTTCTTCAATCCGTCTATGTAGATGCTGATGCAGGAATACTTTAAGGAAAATTCGATTTCCTTCTATTTTCCACGAAATTGAGGTGAGATTTGAATCGCAAAAACGGTGATACCGTCTACTTGCGCAGACTTTTCCGCACAGTTCATTAGTATTGCACTGGACGCCAATACTTCATGCAGTAGGTGCCGCGTCTCATCTTAACCAAGTTACCAATTATTGCCGTAATTGCACTGTTGTTATTGACAGACGCGGAAGTTGACAGAAGGTCGCATTAGGTTAATAGCCGTATCAGCAGCTTTAGTGTGTGTTGTTGCATACGACTTGTGTGTTATATAGTAATGAATATTGAATATGTAAAATTGAATTAAGACAGGTTTATACAATATCTTACTTCCACGCAGTGCAATAACATTACAATATCATGTACAGTGTACGTTCATATGTGCTAACGGTCGGCAGAAGCCACAATGTCCCAGACAGTGTACACTGACCTCAGCTTGAGACGCTTTCTATCCTACTTAGAAAACCACCATTTTCTAAAGCGTTGCCAACTGGTATTATTTCATGCCAGATTTCACTGATCTGGTATTTTAAGACGGTGTCTGGTATTGATATTTTTGATCTGGTATTATTGCCTAAATCTGGTATATTCTGATTTATTGCAAATTAACTGCATGAATTTCCACCTCTAATGTTTGAACTTCCACCAGCGTGAGCGTGGATTATATAGATTACATTTCGAACGGCGTGACTAGAGCTTTCCGCCATTTATAAAACCGCGAGATTACCGCTTGATGAAATAACTCCGAAACTTAACATGTATTTCATTTATTTTACTTAACATTTAAGGAAAGTGCTTAGTGCAGCAAATGCACGGGAGTGATGGTTCATGATTGCTCACTGATCAGGGATTATATGGTCTTTGACGAATAAAGGTTGTCGAGCCAAGCTTTGCGACGCAAGCTTCTGTGTTTCTGTTTGGTGGTTTTGAAAGTAGATGGTGGATGGCCGATGCCTATTTTCACACTTTAGTGAAATTTATCACTAGTTATACACTAATCCAATTGATTCGTGGCTTCTTCCTTCTGTATATTTTATTTAAAAAATGCAATGCATATGAAACTTAGACGTGAAAATCTTTCGTAAGTAATATTTAGAATAACTAATCTTTCAACGTAACAATAACTACAAATATCGCAAGAACAAGTTAGAAGAAAATTATTTGTAAGGCTTGAACTTAATTCCAAACATAAGCCGCGAAAACAAATATTATTTTCTCCCGTTTCTTAGGTTCAGGCCTGCCATGGCTCGCAAAAAATCGTACGACGCATCACGCAAATACCAAACGGAATAGGAGACCCCATGGTTGACCATGAGAGAGTCAGGAGGGGTGGATAGCTAGAGGTCAGCATAGCCCAAGTTCAAAGCGCCAAACTGTAGCGTGGCTGTACTTCACGCAGCCGGGCATCGATCTGCACGGCTTTCGACACAGAGCGCCCATCACAACAGCGCCGTTCTGTCAGAGGCACTGTTTCACAGCGCCGGAGCACAACTGGCCGGAGCGCAGCAGGCCTTACCTACAACGCCTACTCCTAACCTAACCTAACGTAAGGCGTTGTAGGTAGGGCCTGTTGCGCTCCGGCCAGTTGTGCTCCGGCGGTGTGAAGCAGTGGCTGTGTTGTGCAAAGCGGTTTTACTGTTAGCCGGAGTTACACACAGCTCATTGATCTGAGGCTATGTGTAGATATTGCATGCTGATGGTTGGCGGTAGGCCCAGGGCCTGCTTACGAGTCAATTTTGTTACCCATGGCTGCGCTCCCGTCAGGAGACCCAATCTCTCATTCCGCAAAGTTCGTCAAGCCGGATATATGCACTTTAAAAACTATAAAAAATACATTTCTTTTTGCTAACCAACGTTTCTGACGAATAGTTTAATAAAATTTGAAAGTATTGATATGTTTTCGAAAAAATAAAATTTCTGGTATTTTGAGCTAGGCAATCTGGTATTCTCGACGAGAAAAAAATTGGCAACACTGGTCGCTGACCACCAGTCCACCACTCAGACAGCCAGGCACTCAGCCACTCACCAGTACGGCAGTACCGGTGCTAAGCTAACTGCTACCGACTACCGTAGAACCGGAACGGTTATCCCTGCGGCTGCAGCGATTGCGCACCACCTAATTCAAAAGCGACCTATTCCAGTCCACGCTAGAGGGAAAAACATGTGATTCAGATTAACAGCGTGTTTGAACTCCTTAGATGAAAGTTTATGCATAACGTGGCGCTTGGACTGGCTGCTAGTGCTGGCAAATGTGGCATTTATGGCGATTACAGTGTAAGCCTTGCTGCCTTGGTCTTTATGCCATGTCCTACTCTCAGTACTTTGGCACTCACATAATTGCTTACCGTCAATCACATATACCTAACTTAAAGTGGTATAGACAGACACAGGGTGGCCCAGTGGTTACCGTTCAGAGTACCAAGATTGGAGCAGAGAGGCGTGGGTTCAATCCCAGCTCTGTGTGCCAGTTTCTGGTCAGAATTGGCAAGGAGGCCGGGCGGTTAAGCACAGCAGAATTGTAGGTTTGTACTTACAGTAGCAGTGAGTAATGTGAGTTGCGAGTTTGAGACTGCAGAATGCTGTGAATGTTCTACAATGTTAAGAATCCGCAACAGCCTCACAGGCCTATGGCCTACTAAACGCTGAAACCGCTACTATTATTATATTATTATTATTATAAGTCACCAGCCGCACTGTGCACTTGTCTGCGCCTATGATGGCCATTAGCCCCTATGCAGTCGGTATCTGCTTAGTGCCTGAAGTTAGTGGTGAGTCTGTCCTACTCTGCAGCAAAAAAAAAAAAAATATTCACCATATTAAAAAATTTTACTTACCATAGAAGTTGCACTTCAACTTGCACACAGGTGTTGGCTTAATAACATGATTGATGGAATTTGCCTATCTCAGACTCATTCCAAATAAATGGCAGCCATTAAAATTCTCAATTCTGCATGACAGGCCAGAGGCCTAGTATGGAATATATCTACTTGGCAAGCCGCGACTGAATTTTTCGAGCCGTGGTTTTATGGATTTGCCAGCCGTGATTCCATTTCTACGAGCCGTGATTCTATTTCACCGAGCCGTGAATTCCATATCTCGGCCATGAAAAGCCATTTACGAGGTGCGAATGCGAATTTATTTACAAAGTTTATGCACGTGTTACCCCAAATCTCTAATTTTACCCTTAAACAGTCAAACGGCAACAATAAAATTTGTCTCTACTGTAAGTTCAGCACGTGTTAATATACAGTCTGACCGCTTTGACATGACCGCAAGTCCGCAACTATGCGCGATCTTCAACAAACGTTTTGTTTATTTGTTTACATTACGATGTTTATGTTTTTTCTGCAAGATATTTTTGGCAGAAACTGTAAAGCAATGCAGATTGCGGAAGTTGAAAATTTTATGAAATGACACGTTTGCAAAGTGCAAACCGCGATTTTTTAATCAAACAAAAATTTATGACATTTGAGCCGCGAGATTTCATACCTACTGAAATTATATGACATTTGAGCCGCGAGATTCCATACCTACTGAAATTATATGATATTAGAGCCGCGATATTTCAGATAAAAATAGGACTTTTCCAGACTAGATGTGAGTATTACGTCTGTTCCTCCACAAACTGCTCGTGTGGCGTGCGTGGCAGCGCGACGTAGAATTGATGGCCGGGATTGCGCGAAGAGAATCAATTTTCATTACATTGCGCCAACTGTGCACAGCAATAGCTTAAAAAAAGTGAAAATGCGCGAGAAAATTCACCGAAAACATACATCATCCTGAGTGTGGTTTGTATAGGAAGAATATTATGGTTTGAGAATTTTAAATATGTCTGTGAATATATTAGGAATCCTTTAAGTATACTTGTATTTGTAATTTGGCTATTTGCCAAGGTCAACTATCAACTTTGACATGTTTTTCAACATTCTCACTGGGTGACGGGGTGACGACTGACGTGCACCGTCTCTCTTTGGATCTTAACATTTTCCTGCCCGACGGCCCTCACCAAGTGTTTTGGCAAAATGGCAATAGTATGGCGCACAATAGGCCTAGTATGACATCAGTCACACTCACATCACTATTTCAACCAATCAACAAATGCATGGAAGTTGGAACTAAGAGTCTAAGACAAAGCTTAATACAAAGGAAAAAGTTGAGAAGTGTCGGAATTACCCACGACAGAATGGAATTCTAATATTGATGGTTCATATATTATTCCCAATACAGTGAGTCAGACTGTCAGAGTCTCTGCCCTCTGGGATATTCGCTTCAGGATGTGGTGGCGACGGCGTAAGCTGTAAAGCTCCTAATATTTAAAGCAAAAAGATGTCATGGGCTGGTTACTGATGGATGGCTTAATCCGCGGGTGATTGGTGGTCGTCTGGAAATATGCTAGGAATTTCTTACAGGGCTGATTGGCGCACAAATTTGATGGTGCATGGCTGCGAGCCCTCCGACGGACC
This sequence comes from Hyalella azteca, assembly GCF_000764305.2. NCBI lineage: Eukaryota > Metazoa > Arthropoda > Malacostraca > Amphipoda > Hyalellidae > Hyalella > Hyalella azteca. The sequence goes on along the minus strand of NW_025935823.1, from coordinate 213,336 downwards.
GACAGGCGTCCCGTCATTTGGACACACCAAAATCGATTATCCGCACTTGTGGAATTCGCAAGATAATATGTTTCCTACCAACACATAGCATGCGTAATTTCAGATACGTATCCTGACATTTCTTTTTTCCTGACATTTTTTATGCTAAAAGATTTCTTGACGCAATTTCTCCAAGCTCATATGTATGATTGGAGCTTTAAGGATAAATAATATCGATTTTTCCAAGAGGTTGCGAGTGTAGAGATTCGATAAGTGGATAAAAGAGCAAATATTTATATCTATCTTATTCAAATAGTACCATTTTACATAATACAATGCAAATTTTTATGTAACTATGCATTTAAATTATATTATCTCTACTTTCCTATATTAATTATTGGCTTCAGGAGGTGGCTTTCGTTTAGTCTTGGAATGAAAACAGTGTAAAGCAAACAATTTAATATAACTTAATTGTAAAAACGCACGCTAACATATTCATAGCGTAGGCAAAAATAGTAAAACCTATCCATGAAAACATACAATAACTGTGAAACACGACGCACAGGTGCTTGGACGCGGCTCAGACACTTGGTAGCGGCGCAGGTTGTAACATTTTGTAAATTTAATTATCGTTTTCTTTACTTTTTAAATCAAGGACTAATGTCCACACACACAATCACTCTGTGATTGGCATAGTATCTGTACATGTAATCACTCTGTGATATGAAAAGTGTCTGTGCGCATAACCAATCCGTGGCATAACCAATCCGTGTGTTAACTTTCGCTAAGGGCATCGAAAACCTGCCGCTGCCGCTGAGTCTGTGAGATGACGGTAGGCATCGAGCTGCATATCAAGCCCATCCCGAGTTTAACTACACGCGTGGTATCGATTTTAACATACGCTTCAAGGCTTTAAGGCGGCGTGAGTTTGACAATTCGGAAAGTAAAATTTGACTTCTTATCAGTATCCATCACCCTTCTCCAACGCTAAGGCTAATGCTGTAGCTGAAATATTGTTAGCAAGGCCATCTATTAGTCTATTACATACAACAAATTTTCTGTCCTCATATTCGTTTCTCTGACAGCCGACAAGATCCATGAGAGTTTTATAAGCTTTCATGATTTCAATCTCTGTTCGGCAGGACATAATTCTAGGTTCTGAGCAGCTTATATATGATACTAGTTTTCTTATTCCAGTGTTAATTGTAAAAACGAGAGAAATCGGTAAAGAAACACACAGGGCATGATATCGTCAACTCGATTACTTTTCAATGTTTCGGAAACTTCTCATCAGTTCATTTCGTTCGCTAGTAGATTCCACAATAATATCAGATACCGACGGCATTGATTGGCCGCCTTCTATCTCAGTGAGTTGCTCTTCCGACATGTCGTTTCATTTGATCACTTCATGGACGACTCATAGTCCTAAATTATTAATGATCTCAACTGGCCGTGATAAAGGTCTGAATTTCGAATATTTGTCTTTGATCATGAAACAACAGCAGCCTTGACGCTTTAAGGGATGGGAATGATATTGAGGTTTGCGGGCGGGCGGCGACTTAGGATTGGAAATTGGAATGATCTGATGAGTATGAGCCATCAGCTTTGAGAAATGGTGGTCTAAGATAACATGTTTAAGTCTGTGAATAATAAAGAGCCACTTTAAATTATTTGCTTCGATATCCCAGGCGATTTCCATGGAATTAATTTAATGGAAGATATCGTCGTCGCACTGAAACGGGGCGAAACAAGGATTGTCAATTTGATCCTCAAGCTGAGCGACTTCTTTTTCTATATACGAAAGCAACATCGTCCGATCAACATCAGGATAACAAATATATTGCTTTTCAAAATTCCTATACGAGCATGAGTCGTTTAAAAAATTGCTAGTTGAGCTCAGTTGCGACTTTTATTGTATACGAAATTGACGCCACTATAAAATTCACTTCTTTAAGTAATTCGTTGATTACTTTTTGAATCTCATTATTATTTAATAACTTTGCAGAAGTGTGCACACTTTTCTGGAAAGTTCCTCATCTCACCTGCTGGTTCCAGATGATGATGCTCATTGGAATATCAATGCCACTGAAAGCTTTCTTTGATTGTTCCCTTGATAATACAAACTATAACAACGAATACGTATTTAGCATCTTATAAAAGCAATTCACACGCACGCGTATGTTGCATTTCTCGCACCATGGGAACATAGCAAAAGGACAGTATTTTTAATTGCATCAATAGCGTTGGTGAACAATGCCATGGGCCTATTTCTTCAACGCAGACACTTCTATTCTATAATTTCGTCTCAACAAATTATTAATTATCACGAACATCGATGTGAGCTAATCTTTCATACCATTTCTTGGGTTGCTTGTTCCTCCTCATACGTGCCACGTTCGTCGGTTCGCCTTCTTCGTTCCGTCTAGTGTTCGTTTTTTAGGCATGGTCGAATACTCGATGCTACATATGGAGCAAACTTATTGAATTGCAAATACTTGGGCGCGAGGTGAATGCATGATGGAGTTCACGTGAATACATTTATGTGGAATATTTTCTTGTACAGGCTTATGTGGAATGTTTTCTTGTACCAGTTCTCTGTGGTTTTGTGTTGTAGTTTTGTACTAATCTTTTATAGATTTTGTGTTATGTCTATATAGGCTTTGTATAACAATTCTGTCTCAGTTGTATACAATACTCGTGGCGTGTTCGCCGCTTATATCGGGACCAGTTGATGTTTTCTAATAAATTTAGCCTTCAACAGCCGCAAAATTTTTCATAATTTATGAGATATGAAAGCAGAGATTTGATTCTCGGCTCTCTTTATTCTCGTAATTCTATTAAAGTCGAAGTTGTATGGCACGACTTCCGAATGAACTGTCACGGCAGCTGACTGAAATCAAGGAAAATTCTGACGGTTAAGTGCCTTCGATTTTGAGTCCGAAAATATCAAATGCGATTCTATATTGAATTTTTTTTCACTTATCGCTAATGTGTTATCTATATGAGCAAAAAATCTCAGAAGATCAGACAAGATTTGATAATTCACAGTACGACATGATCCGAAAAATAGTCTTTATTCGTATAATATAAATCGATAGGAACGATATTCCTAGAGAAAGACACACCTGGAGTGAAAAAACCGGTACCGGTGTACAAGATTTCGCTATTTACATTCTTTATGACTGTAAATTGAGAATTACAAAAGGCAAACTCCATTTGTTGAGCTAGAGCTTCGAGGCAGGACTCCGGTAAGGACTAGAATATATGAAGCATTCCTATGAACCATATTTCCTCAAACCTACAAGTTTGTATAAAAATACAATATATTTACGCGAGAAAAATTACAACGGAATGAGAATATGAAATAATTTAAGAATCTATTAGATCTTTGGCAGCTTTAGTGCAGGATGTTTATCCATTTTTTGATGGAAATCAGTTTATAGGAGACATAATTTAGAGACCGAGCTCAGACGTAGCTTACCAGCGACTTCACGCATGCTGTCTACGGGAATGTTAACTTTAATAGGATATTAGAATAAGATTTATGTTAGTTTACAGGCCCGCAAGGGCTTAATTTATCCACAAATAATTTTTTGGCAGATTATGTTCAAGTTTCATCTTGTGACCTACTCATACTTGTACTTTATTGCAGCCGTTCAGGAGTAGAAAAGTGAAAAAGGCAGAGGCAGGAATCTAGTTAATGTTTACGACTTAGCTTGATTTAGAACTGCACAGTAGATTGTTTATATAAATGAGAAGGAAATTTAGGTGATTATATTAATACGAGTAATGTTTGAGAGCGAACGTTGTATATGGGATCACCGGAAAGGACAGGAGGAGTTACACAAAGTTATCACGAACTGTTTATTTTACGCTCTACAACAGCAGCGGCGGCGGCGGCGGCGGCAAGGTCACCGCACTCTGACAGCCAAAAAACAACGAAAAAACGGCCATTGTCCACAAATAATAATTCTAATATTCATCATTATCAAGTTGATAGTCATCATCGACACCACCAATAGTGAAGCAGTGCTAGTTAGTGAGAAGACAGGTCTCACAATTGCAGTCTTTAAGAAGAACCTAAGTGGAGGTGCAACAGCAAAAATATGAAGGTACCTCGACATCGTGCAAATTAGCTGCAAATTACGTACAGAGCTCGCAACATATCTACTCCTAACATTCTAGAACCACCTCCGACCCACGACGGCTATGGCCAATGGCATGTGGAGGTTAGTCCACGCCTGGGTAATTTAAATTGAAACAGATGAATAAGACTGGTCGGAAGAAACTGTCATGATAAGACTTGTTCAGTCATTAAGACCGACGTTAGTAAGCCAGACCTTTTGTAACGATCAATTCTCAGCAATTATTTTGCATGCAAATAATGTTCATTCAGAGCTGATTAAAAGGACCCTGCAATGAATTTTGGCATGCCTAATAAGATTGTCAGCGGGTAAAGACTTACTACAATTTTCAATAGAGACTAGTTTCATCCACTGAATGGAAATTTAATCATACGAAGCTCAAATCTTAAGGTATCTGATCAAAGAACTAATAGAGTTGTTGACTTCTTGATATTAAAGAATTATTTAGGACTGAATACAAAGAAGGCGATGAGTTCTTTAGTTGGAGGAAAATAGCAGGCACCAGAACACGCCAAACCACTTTTCATAAAGCAAAGCCATGCAACGGAAAAAAATAAAACAAATCAATTAAGAATGAAAGCAAAAATCAGTCATTTTAGTTAGGAAAAATGTCGATGGTCATAATTCACTCAATAAAAAACACGAACCGAAAATATCCAGCTCCTCAGACCTCTTTCTTTCCTACTAGTTAAGGCGATGTATACTAGTCATCACTAAAAAATTATTATATGGCCTGGAACATTTAAAACGCAATGCACTGATTACTAAAATCCTTGAACGCGTTTAAACCTTCCAAGAGAAAACAAAAAGATTACGTCACCCAGTTTTCGAATAAAACTAACGTACCTGTAACATAACCATTAGTAGCAAGGTAAAAGAAACCGATGAGGATGAGACTAGCTGAAAAACTATAATGCAAAGATTCTAAGAAAGCAATTAAAGATCTAAAGTCGTCTCTCGCTTTGAGACAAGTGATAGCCATCCTTCCTCCTTGATCTAAGCGCCTATGAAAATTTTCCACTCGTTCCACTCGACCCCAACAAACTTATTGTAACTGAACAAAACTGAACTATAACAAAGTTCACGCTATCGATTTTATGATTTAGATGGGTTCACGAAGAACTCCTAAGTAACGGTTTTTCCATGTATATGAAGACTATGAAAGGCAAACCTCGATGATGGAAAAAATCTCCATTCTAAGCAATGACCACTAAATGCATGATGTGGGCCTGATATGTTGACAGACATGAAAGTCTTTTCAAAAGTTATCTTCTCTTCATAAGCCAGCAAAAATTAAACCGTGGTCTTGATGAAGATAATTCCAGTACGATAAAATTATCGAAATGTAACTGTTCATCACAACGAAGATATTTTACAACGGCTTTACGTTGAAAGTGAAAGGCTTCACGGCACGGGGTTAACGATAAAAGTTTATCTTTTTTTTCCGTTCATTATCTCGCCATTAACAACCACTAATTTAAGAATGATGGTAATTGACGGACTAGTCATCCATGTTCTAGTGCAAATCGACCTTCAATTTCCAGTATATACGGGACAAGCAAACCCTCACAGTGAAAATGGTAAATGCCACTTCAACATACTTGATGACGAATAATTCAGCAGGATGAAAACACCAGCAGGGATAGACAGAAATGGGAAGCGTGCAACAAACAACTGAGGTGTCAAACTTCCTTTCGGTTTCATTCATTCGTATTTCACATATGAAGGAAGACTCGGTTTAACAACCTGATTACAAAGTTGAAAACCTTCGCAATATGTGGCTTTTAACTATAAAAAATGTGAGTATAAACGTGCATGAGCTCTTGAATACACGGACTAATAACAACATAGGAACGATTCTATCATAAAAGAACTACTCGATATTTGCTTGAAATGAATTCAATTTTGCCAATGACCGACAGCAGAGTAGAGTTTATAACGAGACTGCTACAGAAGCCAGCAAACATGTATGTAAAACAGCAGCGAGCCTAGGAATAATAATTTTCCAATCAATCACGATTTGTGTGAAATCATGAAAGCAAGATCAAATATACATGAAATTTTCATTTTAATTGATGCAGAATCAAGAACCATCATTTACTTACAATTGGATTTACACTAATAAATTTTCAGCATGTTAGGATAGAAGTAAATCAAGCGTAGAAGTTAGGTAATGGAAAATACAAATGTATGATTAAACGAATATATAACTAGAAAGCAATTACAAGCAACTCTATGAACAACCATGCATCGTTACAATACAGCATGCAAATAGTTGGGGAAAAGTTTGCACGTAATCCAAGTCTCAAAAAAGTCTTATATGTCAACGAATAAAACTTATACGAAGTATCCTTGAATAAAGTAAACTTGAAGATTCTGCACGCAACTCGAACTATGGCGAACAAAACCCAGCCCAAAGAGAACAAAGTAAGCTTGGAACTGATTGAAGAAAACTAATTCTGGTTCAGGATACCACTCAAAAAATGTTAATTCTGTGCAGGTTTTGAAGATAGAGCACATAAAAACCAAGACGTACCTGAAACGTACCTGAGAGACTGGAGAATTGACGAGATGCAACATAGATATGAGTTAAGTAGAGTTACAGCTCATATTTCTGAAGTTAGGTAAACAATTACTAGTAAGAAACAGCACAGAAAAATCTACCCCACGCAACATTTTTCAACACAAACGCACAAATTTGTTTCTTCACACAGACGCAAGCAGGTCAACACAAATATAAGAGAGACTAACTTAAATGCGCTTTAGGATTAATAGCTGACTAATTAAAACCGAAAATGCTTTTTACAGAAAGCGTTCAAGGATATTTCTACCTTAAACGCGGGAAAATAATATTTGTATCTGATCAAACATGTAGTCTGTTTTATTCAACACGGTAAAAATATTTATATGTACGTAACACACGATTAAAGGATGTAGCAGCAATTAAATATACATTTTAAAACATCTATGCACATTAAAACAAGCCTTAATTCATCACAAAGGTTTATACGCCCAGCATCATTGAGCCTCAACATGAAGGTGCACTTGGCGATGCTGAACACCTGAGTATTATGTACAAACATCAGTTCAATTAGAGTGACTTGCATTTGGAACAAGCTCTATATCCGTCATGAAAATAACTGCACAATAAAGAGCATGGGAAACTCTACATCAGTCATGAAAATAGCAGCGCAATATATAGCTTGGGAAACTCTACATCAGGCATGAAAATAGCAGCGCAATATATAGCTTGGGAAACTCTACATCAGGCATGAAAATAACAGCACAAAATAGAGCATGGGAAACTCTTTATCAGTCATGAAAATAGCATAATTAAAAATAATTTCTGAAAATTCGTCTCCGATATTACAGAGAAGGAATTAACTTGAAACAAGTTTTCAGTAGTTCAAGGTAAATGGGCCTTTGCATCTTTAGCCTCCAACCCACGCGATTGAGTCCAAATAGCCGTGCAAAATGCCGTCAATCCTTGTTAAATAGACTTTGATTAAGAAGAAATAACGGAAGATTCGAGAAGCTAACTATTTGGTAGATATATATTTTTAGTTTTACATCACTGCGACGCATTACACATTAAAAATTCAACGGTGTCGATAACGATCACTTTTAGACTGATTAAGGCGAATACACTGACTTTAAAGCGCATCAACTACCATAAAATAATATACTTTTACTTTCTTCAGTACAGGGATGCGAATTTCAAGTTTCTGAAATTTTCAGAGAGCTTATGCGACAGCACCAAAAAAGGTGTCTTGTAAAAACAGGAAATCAGCACATATTGTAACCAGTGTTACAGACGCTCATAAATACACGAGTCATCAGGCATGATAGACAATAAAACATATATTCTGTATATTACAAACTTACGGAAAAGAAAGTCCTTAAATAATACAACCTAATAATTAGAACTTTTCACGCATTTTTTAGAAGAGGTCAACGAACTATAGACGTAGGAGCTGCCTTACTGACGTCATTCGTAACTAGCACAATTTTTGACACGAGGAATGAAGATAATCTTATAAGAGAAAATCTATTGATGAACGGAAGAAATTATCTAGATATGCTGAAATCAACACAAAATTGAGAATAAATGCAAAATCTTTAACGTATTTTTTTTCAAGTTAAGTCCTCGTGTTATTAGCCGCGCACTCAGTGAGGTGAACCTGTAAAGAATTTTTTAATCTCCTAACATTGACGCACCGGCACCATTAATCGGTACGAATCACATGCCCAAATAGCCTCTGATGCCTGAAAACGAAACAAAAAATGAAATAAATTGTTAAACGAAAATTGTCGATTAAAATTATTGCTCTAGTTTAATTTGCAATAGATACCTTTAGACGCAGGTCTTTCTCGCATTCTTAGAGCATTTCAAATAAGGATAAACGATCTACGTACCAAATCAAAAATAAGTTCGTCATTCACGCTTAATATATTCTTCCTATTGCTCCCAACTCGACGGTTTTAGCAACGGTATTTTACCAGTTCCAGCAGCAGCAGCTGCAGCGATGTTGAAAACCCTACAAACTTAGCATTAGGGCCGAGATGAACGGTTTTTCATCAAATCTGAAAGTTTTGTACCTGATGTACCTTGAAAATAGATGCAGCTATAAGCCTAACGAAGATGAAACCAGTTCTTGTCTAACCCTAAAAGCGCGAATCAATCCTAACTTCTATCACTTCCTGCTACAACTGAATCGCCGCCCACCAGTGTTCGGCGACGAAGAAACGATCCATTCGCGATAGTCAGTCAGGGATATGTGCAGTGTCATTATTTCTGACAAGCATTGATGGAGTAAACTCAGCGCCAGACATCGCCCATCAATAAGTAGCCACAAAATACTTTAAAAATATTTACAACATGAAGGTATTCTCTGTAAAGACACTTAAAGGTTCGAGGGAAGATGTCAGAGAGGTCTATGAAAGCCAAGTGGTTCCGAACTCGTGACACAATACGAAACAAACGGTGATAAAAAAAACTTTGATGTGTATGATTGAAAATAGCAAACATTTGGCCCAGCAAGTAAAATAAAAAGCTGTCTATCCTCAAGTCGAGTGACGCTCTCGAAACGCTCAAAGTTTATACTCATCTCTGGCCAACTCGTACGTCTTTCTTACTGGCTAACGATACCGTGAAGCACTTGGCTCTCATTGAACACGTACGATATCACGACTATAGGTTGTAAGAAAAGGAAACATAAAAGTGCAGGCACTTCTAGAGTACACGAGTACGAGTGTGATAGGGTTTTCGAGGGATAGGACCTATCTGCACAGTCGAGAGCACAACGCGGTAGATACAGGCTTCTTAACTCTATATTTCATTTACATTCAGCATTATTTTTCTTCCCCGCTTCGTTGGTCAAAACATTTTCATCATTAAAATCGATCGTAGACAAAATATTTCAAGAGATTTCCGCAAAACAAAAGCTTCAAGTGTGGCAGCTCAATTCAGGCTGCATCGTAGTGCCATGTCCTTAGCTCTTGACTCGATAAATAATCAAGATATAAATAGTTCAGTGATTCAACGAGCTTATTATAATTTAATTTAAACCAATTTTCCAACCTGAACTGCAAACTTATTTATTTAATTGCGTATTTGAATTTTGTTTCTATTCAACATAGTGCAAAAGCAGACTTGAATACATGATTGATTGACCCTACAGTGGTCATGTGGATTACATATGTAATAACATTATTACATATGCGTGGATTACACGTGTAATTACATTATTACATATGCTTGGATTATATATGTAATCCACGAAACTGAAACGAAAGGATGACCAATCTGGTAACTTTTTGCACGCGACCACAGCAAGGTTAATTTACAGAATTGACTGACACGAAACCTGAATGGAAAAAGTAATTGCCTGGATTTCATAAGAAAACAACAGGATTTGAAGCTGAAATACCTGGAGGTTCCAAAGTCACTTTTGATTGCACTGCAAGGAAGTTTGATTGGATGATGTCGTTTGATTAAGGTACAATGTACAATTTGATTCCCCGTGGATTAATCTCGCAAAATTTTCGCTTGGTAGAGAAAAATTTGAGCGATATGAAATTGTAACTAATTTCACTACGTAAATATACTAGAAAGAATAAAAACAGCGATTCAATCATTCATCACTAGAACTAAACTATAAGCTTGATGCACAAGACATGTATTTAGAGTAAGAATTCATATAATACAGCAGACATGTTTTCAGTGCGCGACAGCTAGAACGTTCTTGTTAAAGGATGTACAAACGTCACGAAGACATCCAATTAGGAGAACGGCCAAGTTTCAGGTAGGAAAGTACAGAGAAGGCTTTCCTGTGCTAGAAATACTTTCTATAAAAAATACTCTCTATAATATGCGTCAAAATTGTTGCTAGAGAAGGCAGTCATCTATTGGTCTGAACTAGATAGAAAGAGTAGCTAATATTCGAGTAGCATTTTTACTGAAGCAACCTACATGCGAGTTTTAGCCTATTACATGACATATCAAAGAATTTTTACGTCTGTATGGCATTCTATGAGAGGCAGGCGCCATGTAGAGAGATATGCAGCGCCTACCTAGCAACATTAAAGAGCTTCTCATTTTACAAAAAGTAGATGAAATTTGTCCCGTTTTAAAACATGGACAGCATGTCCAAACAAAATAAGAGACCCATTTCCAAAGTTCTTTAACCGCAAAAAGTGACGTGGACTCATAATTGCTGGTAATTCGAGATTCTACGTTAATGCTGTGACTATTTACATGTTGCGTAAAGAGCATGCGCTATTGATTTTAAATTTACTTAAATAGATTATCCGTGGGTGATAGGATACGTATGATATGCTGGCATATTCCTGCGGATATTAGACACGATCTCGCCGCGCTGTTTCGAGGTGGAGAATTATTTTATGCATTCACTCTTAGTGTAATTTGAAGACAGAACTATCAATAGTATCATCGTAATGTTGCACGAGTTTGCTGCTGCTAGAATTTATTTTAATGCGTTGCTAATGTCTCATGATTATCCGTACCCAAGATTTCTCCTCTTAGCAATCCATTTTCCGTTGCGAAAGTTAAGAGATTTTCTGGTATCGATCATCAGTTTCATAATAGATGATAGTTTACATCAGTTTCATAATAGATGACCGAGTTAAACATATTTTGATTATAAATAAATCTGTCGTTGTCATGTTGTAAACTCGCACGTATTTTCCAGCATACAATATAATAATTCACAAATAACGCTTGTACATATTATAGCCTAATGGTGTACTTTACCCTTAATTCTTCATTACGAGCTCACAAGATTCCTACCCTCGAGAGATGAAGGCGCCTGACTGCCTCTGCTATGACTCTTATAGGACATCTGCAGTTCATATGAGGAGGAGGATTAAATTCTTAACAAAGATACACTGAAGAGTAGTAGATGAGGACCACAGTGAAAAAAGAGGGGTTCAGCGCAACGGAAATTGCCCAAATCGAAGGTAGACTCTTTCAGTCGATGTTATTGTTTCGATTTATCAGTAAAAATGTGTAATTTATTACGTTTATTTTAACGATACTCGTAGATAATGCATAGTGGTGCGTACGAATTTTGAGTATTGCGTGGTCACGACAAACACGTCGTTGGTGCAGTTTCTATTTGCACGTCAGAGGAGAGTGATCGATGCATTCCTAAAGATGTGCTCTTAACTATCAAAACCCCACACTGTACAACAGATATTACGTTGCTCGATATAAATCTTGACAGACATATTTGAGAGCCAGTAATAATAGAAGGAATAGCATTTTGAGTGAAGTTTTTTTAGGAGTTGGAGCCAATGTAATTTGAAACACATTGTCAAACGCTTTATAAGCGGATGGCTATCAGGAGCTTATCTTATCAGAGGCTTACCAATGCGGTTGATATTAAAGTTGTGGATATATGCTCTTACTAACAAAAAAATATCATACTTAAAAACTATTTCAGAAAACTTTTCGTTATCAGCAAAAATATATGATAATTAGTTTCCTAAATTCATGCTTATAGAGATAGAAAGTTCTACAAAACTGACCTATGTAGCATTGGATTTTTTTTTATTCCACAGTTCATTCCAATTCTTACAGCTTGATTGCTCGCTGCGCGATACTTGAGTTCACGTTCACAAGAGTTCATCCAGAGGTTTAAATCACAAAACATCATTCCGGTGAGTTTCGAATTCAGAGAACAAGACTGAAATACACGTTGGCTTCGTGCCAGGTCTCATGAACTTCACGAGTACAGACATGAGTACAGTACAGACATAAGCTGCACAATTTCAACAGTTCCTCAAATTTTTTAATATGTAATGTTATTGATGGTAAATTTAGAGCGCTGTGTGGCACTGGAAAAAAAAGTTTTCACTGAATCCTGATATCATGTAGTGCAACTTCCCTCGGGTCACTTCATCAGTAAAATACAGGAGAAGAATTGTCGACCGTTGAACTGAAAACTTCGCGAGCTGAGCCAGAAAATTCATTCCCCGTCTACGGAGCTGAGACTGATTGATGGTCGAGCATCGAATGTGATCGAAGGAGCCCGGGCGATGATTAAAGGGCCTCGCTGACAGATGAAATTGCGATGGAATAGCCAAGCATCATCATTTATAGTGATGTTTGATTGGAGTGCTAGGGTGCGTCATGCACTGAAGTTGATGATCGTTGAGGAGGTGAAGGCAGTTTAAGAGGGTACGTTGATTACCCTCCTGTAGGGCTCGTGGCGAAACCTTCCCCTCAACACCTGTGCTCCCGCTGCCTTCAGTGCTGCGTCTTTGTTCTTCTCTGCGTCTGTGTGAAGAAAGGGAAATCGGAATTACTTACGTTCAAGAACTATAATATTATGGACGTTGCTTAGTATCAAATAATTGCTTGTAGCGATAAAATCGTCAGGTATATAGTTTTTAACGGAGACACTACATAAAAGTATGAGCCCATGTTGGAGAAGAATTTAACTAGAATTTCAAGCATTTAAATTGTATCATTCAAACAATAATGAGAGTCGATTAACACTAATATTTCCTACTAAAGCCTTCACTCAAGGATGTTTTTCCATCAGCCTAAAATTTAGATACGTTGACTGGAACATCATAACGCTCAGTCAAATACAAGATATTGCCAGATGATATAAAATGACATTCATTTTTTGTAATGGATATAATAAGGTTATTTCAAACGATGTGAGGACGCGTGGAAGTATAAGGTAAATATCCCCAATGTAGTTACTATTTTACTAACGAATAATGAATCAAAGAAGAGGTCAGCTAAGTAACAAAAGTTTATGACTGAAGGAAAGAAAGTTCCACACAAATTTTGCGAGCGATACCACAGAAAAGCAAGGCCGTTCTGAAGATATCGGGTACCTAGGGCATAGAAAAGTCGTTAACGGTCCTCTAGGGGGAGTAAAAAAAACCTTAAACCTCGACGTGGTGTGCGCACATGCTCCCCAATTATGTGGATTGTTTTGCGCATAAAATAGTTAGTCGCGGCAAGCAACAAGTCTGAACCTCAGGTTAATGCGTAGGCCGGTTTAAATAATGCGTAGGCCGGTTTAAATAATGCGTAGGCCGGTTAAAATAATGCTCAGGCCGGTTTAAATAATGCTCAGGCCGGTTTAAATAATGCGTAGGCCGGTTTAAATAATGCGTAGGCCGGTTTAAATAATGCGTAGACCGGTTTACGGGCAATGCTTGATTGTTGTGGTGAGAAATGTGTGTGAGTTTATTAGTTGTCGAATTATCGACAGGTAGCATTTCGATGCAAATTAATTCAATAGAAAATAATACCGACTGGAAACATTGTCTCTTGGCCACGTTTAAAATGAACAATATTGTGACAATACTGAAAATACTATCATAATATTTAGTATTTCATGACTTTGAAATACTAAATAAAAAGTAAAAAGCAAGCTATACTCCTAGTAGCTGCCCTAACAAAATTTAGAGTCGCCCCAGCTTCTGGTCAGAAATCAGAAGGTGCCACGTCTGTTAATTTTCACTGGGTGGCAACAGCACAAATTTTCATAATTGACATTTATGAAGATAAGTGACAGAACGACTTGTAATAAATTTTAGGCTAGAAATCATTTAGTTCATAAATAGGTTCATTCGTTGTTAAATAAAGATTCAACACCTACAAACAAAAAGCCTCAAGAAGAACGTTCGCAAAGATAAAAATAAATAATTTAATATTGCAATGCTTTGTTAAAATTTCTTTAGCAAGTCAAAAATACTCGATAAAAATGTAAATTTTTTATTATTCAAGCATCATGGCATTGTCAGATCTCAAATTCAATTCAAAATACAACAGAACTTTACAAATTTGCTGGGAGGGAACCGAATTTCATTCAGCACAGAGGAAGAAACAGATTATCTGCAAAGCGAGGTCGACGCGCCATCTGTCGCCGCAGAATGCAAATATTTCCGACGTAAAAGCGAAATTGACAGAAATGATTTAAAAGTTTGTTTACGCAGAAGGACGGGTGTTTGGAGTCGTCATCTTTCTGGAGTCGATTCAATTTACTGAGCTCGCTGGAGCACGAACTTGCGTCTTTCCAGCGCGGTTCCCTTGAGAACACAGCAATCGAATTCAAAGCACGTTTCTCTTAGCAGAGCAAGGAACAGAAAAGAAGCCACGAGTGATGCTGGCACCAAGCAAGATATTAATAAAACGAAATTTTACATGAGAATTTAAAAATATTTCCTCCAAACAATCATTCGAACTCACGTGTAAAGTGATAGCATGCATATAAAATTTGATAAAAATTACACGTTTTCCTTCGTTCGTTCTTAAGGTAAATTAGCGAGTTTGCATCCAACATAAAAGTAATAAGCAACTGAAATTTTTTTTAAACTCCACGGAGAAAAGGTCTAACATTTCATTTACTTCTCAGAGAACCTATTACAAATTGTCCAGAACTGGATAATATGAGAATAGTAAAGGATGTTAATTAACGTAATGATTCATGCATGACCAGTTTTGGAAATTTTGTATGGAAACCTTAGCATATCATACACCCAGTAATTCTGTTATTTCTTTACTAATTAAAATACAGTCGCACAATTAATACAGCGAAAAAATTTCACACGAATGCCCATGTAAACCATAAAGTAAAATAGAACCTGATATTCCTGCCTTATCAAGCTCAAAGTATCGTAATTACGCAGTCCTGACTGGTTTACAGCATGAACGTACGAAAAAGACTATTTCTATACTACAATCTACTAAGTCAATTAAATGATAAACGAAGACTGTTTAGTAAGCAGTAATAAACCAAGCTATATATTCCGGATAATGCGAATTTCCGTACAGAGTAAAGGCATTTCGGCCACGGCATCAGAGTCAATTCCGTGCCCAGAGGACAGTTTCAGTTCAGCCACGACGACATAGAAAGCCGTTCAGTTGAGGACAAGGGCAGTTCACCGCAACGCTACCTCAGTTTAATGAAAGCCTCACGGGCGTAATCGCTTCAATTACAAGAGGTTTACGCTCGGCTTGTAGCTCAGCACATTCAGAGCAGGTGCGCCTACACGTTGGATGAGCACAGCATGTGTGTGAAATGTTGTGTACTGTTGTGGAATAATACTTAAAAGGAGGAAATACATCGCCATATTTAAAATGTCAAAATGTTATGATCAGAATGCTCAGAGAGTTGTGGAGTAATTTTAAATTGCAGATTTGTCAAGAATTTCTTTCTAGTTTCATCAGAATTCAATTATTCATTTTCTTTGATTTCATTCAAGTTCTGAAAGTTTTATTAGGCGCATATGCCACATGATGAATATTTAATATTTAGGCAAGAATTAAGCAACAAAAAATTACTACTGAATTATTGCTCCAAAGTTAAAAAATCTGACAGTTCTCAGTCCCACTTGGGGCGCAGGACTAATGTCCCAGATCTCTTGGGAGCGTAAAAGTTTCGGCAGCAGGAATTAGGCTCAGTTTTTAGGAGAAGTTCTGGCTGGGATTTGACTAAGTTTGATCAAGTTTAGGAAGTTCGTTGCGCCAGCTGCCAGGTAGTGGCAGTTAAAAGATTTAATGCATTGTATTTATTATTATTGATGTGTTGCATTAACAGGCACAATCTTAGATTCCCTGTGTTATCCCAAAAACATTTTTCATCGCAACTTTACAATATTACTATTCAATTATGAAAGCACCAGGAACATTTTTGCATGCTTTTAATACGAGTACAAAACATGCGTGTATTTGTAGATATAAAAAAAGTGATCAGAAGAGAAAAATAAGTGCTTGAAGCTGTCGTGCGTTGAACTTTTCAATGGTCCTCAGTTAGCTACATGGTCGGAATGGCGTCACTCGATTTGAAGTATAAATAAATAATAAATAACTTGCGAATATTTATATAAACGAAATAAAGTGCGAGTAATTCGAAAAAAACGAGGCATCAGAACGATATAGTCGGAAAATGTAGCGCTTTTAAAAATGAGAATGTGTGAAATTTACACGTAATAACAGGTTGGAAGTTAATCATTGTTAAATTAAATTATGAAGATACAAGATAATAAATGTTTTTGCCTTGATGATAAACAGCGAAACTAATGAGAATATGAATAATAAGAAAGTTGACACAATGAAAGAGACTTTGAAATTCAGGGAGTATTTTGGGCGTCCGTTAAATCTTCAGATCAGGCAAACCTGATACCATCTGACACGTCGATTCCAAATTGAAAAATCATCTAATAATAAAAAATGTTAACAAACCTTCTTTAGGATAGACTTAAATCTGGCAAAACTTTCCATAACTTTTGCGCAGCATGGTAAAATATTTTATAAAGGAATGGGGGGAGCAAGTTTATCAATAAGTCCTAATCCTCTTAACAGACCAACCGCTTCATGAGCGCAGACAAGAGTCAACAAATAATGAACACTTGCCATTTTAAATCCACTTATCGAAATGAAATTCGCAACTTATGTAAGCGTGAAACAAAACGATCAAAGAAACAATATGAGAAAATGTGTCGGTCGTTTAGACTCAACATTTTGTGGACTCAAAAGCTAACTTGTTCAAACGAACGCATGCGTGTCAAGTAAATTGACGAGCTGACAAAGGATAGCTCGTTAGTCCAACTTCATCAAAAACTCTCAACTTGTTGCCTCAATGCGAGGCGAAGCTTTACAAAACTTGTCACAATTGAAGTTAGTTGTTGATGTTTTATGTACATTCAGCGAGGAATATGATTGAAAACTGCCATTGAGAGTAAAAGTCAGGAAGTAGAAGCAGCTAATGAACTATTGACGCAAAGGAAGAAGTTTGGGTACAATAATAAAATAATAATAATTTTCAGGAGATGTTATCCCACGAAGCACAAGTTATTGGATGCCGATCGATCATTTTATAAAAAATGTGCAAGGAGCGAAAAGTTGTAATAAAAAAAAGGCAAGAAATTTACAGACGATTTCTGTTCATCACTGTTTGGATATCAATAATAATGATGATGATTATAGAAGAAATAATAAGCTTCAGAGATCAGAGTGGCTTCGCCAAAAATTTATTGATAATTTAGAGACACGGAGAAGGAAGATAATTAAGTACAGTAGTGTTCAACTCAAGTTCAATGTTTTCTAAATAACGGTTTAGCTAGACACAGTATTACTACCTATATATCGCGACCGAAAAGAATCCTCAGAATTAAGGTCCCTTCAGTGAAAGCTACTTACAAGCGTTAACGCTCTGAACAGTAATAGGATCATAATTTGAAAACAGTGACTCAGTTTTTGCACGTAATACAGGTGCGCTTTTTTATTGGCCAAAATTGTTCAGAATGACTCACACCAAGGCTTTCAAATGGATCGTTTTTAGCGCATTTTCTCAATTATGGAAAAAAGGCGCTATTGTGCTCGTCATGTCCGTCCGAGAAAATGCTCTCTCTGTCACTCACTGCAGTGAGTACTGATCTATTATTTGGACAATGTCTCACTCACTTGTCTGAGTGAGTTCGACAATAATAACCCGCAAAATAGTGAAGTAGTTTGAAAGTAACAAAGCAAGTAGTAATAAAAGTAAAGTGATAAAGTAAGTAATAAGTAGTAAAGTAGTTTGAAAAAGAGAGAGGAAAGTAAAGTGAACATGAGTAAAGAGGATTATGTATATAAATAAATATATAATTGAGTTACCTGCGTATCTGCGAGGGGGGCATAGCAATGGAGCCCAGGGGCATCATGGTGGGGTAGCGCCCGATCATGGCGCCCGGGGGCAGCTGCGGCGTCGTCGCCAGGTTTGGCATGGATCCCAGGTATGAGGGCGCTGTACATTAACAAAATAATTTTATTTAATTACATTTTATTAAATAATAAAACTAATCATCCGAGGGCGCTGTACATTAAGAAAAGGAACACGAACAAAATTATTTAATTTAATTAAGTTTTAATAAATAATAAAATCAATCATCCGAGGGCGCTGTACATTAACAAAAAGAACACAGACAAAATTATTTAATGTAATTAAATTTTAATCAATAATAAACGTAATCATCCAAGGGCGCTGTACATTAACAAAATTAACACGAACAAAATTATTTTATTTAATTAAATTTTAATAAATAATAAAAGTAATCATCTTAACTTATTTTAATATTATGATGAGATTGTCCGGCGGAGATGGAATTACACATTGGATGCATCATAAATACCGTTACTTACTTTAAACACCACATGCGCGCTATATAATAACTAATTTACTATTATCATATTCAATATCGTCACTTGCAATTACTAATAACTTTTTACTAAATTACTAATAACAATTACTAATAACTTAATAATAACATTCGGCACTAAGTTGTAACGCTACTGACTACCGCGTTTTGACGATATTTCTACTCGATCGTGAACTTAGCTGAGTAGATTGACTTGGTAATAGGTGATTTCTACCCTTTTTGCGTACTATGTCCAAAATTAGTAATATAGTATTATTACTAGAAGTAATAATATATAATATTAATATAATATTATATTATTAATAATATTGTTATTGATATTAATTTATAATAACAATAATAATATTATATAAATTAAATTGTTTTCAAGTAATCTTATATAATATTTGAGTACGAGGCACCTGAGGCGAGCAGGCCCATCTGGGCGCGTGTGATGCCTCGCATGGCGGGATGGTTGGCGGCCAAGAAGTTGGCGGCGTGCATGGCGGGGTTCTGGTGGTGGGGAGCGACCGCCCCTTGTGACGGGTGTGTAGACGCAGGGGCAAGAGTTGTGTGGGGGAGCTTCACAGTCACTGCAGGTGGTGGGGACAGAGAGGATGGTGGGGAAAGGGAGCCCGAACCATCGGTGTGAGCGTCGGTGCCGTTAGGGGTGCCGGTGAGACCGTCGAGCGGCACTAGGACGCCGTTACCGCCGCCCAGGATCTGCATCTCGCGCATCTGTTCCTGACGGATCTCGTCGTTGTGATCCTACAGGATACAAATGAAGAATAAACGGTAAGCGTGATAAAATAAGTGATAAAATGATAACAACGGGAAGTGATAAAATAAAAGGAGACAACAACGCATTCAGGAAAATAAGTGCCACTTGGTATAAATAGAGATGCACTTCTCGTTATATTTTGGGTCATCTCGACCTAATTTGACCGGGCAAAAAGGTAAATCAGTGCTACATAAGGAAAATGTCTCCATATTCGGAATATTTGACCGATAATTTTTTGAGTGCGGGAAGTATACGATATTTCAATAAGAAATTAATAAAATTTATATTCAAATATAGGTGTCGAAACGTCCATGTTGAACAATTGGCTTAAGGAACAATTGGCATAAAGAATAATTGGCATAAAGAATAATTGGCTTAAAGAATAATTGGCATACAGAATAATTGGCATACAGAATAATTGGCATAAATATCATCGTGCCAGCAACGTTGGCACGAATGCGTGTCGTGACAGACACATTCGTTACACGCACGCTTCTCCTTAACTTGAGAGCTACGCTGCCACTTGCAGACGCTCGCTGCTTACTGATCTAATTATTCAAATGGTGCACAAGTTCCCGGTGGATACGCCTGCAGCCATTACCATAGCTTTGTCTAATAACACATTCGCTGCTTGCTCTTGTACGAGCTAAGCAAATACATTTGATTCAATCATGGCTTTAGTTTACTTGAATTCTGAAATTTTTTGGAGTACCAAAATCACAAAGCTGCAAGTGAGTTATTTTTAGGAGAGCGTATCAGAAAATAGTTAGCCTTTAATTATAAATCAATAACCACTTAACTCTTATCGTTAATAAATAGTTGATAACACGCATACTCACGGGGACAAGATACCGGCGTATTTCAGTGAGGGCGTAGGCTATACGCGCGTATGCCTCCGCGGGAGGAGCGTGTGCCGTGACCTCGACGTGTAGTTCCTCATGAAGGTGGCTGTACTTGGGGTCAGGGTTCTTCCTGAGCTCCTCTTCCTTGGCTTTATCTCTGAACGAACCTCGGCCCAAGATCGCCATCTTGGTCATGGTCTCTTCCTGTAGCCGCTTCAGGGAGTTGCCTTTCGGACCCAGAAGCTTGCCAACGAAGTTGAACTGCAAACAGAACAATATTTTATATTCTTCAGAATCAAATTTTCTTGAGGAGCACCATGGAGTCTGTGCTATTACAATAAATTTAATGAGGACAGGGCAGTGATAGCGGTTTCTGCCAAAAACAACCAGCATAATTTTCTGAGGGAAAACTCGACGAATTAGATTAAATAACGAGACAAGGCACCTGGAAAAACAAAGACAAAGCCGAATGTTCACCTACACATCTTTGTACATGGGTGGATGTATTAGTATATTACATTATGGTAGAGAGTCGTGGTAGAATAGGCACTAATGCTTGGTACAAACTGCTAGCTTCTCGAGGAAGTCAAATGAAGATCTCAGGGGAGAGGGAATTGGAATAACTATATATATAATCATTCATGATGCTGAAGACTTATTTTTAAATTATTTGGTGCAAAATATCTTTGTTTATGACTATGATAATAAATTATACAATGTCTTTAATATAATAATGATACCAAATCTGAAGTCAAATGTATAAAATGTCTCCTAAATGAAAAAATTGTTTTTGATTATAAATTATATATATAATAACTCATCAGCATAAATTTCGGTCATTCCGGCTTTAATCTCCTGCAAGTACCGTATAATTAGATTCCAACAAATCAAAATTACGAATGGGACAAGAAGTATTGTAAATTTTAAAGACTTATCCAAGCCTCAGACGAGTGCTATATTTTGACGTTTTTCATGCTTTAAGCCGCCTGACTGGTCAATTTAGATGAGCTGGGATGCAATAACATGGCTTAGTTATATGCGCTAACTGCAGGCTGGTAATTACTTGCCGTTGATTAGTCGTGTTATTATTGAACGTATCGGAACTCGTGATTGGTCATGGGTATGGCACGACAGCCAATCAGGACCGGCCAAACAACAAGCAAACACCCGTTCTATGAAGTCATGGTTGAACAATATTAATCAGTTCAACCATGCTTGGGATTGGTCATGTAGACAAACATCTTGGTGGAAAAGCGGCCTTCGAGAAGACAAATACTCTTGATTAAAGGCGAGGAAGCCCTTTGTTGAGACCATAATAGAAGCCATATTCATGAGTTAATTAATCTTGTGGATATGAAAACGCTTTCAGTCGTAATAATACAGAGTAATTCAATAATACAGGCAGGTATTACATGACAATGGTAGGTAGCGAATACAGTTAAGAGGGATAACATAAATTACATTATACAAACATACAATTTTGATTTTGTAAATGAATTTTAAGTGAAATCAACATGGCATAAGAAATTTTGACATTTCACAAATCGCCGTTAGCGAAAGTAAAGCAACATGGAGTTATCTTTGCAAGCAAAAGTTACGTCTGCGAAATAGCTACAAAATCGCGGGCATAAAATTCACAGCATCCCAAGCATCAGATTTACAAAATCCAGAGCAATAAATTCACTGTAAATGGGCATCAGGAAGTGAGTTGCCAAAGACTCGCAAACGCAAAAGGGAAATATATAGATTAAAAAACCATTTAATCTAGAAAACGCGCATCGATTTCGGCTCCTAAAACCTAACGAATAAATCAAAAAGAACTTTTCTACGATGAATGAAAGTTGTCGATACAGATACAGAAGCATTGGTCTCAATATTTTTCAGTCCGGTCCCGTCGCAGAAACACAAACAAGTCCATTCGAACGGAAACTTTTTGGAGCAAAGCTCGTAACGAGAAAAACTTCATCTCACAGCAACACTAGAACTTGGTCAGGTCGGAATGCCAAACCGCATATTTTTCTTCGACTCCGTATTTCAGTGACAGTTCTTGCGGGCAAAAAGGCCAGAAATAGATCTATCCGGAATAAATTCTTGTTCTTTGGATATTGAACGAGAAAATATTTCGGTGGAATGAAAAATGCCGGCGAGCAGAAACCAGGGGGAAATTCAGGTGGCGTTCAGGAAATTTGGGAGCCGATTTATTAGATGATTATTATTAATTGATATTAGTTGCAATTACGATACACGCCTGACTGAAATAATTAAAAAAAGGTCAAAGAATAAATTTTGTGATACACTATTATTAATTATCATTAATGTCATTATTATCCTTATATTTTAATTTGATAATAATACTACATTATTTTAATTTTAAAATAGTCGGGACGTTCAAGATTCAGTGTCCACCTGATTATTATTAGGGGAAAATGTTTCTTGATTTCGGAGTGAGAAGAAAATTTTAAAGACCCAACCATCAACCATAGAACCACTAACTGATAGGCAACTAAACTGTGAAGACTTTCCGAGAGTAACCCTTCAAACTTTCTTTGAATTTGTTTCTAGTCTAGTAAATATTAATGGCAACGTGTTATGCATGCAGGCGTATAGAGGCAATCAGACTTTTGATCTAAGCAATCATCTTCTTAATAACACATCGCTCACACTTCAGTTGGATTTGTTATAGATCATTAAAATTCGCACTATTTCAGTACGCGAACGATCGGCCATATTTCGTCCTAACTCTTTATATTAGTCTATATATACACCTATATAATCTATTCTTCTATATTAAAATCCATTAGTGCATTTATCAAAACATGTTGATCTTTAAATAACATTTTTTTATTCATTTAAAAAAATGGATATGATGGAATTTCTGAAAACCCAAATTTAAATAACTCCAAAGCGTATAACATGACAATTCTGATTTTAAAATTAGAAAAATTTGGTATCGGCGTAGTCATGCACCATATTCTGATTTTATTCGGCATGCTCGACTGACTGTCCCTAACGATCGATCAATTTTCAGCCGCTGACAATCTCTCAATGTTAAGGTAAAATGTCAGCCAATCAGCGATGTTCAGTAATCCTGCTGTAGTAATCATAAATGCCAATAATGCTGATCTCAGGCGGCGCAGAGAGAAAAGAAATATCTTGTTTTCGAAGAAGGAAACTGAACTGTCGGACGCGCGGAATCAGATCAGCGGGATCGAAGAGCGCTAAAAATGGAACTAAATTGATTCAAAAACACCCTACCATGAATATTTTATTCTTATTTGCTACTTGTTAAATAATTTTTATCGATTATACCTATGCGTTCTTTCCATATCTGATTTTGGGTAATCGGGGAGCTTCAGAATTCGTTTTCGTTACTCCATATAAATATCATGAACCATGCAACAGACGCAGTGCGTAAGTACCAATAATGATTGATACATTGAGGATTTAGTAGCAATAATAATAAGTATATGAAGAAGTAGTAGAATATGAAACGGCAATTTCAGCTACATACGACATTCGTTTCTTAAGCGAATGCTGCCACTAAAAATAATCGCTATTGACGTTGATGCGTTAGAATTTTCGAGAAATCTATCCCAGTATCTTAGAAGTGTTTCATTAAAGGGTTCACAAAATAGAGAAATAATCACTACCGCACTGTTTCCGTCATTCATAAATTTCGGGGAACTTCTTAGTTGCAGCACTAAATAACTAGACCATCACAATCCTGGCACTCTATAGAGATGGATTTATCAGTCATATGCTGATGAGTGATTACTGATTGCAACAGCAATCAGTAACCACACCAAAGCAAACCTAGCTCACTTTAGTGGCAGAGTGATGCAAATCAACGACCATAAATGTCAAATGATAACATAGCATCAAAATGCAGCCTTATGCAGGGAACGAAACTAACTCAATTACTGTTAATAGGATAGAATAGAAGTGTCGGCACTGAAGAAATAGGCCCATGGCCTGTTGCCGATTCTTGAATTTTTCGTTACTTGATTCACAAGGGATCCGGCTTTTGGAACCCGATCTTACCATAACTGATAACTGATAATGCTAAAACTGAACTGATAATGCTGAGCCGAAATATAGCCGACTAATCGTTGTTCAATCCGTCAACGGCTAACGGCCACCTATAAACCGACCGTATTCCCCAACAGAGAACCAGAGTCTCGACTCTCAAGAGCTCTCAGCTGAGAGTTGAGTACCCATGAAAAAAGCGGCTGCTACCACGAAATAGAATCACGTTAAAATTCCATTTACTGTAAAACCCTGTAGGAACTTGAGTTTTTGATGTTTTTTTCTTGCAAAAGATTACAGTTTAATTATTTGATGCCAGAGAAAAAGTTATTCCTCTCAGACTCAGATTTTTTACCGTAATTAGTAACTCTTATGTCACAAGTCATAAAACACACGAATTTGCGCGTAATTTTCTAGGAAAAACGTCGGCTACGTAAAGAGCTGTGCTAGACTCATTAGAGGCTTATATTATATTAACGAAAAACGTTAAACGAAATATTTTTTAAAATATCTAAAATGCAATAATTAAATTATATTCATTTATTGTAATACTCCCAAAAATAATTTTGCTGGTGTTATTCAGAAAAATTTGTACAATTCCACTGTGAGGAAAACTGAATGGAAATTCAAATCAAGATAGGAAATTAATTGTTGAAAAATTCGTGTTTATTTGGAGCAATACTATTGGAAGGAAGCTTCACGTTCCAAGCGAGGAAGAAATATATTGGAACATACAAACGTTTTGGTCAACAAAGCAGTTAAATATTTTGTTTGCTTTGTTAAAAGGATTGTATTTTGAAGAGGTCATAGTGTTTGTGTTTAATTTTCGAGAAATAATAACAACGCATTGAAGGCTGTACTCAAATAACTGAAGAAGAGACTGCAAGAAAAAGGGGATTAAGTTCTTATTGTAGAAAACGAAAAATCTAGATTCGTACGTGATTGCTGAATTCGTCAATCAATTGCAATAACCTTGCAAGGTTTCACCTAATTGCCAATCCATTAATGTTGTCGAGCACGAAAAAATTTAGCCAGATGTGAAACGAAAGACATGCAATAAAAATCTTAGGGGGTTTTCATCGTCTCATCATGCAGTAATAGTCGTATTTTTTAAGAACCCCATCGCTGAAGAACAACTGTGTTTTAGATATTGTTGTTAGATCAAAATAAAATAACCAAGATGAAACTAATATGAACAGCAATAATTGATATTTTGAAAACTTCATGATTCATAGATTTATGCTTAGCAAAATACAAGAACGCGACTGATACTGATCGCGTTCGTACGGCATCACAAAGAACAACGACAGCTACACGTAGTAACTGAAATTTTGAAAGGCATATTTTCGTGGAGCCTTCAAATCGAATCAAGGCGTCGGAAGTGGCACGAAAGTCACAAATCTCATTTCATAACACTTCGCTCTATGGAGCTCATGCAGAGGAATTGGAAGCGCGTCAAAATTGTTACGTTTCTTAGTTTTGCAATAGGTACCTCGAGAAAATATCAGTGTACGAACTATTGAAGTAAAAGTTGCAAATGATGATATTGATGCAAGAAATACTTTAGAGATATTGATGCAAGAAATACTTTAGAGATTTAGTGCTAATACAAATTTTAAGTAAGGGAAAATAACAGGGTAAAAGAGTTTTCATGTATCATCGGTAACCTCAGAGGGTTAAAATACAAAACAAGAATGCGACTGTAGTAGCATCGAAAGAATAATGTTTTTCTATGTTTTATGAATTTCAGCATCTTGTAGTTTGTGGAAATCGTTAATAGAACAGCGATTTCACTAGAATGCCGTGGATATGATATCTCAAAAATGGAATAAATCTAATGAATCAGCGCTCAGTTAAAATGAAAAGAAATAAATAATCTTGATGATTTATTCAGGGGAAATTAATATCGCAGTAAGTTTTGAAACAACCAATTGGAGATATAAGTAATTCCTTTGAAATGTTACTTGCACTTCATGTCAGATCTTGATAATAAATTAATTTATTTTACTGTACAGTAAAATATCTTTGATTCTCATTCAATCCTACGTATAACAAATATTTAGGTATGTTTAGCATTATTTATACAATGAATAAACCTATTCAGCATTATTATTATATAATATCTCACCTTAGGGTGCTCTCTGACAGGAACCTGCACCTTGACTGTGACTTTGATGCTCTTCTCTTTGGTGACTTCGACGGTGCGCTTCTCCTCGCTGCGACGGCCGCTCTGCACGCGCTCCAGCTCTGCACAGACGGTACCAATTTAAATATGTGCACGCGTCGTGGTCTCATTCTTGCACTACGGTAGTAAAAAAGAGTACATTAATCATATGGATGATAAAAAAATACATCATAATTTTTCTTAGATAAGGATATTCGCATTATTAACAACGCGTCTTTGTTTTGAATTCAGCTATCTAGGTTGTTGCTTCAAAATTGAATTCTTAGAAGATAAACTGAAAAAATAAATCAATTTCATGGTAAGTTAACCTTAACGTAAAATATTCGGTAAGGAAATGAGTTGTTATCTCTATTAAAGTGTAATTCAATTTGCTGTGGAATTCTTGCCAGTACATATTAATCCGGCGCTCCGCTATGGGATTTAAGCCAAGCTTTGCACACACTTTAAACATAAAAATTTTTCAAACAGATCTAAAAATACATCTTTTAAAAAAAATTGATAGCAGCACGAGAGTAAAATTCGGCAGAGAGCCACGCAAATCCCATTCCTATTCGAGGCTCAGGATTATTCAGGAATCAAAGAGGCAGCGAAAGTCTTTCTTCTCATTCAGGAATCGGAGAGACGAGACCGGATTCCGGACTCGTTTGAAAGGCAGGAAGCAGCGCCATAGCGAGCCAGTGGAATGCCTGCGATTGGGGGTACGATTGGATACGTGGGGTCTTGCAATCGGGGGTTACGGGGGTTATGCATTTGGAGATGTGGGGGTCACGCAATTAGGGATGATATTGGGGATGTGGGTGGTATGCAATATAGGGGGATGAGAGGGCCATGCCACTGGAGGTCACTCTCTTGATATCACCCTTGTAGAAAATCAGGTACTGTTTTTCGGCCTCGAGGTCGCTCATCAGCAGTCCAAGAAACGCTTATTAAGCGCCTTAACACAACCGTCCGAAAGGCGCTTATTTGACGCGGTTTTATCTAATGGGTATCATGCTGCAGCGACGAGATATCTGTTAGAAAATGAGCGACTCGAGTAAGAAAATGTATCAATTAAGAGCCGAGTTTTCGGTGAACTGAAAGAGAATTAAAATTGTTCATCAGAG
Organism: Hyalella azteca; assembly: GCF_000764305.2. Taxonomy (NCBI): domain Eukaryota; kingdom Metazoa; phylum Arthropoda; class Malacostraca; order Amphipoda; family Hyalellidae; genus Hyalella; species Hyalella azteca. The sequence goes on along the minus strand of NW_025935823.1, from coordinate 185,611 downwards.
TCATGCGCCCGGTAGACGCGTCCACTAAATTTGGGTATAGCATTACTGTGTTAATTATTTTTAATATTATCGAGATTTATATTCAATTGAGCATAACTACGATTCAAAAATATTTCCAAGGACATCTTTATTTTAAAATATTATCAGTAAAACTTTCCATGTCGTTAGCATTAACACAGGAATTGGAAACCCCACCCAGTCAGTGTACAGTGTACAGTACACTGTTCAGGCATCAGCAGCCAGTAGGTGTTCACTGTACACGTACTATATAGGCACTCTCAATGCATTTCACTAGGCAAGCTAATGCAGTGCATCAGTCACTGCAATGCTTACAATGGATGCTGGCTTGCCAATATTGCCATTGCCATATTGCTGGAACTGCAACACCGATCGGAATGTCGCCATCTCGAGGTCTTCATTTTGGTGGGGGGCCATGAGGCTACGGTTGAGTGTGAAGGCACAAAGAAAATTATTGGTCCGTGGGAGGTATTATCAAATGGGCACAATAAACTTGCGTAAACAATAACGAGGAAGAGGAAATAACTTCTAGTTGGATATTATTAAGCTTAATTGTTAGAGTTTCGTGGTATACCGGAAAGAATACTAAACTTGTCATGAATTTCAAAAATTGTTTCTATCTAATCAATAAGAAAACAGAATGTTAGCCTCTTGCTTTCAATTTAAACGTCGTGAAACGCTAACCGAAACTTATTTTAGTTGCAATGTTTCAGCGAAATGAACATCCAAAATGAACAAAATGCAATATAAATTCTGGTTAACTGAGGTCAATTTAAGGTAGCAGCGACCCTGCCACGGCTCGCAGATCGACTCGGTCCTCGACAGAGACCAAGTTCTGTCGAGCAGTTCAGAACGCAGCAGAGACTACTACGGCTCGCAATTGAGATCCTCGACAGAGACCAAGTTCTGTCGAGCAGTTCAGAACGCAGCAGAGGCTACTTCAGCTCGCAATCGAGATCCTTGACAGAGACCAAGTTCTGTCGAGCAGTTCAGAAGACAGCAGCGTCCTTGCTACGGCTCGCAATCGAGATCCTCGACAGAGACCAAGTTCTGTCGAGCAGTTCAGAAGAGCTCACGGGAATGCAGTTGTTCGTAACTCGATAGTGCCTCTCCTGCCAATCTCGTTATGCCCGCGCAAACAAGGAAGCATTTTCTTCGTTTCCAAGAGGAACTTCTTGCCAGGCTGCAAACCTGGCACTGAGATTGGACTGGACCGAGGGAAGCGTTGCACTGGACCGAGGGTTACGGATGGTCTTTGTTAAGCCATTTCCTGCAATCTGTTCTGCGCGCGAGCACCAGTTTTCGTAAATCTAATCCTAAATTTAGCCGTTTTCTCGAAATTCGTTGCAGTTTAACAATTACAGTCGATGATGTAGAATAAAAATTCAAATCGATTGCCACTAATTATGATCAATAAAATGAAAACCGTAGAAAGACAAACACACTGGTTACAAAAATCTAAACAATGTGGGCTATTATGTAAAATTATGATAAGAACTCGAAGAAATTGATTGAATGGATATCAAGCATGCTAGAATTCTATTCCCACATTGCATACTCAACTCCATAACAAATTGCAATTAGCCGTCGGTTATAGTTCTGAATAATTCGAACAAGGCAAGAGTGAAAACCTCTCGAAACTTTTATCATGCATATAATTTTTACGTTGCCAGGAGAGCAGCGTTTGAATTTAATTAAATTCAGAAATACTTTTAGTCATTTAAATAGTATTTTTCTACAGAATAACTTACATGAAAGTTTGCTACCGAGTTCAAAAAGCTGACTTAAAAAAAATATCCAGCCGAGCGTTTCAGCGCAGTTAATTAAATAAGAAACACGTATTCAGTTGTTATACATTCCGAATAAATAATAAAGGGAAACAGTTCTTCTGAAAATGAGTTTATCGGGAGAAAACATATCAATACAGTTTCAAAACACAGTGAAACATTGTTACGTAATAGGTGTATTAAATAGGGGTGATTTTCATAAAAAAATTTCACGATAATTCGGTATACAGAAATCTTTCAAGCCTCATTTCAACCTGAAGTTAAGACCAAACAAAGTGCAATGAATAGTAACAATTTCAAATAAATCAACAAATTCATTAATTTTCAATCTAGCAATTAAATTAATTAATAGTATATAGAAGTAATTGAATCGAGAACATTGAACCGTTAATTACCTACAATAGCTCATTATTCGTGTCAACATTATTTGAACCATTAGTTACCAACAATAGCTCATAATTCATGTCTCTTTGAACTGCGCACTGTGAATAAAGGTGCAATAGAACGCTTGTGATCAACATCAGCTACGTGTTTGACTCGCGTCTCGATCGCGCTCGATTATTTATCAGGGTGTTTGCACGGAATTAATGAAGCTTTAGGGAGCGAGCGGGGTAGGCTAATGGAGAGGCAAACATTCAGACCAATTACAGTTCCGGCATTAATTCGAAATTTAAATCCGGATATTCCTATGAAGTCTAAAGATAGATAGCAATTTAAAATGAGATATTAATGAATGTTCACATTGCATACATTAAAATATTACATATTAATGACGGTTCCGACGACACACTGAGTATTTGTATCAATTATCAAGCTGCAGCAATGATGGTCCATATGACGAGTATGTATAGAAAAATTATATATAAATGACGGTCCTCAGAAAACACCAAGTGTCTACATCAATTAATGCAATAATTCATGCAACATTAATGAAGTTCTCGATGAAACACTGACTGTCTGTAACAATTATCATGCAGCATTAATGAAGTTCCCGATGAAACGCTGACTGTCTGTAACAATTGTCATGCGGTATCAATGAAGTTCTCTATGAAACATTGACTGTCTGTAGCAATTATCATGCAGTATCAATGAAGTTCTCGATGAAACACTGACTGTAACAATTAACACGCAGAATCACATAAGGTCCCGTGGACGCCTAAAGTCTTGGGTTAGTCCCTATAAAAGAGCCGGAGGTCCCTAAAGGCTGTCGATGGGCCTCATTTAGGCAGTTGAAGTTTGTGTTTAAGTTGCACCATGAGCGCATTAGCAGCTAAACTTAGCAGTGCACCAGGCAGATTAGCATAGTAAGTTGAGCTTAGTTAACATGGGGCTTTTAGCCGAGGGTTTGTAGAACATGCAAATGAGCTAGATGGAAAAATCTATAAATGGAGAATGGGGCACGAAAATTTAAATTACAGGTGAGTAGGAATGGTAACTTTATGGTAAATTGTACATGGAAAGGGGCTTTAATTGAAACGAACCGAAGTATTGTAGATATTACAATATACATATCGATTTTTGGAGCAATTTTTATCAGTCTTAAGTTAGAAAAAAATACAAGTAAATGAGTTTACAGGCAGCAAGCAACTGATTTCAAAACAATCGCCAAAATACAGAAATTATCTTAATATTTATATTTATTATAATTCATAAAAAATTTCATTCAGTCATCTTATAATTTAAGCAAGAAAAGCTCCTCCATATAAAAAATCTTAGAATAAAATATTCAAAGATTCTCTTCCACATCGAACCAAGGGGACGGCTAGCATAGCAACTGCTCTGCAAATCCAAGGAATAAAAACAAATAAAAAGCCTCAGGAGAAAATTTATGGACTTGACAAGGAAAAGTTTAGTTGGAACTGATGCAATGCATCTCAATTACGCACCTCGATGCCAGAGCAGGCGTTACTGAAGATTTATTATGGAAAATATAAATGAAGCAGTAAAATATAAATGAAGCAGTAAAATATAAATGAACCAGTAAAATATAAATGAACCAGTAAATTTGTGCAGTGAGAAGTTGTACTCTATATTAGTAAATTCTAGCCAATTTCTCAACTCAGAAAGATTTTTCCACCAGAAAAGATTCTGGAAATGGCGTTAATGAAAATCATTTTCATTAAAAAAATTTAACGCCTAACGATCTTAAAAAATATCCTAATCTTTTGAGATTTTCTCTTATTTCATTCTTTGATAATTGACAACCTAAATAATGGAGAATCATTGAAGTTTGAATGAAGGAGAGTATATAAAAATCAATAAAAAATAAATAAATTGGCAGGTACGCTAAACAGAGAGAATCGGTCTTACATCACGACTCAAGTTGTAATATTTTCTTTCACGCACAATTTCGTTGAATCGGTTTGATCGAAATTACAATTAAAGTTCATGCAAACTAAGAATATAAATTTTCAATACATTCCATTCGTGCTTTTATTAAATTGTGCATCAATACCTCAATTTTTTTTCTAGGTTAGATTCCTATAAATAATAATTTACAAAACTTCAGTGTATATAATATAAAAAATTTCGTCGTATTGCAAAATTGTCCTTTTTTTGGCGCTTTCATGCCCAGCGGCGCTCGGGCGCTGCTCGCGTAGAGGTAAAATATCGCGAGTTAAGGTTCCGTCAGTCTCAATTTCGAGACCCGACACAAGTTAAGAAAACTAACGCTGCAAGTTGGGAGAGTGTTTCCGCCTTATCCAAACGCATGTCGGAAGAAGCCAAAACATTGGCCCAGAATAAAACTGCATTAAAAAGAATGCTTGGAAAAAAGGCGGCGATCGCCATAGAAAAAACATGCGGCAAAGCTGCCTACCCATGACTGGAAGCATAAAAAATTCGAATATTTTTCTTTCCAGCTAAACTCCTTTCAAGAACTTGCTTCTCCTCAAGAAAATCTGATGCGCTGCTCAAGAATTGGTAAATCCATTAAAATGTCAACACTGTATGTAAATAAAGTTGACATTATCATGTTATTTCAAAACATATATTCGATGAATCGAGCGAAAAAAATTCAAGAAAATAGGCATTAATTTCTTGAAAAACAAGTTCGACTGAGAATATTTTAAAATTTTACTCATTACTTGCATTTATTCCGCATTAATATTCAGTGTGAATACCAAAATTATCTACAAATCATCAACACGCTGTTAAAATTTCAGTAAAAGCAATAAATGCGTCAGGCAATAAATAATATTTAATTCTTTGGACGTTCGCTTTGTAGTACTAAATGTATGAAATTTCCTCTACCGTCGTCAAGTTCTGATATTAAGAAATACACAAGATTTATTTTAATTGCAAGTCCTAATCACTAAATAAATTATCTCCTCGGGGTTCTCCTCTGAGTCATTCTATTTTATTTGTCAGGCAATTGCAAAATATAATTTTTTCATTTCTTCATTTTATTTCATAAACAAGCCAACTTGAAAAGAACTAGCGTCTCTCCTGCTATCACAATTATCAGAAGTAATTGATTCATGATTATAAATAATAATTAGGTCATGTGAACCAAAAGACAAGTTCAAAATTTCATTCATCAATGAAAATTTTATCTCCGTTTAAACATTAAAATAAAATCATATTTTTAATACAAAATTTAGCCCAATTAGAATTTTGCTTTTAAATATGTTCCTCAACAAAAAATTCTATATTTCTTGGGAGGCTTTTCCTAAAAATATAATGTAGATTTTCAACAAGTGAATAGGTATATGCTGTAACTTGTTTCGCTCTTATATAACCTCTATGATTCAGATCTCAACCTCACTTTTTCTTCGCACAATTGAATCTAAAATAAGAACAAACACATAATAAACACTATTTTCTTCCGGGCACATGACACGGCGCCCCATCAGCCCCCATTTCAACCGTCCCCATTCCACCTTCACTCAAACCCTTACACTCCACGGTTCATTCTTTTAGTCCACATTCCTATAATCTTCATTCTTCAGGTGCCCATCTCACTCGCATAGCTACAGTCTTCACTCAACTCCCAATTGCTAAAGTCCCTTTTCAATTCCCCATTGCTACAGTCCCTATATTCCTCTGGTCCCTATACTGCTCGACATTCCATTAGTCCATATATTCCACTCATCATTCTTTTAGCCCATTCAACTCCCCTTTCCTATATCCCCATTCCACTTGCCACTCCCATACACATATTCTCCTCGCTATTGACAAGTACAAGTAGCAGTAAGGACAAATAGTAGTAAGTAGTAAGGACAAGTAGTAGTGCAGTAGAATGGCAGTTGAGCACCAGTGCGCGGGAGAGGCACTGCAGTACATCCCTCAGCGTCCGGCATCAAAAGAACGGACCGTCATTAATTACTCGAGCTTCTCCGCACTGCCGGACGCTCGACGCGTTCTCGTCCGGCTTGATCTTAATTGAAAATAAAGAACGAAATAGTGGTGGCGAATCAATATCTAATGGAGTGCCACATCGTTTTCACCTTAGGGTAAAGATGGTTGGGTGGTAAATCATTTCAACATGAGCTTTGATTCGATCATTTTATGTTGTTAATCAGAAAAAAATATTATTGAGTGGGAATAATTAGCGTTCTAATTAATTGAAACAAAATTTTACGTGTTTGGGATAGAGGCAAAGGATGATCTTTTAATATTCTAAGGCATAATTGTGACAGATGAGACATAGTCCCAAAGACAGAGTAAAGCATGGCTTCATGACCTATAGTTGGCTTTATTGTAAATACGTAAGGTTTCTGCGCACACTCGGATAAATTGAGACTTTGTCCTAATAGCGATGCACTTTTTCCCTTGCGTGGGTCATCTTGACACAGTTTTACCCGGCAAAAAGACGTATCAGTGCTACACGTAGAAAGTGTGTCACAATTTTGACAATCTAACCCTTTTATTTTTGTGAGCGCTTGTGCAGGAGACGCTGGCACATGATGCGTCGCAGGTGGCAGCTCTTCAATGGATGATCGCTAGGCTCTTCGATCGGCCGCAAGCTTCCTTTATTCTGCCGCTGCTGAAGAATCTCTTTTAATGCTTCGTCTCGACCAGAATAGCTGCGGCAAATAGCCTTTCCGGGGCGTGGATTCCCTCTCGACTTGAGGCACGCAGGCTCACGCTGTACAATTTTTTTTCGTAGAAAATTCAGTACTAATTGAAATAAAGTAAATAGCCTGAATTAACGCGAAATTTTTACTTTAACGTGAAAATTAAATGGGATAGCAGGACTACAGCGTACAAGGTAAATTTGTGCAAATGCAGAAATCTTGATTTGGTTAAATCATCATTGAATTAGTTCAAGTCTCTACGAACATTTCACTGCATATTTAAAGCAAAGTTGAATCCACGTAACAAAACAAAACGAAATGACAATAGGCCAAGTTCGCAAAGTTGTTCACCACAAAGTATAGAATTAGTCACATTTTCTGCCGGAAACAGATTGTTGCATATTCCGGAACAAATCATAATAACTTGAACACAAATATATATTTCAAAGGTTCTAGCCTGATTAAGCAAGAATCTTGCATCAGCAAGATTCTTACAATTACCATGAATACCTGCATGCAAATATTAAATTAATCGAAGTGCTCAAAGAAAATTAGCAGGCAAGGAGAGCCGTCCAAATGAGAGCACCAACTCATTCATACTTTAGCGACTTTTTTTCCTGCCGTAGACGGAAACTAAAAGGAATCCCAAGTTCGGAGCAGAGTCAGGAAAATATCTTTATTTCTTAGCGGCTCCAGCTGCTCGCTTCCCACGGCCAGAGCTTCCTGGAAATCCTGCAGCTGAGACGTGGAAACTTTCCCGCCATGTCATGCAGCAGGCGAGCTAACTTGGCGTCTGCAACTTCACTTATTACATTGAAAGTCACGTCGCCTGGAACTTGACTTGATGTATTGAAAGTCACGTCGCCTGGAACTTGATGCATTGAAAGTCACGTCGCCTGGAACTTGAATTGATGCATTGAAAGTCACGTCGCCTGGAACTTGATGCATTGAAAGTCACGTCGCCTGGAACTTGAATTGATGCATTGAAAGTCACGTCGCCTGGAACTTGACTTGATGTATTGAAAGTCACGTCGCCTGGAAATTGATGCATTGAAAGTCACATCGCCTGGAACTTGACTTGATGCATTGAAAGTCACGTCGCCTGGAACTTGATGTATTGAAAGTCACGTCGCCTGAAACTTGTCTTGATGCATTGAAAGTCACATCGCCTGGAACTTGTCTTGATGCATTTAAAGAGACATCGCCTGGAATTTGACTTGATGCATTGAAAGTCCCATCGCCTGGAACTTGACTTGATGCATTGAAAGTCCCATCGCCTGGAACTTGACTTGATGTATTGAAAGTCACAGCGCGAGCGCCTGGAACTTGACTTGATGCATTGAAAGTCACGTCGCCTGGAACTTGACTTAATGCATTGAAAGTCACGTCACCTGAAACTTGACTTGATGCATTTCAATACTTGATGTATTGAAAGTCTCATCGCCTGGAGCTTGACTTGATGCATTGAAAGTCACGTGACCATGAATATAATTAAGTTAAGCCTCGTAAGTCCTGCAGTACAGGAAACTCATAACCTCAGGAAATTTATATTTCATTAATAAACAAAATAAAACTCGAAAAACAAATAGATGGTGCCATAATAAGCAACTTTTCAATACAAATTTACTCAGGAAATATAGTTGTGTTGAAAATTTTTAGGCTCTTTCCCCGGAGTAACGGTCGCTATTCGGTTCGAGGTAAGAAATTATTATTTATTATATTATTAAATTATCAAACATTATTCTGAGCGATGTTTCAGAAGTGGAGTACAAGCTCGACCCAACGTGCACTCCAGAAAACAAATCAAATTGTGATTGTTTTGGATGAAAGCAGAATTGGAACCGAGGTCACGTACAGAGCTTATTTTTTCCATTTTATTATTGTTGACATCGCAGCAGTGAGGGAGATCAGAAACTTTCAATTGAGTTGTTAGCACTTCCGGTAGTTTGGAAAAAATGAAGTGAAACTTTGATGCATGGGGGAACTTTGATGTTTTTAAATGATAGCTTAAAAAATTCTGAACCACCAGAACCTCATTTCATTTATCAATCGTCGATTCTCGTGAATTTGCTAAGCTATTTTTCATCCATTCAGCTTTTTTTTGCTAATGGGTCTTTAAAATGATGATGACCATGGCCGAATTTCGAAGAAAAATAGAAATATCGTCAATAAAAAAATCATTTATTTCAACTAAGTGTCACGAATTGACCATGGTTGAATTTCCAAGAAAAATAGAAGTATCACCAATAATAAAATTTCAGTTATTTCAACTAAGTGTCACGATGAATTTTTTTAGCAGATGTTCGTAGCCCATTCTTCGTATTGCACATCACCTAACTTTTCAATGATATTCTTACATTGAACTCGGGAAAAAATTTTCCGTTGTGCAGAAAGAATGACTGGCAAGTCCTCAGCAAACGGGAGAAAAATAAACTTATTCGAAGTATTTTTTTTCTGTCAAATCTTGAGGATGAAGCAGGAAATCTTGCCGTCGTTTACCAAATTGCATTAGAGGCGCTAGAAAAATAGCGAGCGACATTTTCTGGCGCACAAGACATGGCTTGGCGAGTTCTCCCTACCTCCAGTAAACCTTCATGGGTTATTCAAAATTTGAATGCTCGTCGCTATTTACCAATAAGTTCGCAGTTATTTACCAGTGAGTTTGTTATTTACCAGCGAGTTAATACAAGTCGGTATTAGAGTCAGTCACTAAATTTCCAAAGGGATTTGCATCACTTGGTTAGATGTATTCAGACTGAGTTTTTTGAAGAATATATAAAATTATAATACAAATAACGATTATGATACAAGCAATTTAATCACTTTTCTCAACTTTCTATCAGCGACAAGGTGTAAACATCCCTTCTAGTCGAATGAACATTAGAAATACGTAAAAGAAGCAGAATGATGGCACTTCAAATCCAGAAGCTATTATTTTAATTGTGCACTTGCTACCCAACTAAAGGAAGCACATGCTACGCAACTTACCAGGCTTCTAAAACTAGCGTCTTGTGAGACCGACTCAAACTCTGATGCATTATTCGGAAATCCGGAGTATTGCCATCATTTGCTACCGAAAATCTCTTATCCGAGCTGCATTTTAGCCGAGACTCGAAGCCGCTTCTAGGCCGGCCACACTAGAGACCATTCAAGGGCCGTCGCTTGGGCTAAAAAACACGTGCATTGTGCTAGACAAGCAGTATTGTCGCTCGACGTGTGCCGCACCGAAAGCACATCTGTTGCAAGGATGGCGCTGACAAAAGGAAGAACTTCAGTGCGTTGTTGTTGAGCTTGTGCATCACTGAGAGGGAGCTGCCAAAAGAAAAGATCAAGCGGCCATCGCCTCTGTTGCTGAGCTAACAAAGAGACGTCGATGCCAGAATGGACGACGAGCTACCTTAACATCACGCGATGTCACTACTCGATGAAGGGAAAAATTCTGAAAAATGTAACTCGGTACTCACTGCAGTGAGTGACAGAGAGCGCATTTTCTCGTCGACGAAAACGGACAGACGGACGGACATGACGAGCACAATAGCGCATTTTTTCCATAAATGAGAAAATGTGCTAAAAATGGTAGCTCGGTAGAAAGAGTACACTGAAACTAGAGGCAATTGCATGGAAGGAATAATATTTTATTTCGAGAGAATGAACCAATTTGAAAAAATATCGACAAAATTTGTAAACAGCTTGAAATTTAGAAAGTTTCATAAATACTAATTTCAAATTGCGGGCATAGTTTTAGAAGCTGAAACAGAGTACGGTACAGAACGAGAACAGTAAATGTTTTTCCCACTTTATCAACCTCAGAAACAGATTAAGTTGATACAAGATTGATATAATTACAATAAAGTTTTTCGTGCAGTACAATATTTTTTCAAACAAGGTGTGACAGAAAATATTTCAAGGAAAATTCATTCCAAATGCTATAAAATTGAGAATACATAGCGTGAGAGTTGGAGCAAACCTGGAAGCTGCAAGCATTAAAGATTCAATCTCATTCAATTTGGAACGTATATAATGCACTGGGGCAAAAAGCTGCTGTGCAAAAAATCAGCAGTAAAAGTTGATATAAAATAAGAAAGAATTCTGGAATCGCTTGAAACGCCTACAGTTCGCATTCTAATGCAATTAATAATGGATAATTTCTATTAGTAACTTTACCCTATATTGCTAAATTGGAATTTAGACTTAAATAAGTACATTTATTCAAGTAACTTATTATAATTCCATTGTCGAATTCGTTAAATTATGATGAAGCAAATCTCGTGAACTTTTTCACTGCAAATGTGGAAAATTGTTTCAACTTCTGCATATTACATATTTTATTAGCGATAAATTATTAATTTTATTATTATTTATTTGACCCTAATAATAGGATCATTTTGTATGCATCCGTTCTCACACGGTTTTGGTTCTCATCTTCTTGAATCTGCAGCCTTTTCATTATAACCTTAAATACAGAGCCTAATCCACGCGCCTTTGCTCCTAACGCCAAGGCCTCCTCGGGATTAAGGCCAGACATCTGGAAGCATTCGCGGAAGGTCTTCTTCCGCTTGGGCGCTTCGGGAACGAAAAGAACAGTAATTATAGCCGAGCGGGCCGATGCCTGCAGACTAAAACATCATCCTGGCCCGAGGCCTGAGAAAGCACCGATAACAGAAGCCAGCGTATCCCATTTAATTAGCTCTCGGCGCGTCCAAATTGCAAGCGGTCCGACGCCCAGCAGTGATGTATTAGTACCCGCTCCAATGAGAAGACGTCGCTTGGAAATTGGATGGCTTTTCGATGAGGACGCTTCAAGACGCGACTACTTTGTGTCCAAAGAACGAGTCTCGTGTGGGATTGTTAATTAAGTGTGCTATGTGCTGGAAATCCGATCCGGTAGTTGTCATTTAAAATTAAGAGTTTCCATGAACCTAATTAAGGCAGTCAATGTAGTTTTTTAACTGTATTTTTAATATATGTTTTCAGCGTTCATGAATAATTGAGTAGAATGATAAATTTTTATCGTCATTTGATCTCCACATCAAATAAATTCTTAGACCATGAAGTTTTAGCCGTTCAAATTTTTTAATATCTGTACAATTTATGGAAAAATTAATATCTTACTCCCAAATTTTGCTCAGGTTCTAAATTCGTTATATATATAGTTGTACAAAGGAACAAAATTAATGCATTTTTACTTTAGATTTTCGCACACCAAGAGAAGCCAACTTTGATGTGAAGAGCCCTCAGGTACATTTATAGCTTTAAATATTATTTAAGGCCTATGGTAAATATCTTATCGATGAGGGTTTTGGTGGTAAGCGTGGTACTTAGAATTAGTTTAATAAATACATCACAAAATTTCATGAAGGCTTGAGGTTTCACAATTTTTATTTTCCATTAGTCTCCAAGGCAAATAAAGGCCGCGCAGGCAATTATCTACAATGTGCGACCGCCCACGCCGTGTCTCTGCTATGGAATTGAGCTGATACGATGCAGATTCGATTACATCGCTATATTTATCCATAGTGAAAATTACGGTCGCCCTATCAGCGGTAGTTCATTGGCTACCTGTAATCCGCCTTCGATTTTCAACAGGTCTTCACATATCGCCCAGCCGCTGCACTATCACATTCTCTCGGAATCGTTCGCTGTTCTCTTATTGCAACTGCTTGTCTCATTCCCGTCTTCTGCTGGGCTGATTTATTCGAGACCAAATCGAAGCCTGGAGATCCGTTGGAGTAAACCCAAAATATTGGAGAAAAACGTCCAGCATTGGTACTGGGCGATTAAGCATAAAACTTACAATAACTTTAAGGGCGGTAAATGCATAGTACATGGTGGGCCATCATGTTTCGCAGGGCGAATTAAGTAAAGAATTTAAAACACTAAGGATCGAAACAAATGTTACGGGTGAATAAAAATATTCAAATCAAACTTCAGTCGTGAGAGTTTGCTGGGTGAATCCACTGAAAAAAATTTTAAAGCGTCGTTACAGAAAGGAACTTAAACAAAAGTTGGCACGGAGAAGAAACTTGTTTCCATTATTTTTTCGCGGTGTTCTTGACTCTGCTTACTGAACATTTACCCAACTATGAACAACTAACAAGGATAATGCGATTAATGTCGCATATAAAAGTGTGTTTGGAATAACGAAAGAAATTGTCTTATAACATGATTTACTCGCCACATTAAAATGAGCTACAAAAAATTGGTCATACAAGGCATGATATATACCGAGCATGTATATCAGATACCGAGTGTGAAAGATTGAAAATGCAAGCTTCGCCGCGTCACACCTCACGTACAGATTGCGCGTGGATAAGCGAGTGCTCGATGATTCATGAATGCATGGCTAAAAATTCTATTCCAGCGTCACGCGCTGGTCTGATGGCGACACAAAAAACGTCTTTTCCTTCAGAGTACAATGTAGTGCTGGCCAGGAAAAAAAAGCGTTCAAGCTCTTACAAAATTGCTTGCTTTTGATGCCCAACGCACAACTGTGTGGATATATCTCAAGTGTCTTATGCGCAGTTCGAATGAAAGTTTCTCACGCACTTAGAGCTTAATTATTTGAATTTAGATTTTCTTTACTTCCACATTTCAATTATAAATATCTCTACTTTGTTCACTTTAATTAGAAATGAAGACAATTAATTCATATGGTCCACGTTTCAATCATTCCAGATTTCATACTTCCGTACTTCCGAATATGATATTCCGTGAATTTCGCGCCATATGCAGAATATCGCCGGCACATCGCTCGTCTCCGAGCGGCTTATGAAAGAAATAACTGAGCTGATGAAGCGCCTCACTTCAGGAAGAGCAATAAACGCTGACGCGAGCATATTCCCGCACCTGACGGCAGCGAATAACGTCGGGGAAATGAAGGGTCCAAGTCCATTCGGACTCGTCTATTTGGTGGCGAGTGCATATGGACACCTTCAATTAAAAAACGAACACAAGGCGAGCGGAACACCAGGAAAAGATGAGAGAAGTGCGAGATGAGGAGTGAAAGACAGATGATTTGAAGTAAAATAATAGGTGTTTATTACCGATGAAGATTGTATGTTCAATCAAGGAATAAAATCAATCGAGAATGAAGTAAATTATTTCATGAAATCTCAAAGCCTGTGAATCAGAAACACGTTCACACAAACGATCTCCTCTCAAATACCGAATGGGAAACAATACAGCCTATAACACAAAGTATACCCAAGGTTACAATTACAAATTTACAGTGAGATACTTACGAATTCAGACGGCGAGTTTCCGTGTTAAGGCACGATAGATCCTGCAAAACTAATTGAAACTTCTCGAAAACCTCTTGAGCAGTTAGCGAGACGAGCCTGGTTTCTGTTACAGGCTTGTAACATGCGAGCCGCTTAACGTTTCGGAAAGCCGAAGCCAATTATTAGCGCACGAATATCGGAAATTCAGTGGCCATCGAAATAGCTCCTAGTTATATTGATTTGCTAACTGCACGCGCTCATGAAACTCGTAGTGTAAGCGCAGGCGTGGCCATTCTTTGATGGTCATGGCTAGCCGTCTTCGATATATATGTATATGTTCACGTTTCGAGAGATACTGAAGGTATCCTCAGTATCTCACGGAGATGTATAGGATACCTTCAGTATAACAGGCAGGGATATCTCACGGAGATGTTCAGTATAACAGGCAGGGAATAGTGGCAGTATACAGTGTAATAGCTACGAGTTCACAACAAGCGTTCATATCATACGTTGGCTCAGTACGATTATACGTATATATTCAGTGAGGATAAGTTTTAAAACTTCCGTATAATTTTCAGATTTCAGCAAAATTTGCCAATCGAATTTCCAACATGTCAATATTATATTTTTATACCAACATCATCATTTACATGATGAATAATTACGATTTCAAGTAACGTATTTTTCTGTCAATACTCGCTACGAACAACAACAAAACGACGAACTAAATATAACATAGCGCTTTGGAGCGATTACAAAAAATATAGAACAAATGTGGCTCAATAAAACTACAGAACAATGTAACCTTTGTGACAACATAATTAAGCTGAGCTCAAAGCAAGTTTCTGTGTATTCAATGTGCGCTAATTAATTATTTTCCAATTGAAGTCACAGGTATACGACTTTATTTGCGAGTTTATAGATACGGTGGTGAAGTGAAAGACTTTTAAAGTGATTGTGAATATATAGCAACGATGCCGCAAAGTGATTTTCGTGCTGTCAAGACTTTCAGCGGATTGTTTCTGTGGTGTTACACGCGGAAACGTCTGATCAACATATAATCATATAGAAGACCTTCATCTACTATTTTCACTAATTCATCAGCCGAAAACTGTGACAAGATTCAAGTTTTGCCTGACGCGTTTTAGTATTTTACCTGCAACGTCAGGAGTTTCTGAAGTTAAAGCGTTTACACAATGTTTTTTTTCTGGCGTTTATCGGAATCTGGTAGCAAACTAGAAAGAAAAATAAAGGCTGCAATCAAGGAGGTGAAGAAGCAGCAACTGAGTCGTGATCAAAGCCTTTTTTCTCGCAAAGCCGAAAGACTTAATGCAGAGAATGAGACGCCTGATTGCCACCGGACATATTAAGCAATTGCTCGCAAGCAATATTTCATGATCAGAAAGCTAGGATGATACAATAAAACCTGCTCACAAGCAACGAGGTATTAAGCAAACATATCTGTTGACTTCCATTCTCTGCATGTAAACTTAAACAAAGGCATAACTTGTTCACTTAAATTTAACGAATAACAAACAAATTATGCCTTTGAGAAGCATGAAAGATCCTATGTAGGATTCACTCTCCAAAGTGGCCCTCTATCTTCGGCATCTTTCATGTTCAGGATCATCTTACGTTGCAAGCTGAGCATCACTTTTCAGCAGCTCACTTGGCACTCTCATGAGCAAAATTCTGGCTTGCCGAGTCTATGTTTCACGGTGCCTTGACTTGAGTAAGTTGCCAGGAACAATTTAGAATGAACTGATCGAAGCTGTAAAGCAAGCACCAAGTTAGCAGCAGGCACCGAGTACACCAATTATTGTCCCAAAACAAGGAGCTTGAGACCGATAACGAATCGCTTCATAAGCCAAAATCACTAGTGCAAATATAGGAGCTATGAGACCGAACTTCCTTGTACAATAGACCTGCATAGATTCAATTCAATCTCATAGATCGAGCAATGTACAAGCTAGTTAGTTGCCTTTACCTTATCATCAGTCGTTGTGAAAGACAAGCTCTGCTGTTGAGTTCCAAATTCGGATATTGGCTGCAGAACTCGGATCTTAGCGCCTGTTGCAACTGTAAACAACACAATCCAGGATGTTATATTCGCGGCTGCTGCTGCCAGCTCGTTCATTATTGCTACTCGTGATAAGCGAGGTGATCTTAGTCTCGAGCATTGGGGACCGACAGCCGTTTAACTTGTCCTACGATGTTCGCTGATAACGTGAAGATTCTTCAGAGGAAACTTTCACTTGCATGACCAAGATGCGGCAGATTAATATCCTGATAGAGCACAGCTTGCTTGTTGATCGAGCAAGCGGTTGATCAAAATAAGCTCGTTTTGGAGGCAGGGAAAGGAAGAAGTCGTGTTGGTGTAAAGACCAATTTATTTATTAACCCTTTTTGACTGCTCCAAAGCAAAATTTCGTTTAATTATTTATGGCTTCGAAGAAACGGATTTAGTGTTCTTCTTCGAAGAAGAACACTAAATAAAGGTAGTCATCTTTAACATCAGAATTTAGTCGATTTGCTTGTTGATCGAGCAAGCGCTTGATCAAAATAAGCTCGTTTTGGAGGCAGGGAAAGGAAGAGGTCGTGTGGGTGTAAAGACCAATTTATTTATTAACCCTTTTTGACTGCTGCAAAACAAAATTTCGTTTAATTATTTATGGCTTCGAAGAAACGGATTTAGTGTTCTTCTTCGAAGAAGAACATTAAATAAAGGTAGTCATCTTTAACATCAGAATTTAGTTGAAAAAATTATTCATTTTGTCCAGTGATGTGAGATAATGAGCAAGCCAATAAATTATGAAAGCTTCTATGCCTGAATTTCGGAATTAAATAATCTTTTTAGAAATCATGCAAACTTGCAGATAATAAATGGAATAAATACTCAAGAAAAACAATCAAATGCCATTCAATTTCCAAGCAAAATGAACATGCGTTTAAATTAGAATATACGAGGGAAATAATGACGGAAAATCATACACTGCGAAAATCACGTTGTCATTCAAGCAGTCCGAAATTTTGGATAATTTGAACGATTTGTCGTAATCAGGAATTCATAATGATGAAAAAGGCGAAGTCTGCACGACTTAGAGCTACAAGCATCATATAATGAATTAAGATGGATCGAAATGAAGCCATCTCCATGCACTCGCGGTCACCGAGTACGAAGAGGAAAAACTTATCCAAGACGAAATTCCGACACTAACTCTTTCGAATATATGGAAACCATCGTCAGATTTAGAGCGGCCGTCGAATTAACGTTAGCTGCTGTACAACTTCTTCAGTTGTACTCCTGCTGTACAACTTCTACCGCTGCACGCATCATTCGCACTTAAATTGATGCTTTACGATTAATCAAAGCCGATTACCGCAGTTCCCCTGAATGTCGGACTCTCAATCGCCGATGTATTTATACAAGGGTTTCGACAAGACGAGCTTACAGGCTTTAGCCTATACATGCGTGGCTCGTAAACCGATAATGAGGAAGCCAATAATTTCCAAACAGCGCCATAAAACACACATACTAGAGATACACAAACTTTATCAAATTAATTCCAGATTCTTGAGTAGGCAATTTCCTCGAAATTAGAAGCCAACACGTGATGTTACACGAATAGACAAAAGTATTAATTGCTAACGGATCAGGGGATATTTCCTACAGTCTACACGTTGCTGAATCGCAATCACGTCGCTGAATCGCGTCGCAATCCGGCTGAAAATTATCTACGGATCACGTTTCTCGCTTGCATATTTTGAAAATTTATACCATGGAACTCCAATAATTTTACAAAGAGCTTGCGGTCGTCGATAGATCCTGAGGCCAGATTCAATAATAACATATACCTGAGCAGTTCTTATGGTGACAGTAAGTTTACCGCTGGGCGTAACCTTTTGTGATGACTCAGGCCAATAAATTAAGAGTTCAGTAAAAACCTGCGTGGTTTTTGAATAACTTTAACGAAATTGTGTCTACGTAATTGGTTGAATATTCCTTCGTGATTAATATGGTGACGTGAGAGAGATGATCGAAGTGAGTAAATCAATTATTTTTTGTCTATACATGTTGAAAATTTGGCCACAGTTTTTTCCATATCACAGTTTTTAATTTTGGATTAGATTACATCACAGTTTTATATAATGCTTTGGGTAACCACGTTCTGAAGAAATAATTTGATTCGGATTATACAGGGATTTCCATTCAGTTAATCATGGCTCATTTACATATTCATAACCTAACAGGAATTTAGTTGAGCAGCCTAGTTAGGATTTAGTTGATTTAGTTTACAGTTAGACCGGAATTTAGTTGATTTAGTTGAGGAGCCAATTGAAATGATTAGATTTTAGAGGACAATTTCGAGTATATTGCCTACAAATATCTGCAGTGTTTTGAATTTAACTCACTTAATTTTTTTAACGTTAATTGATATTATTAGAATAAGTCATGTCAATCTGCTCCCTGAAAACGTGATGATATTAAAATATTGACCTTGCGACCACAGCATTTGCCGACCCCCGATGCGACCTTAATCAATTTGGACGCTCAGCTTCAAGTCTTATCATAATATTTATAATCTCCAGCCTTAATTCAAATATATTTTCAATTAATTCGAACGCTAATGCTGATGAGCTGCGAAATTAAGTTTCAAACGACTTCGACTTAAGCTTCTGGAAATAAATTTCGAAAAGCCTAATGACCGGAAATATATCACTAATTTCCAAATGAGCTTTGAGAGACACGTTCCCGTTATCAGAAGAGGGTCAAATCACGCAAACTTGAGCAGATTGGAAAAGTTTGATCGAGTATTAGCAGTTAACTTTCACACTTGGAGCAAAGGCCGAACCATAAAAGCTTCTGATCACCAACTACCCATCGAGACAGGAAGAAAAAAGGATTCGTTCGCTCCGAAAAATTCCTCAACGAGGTCCGGATAAAAAGTTCGTGCAATCGCCGGGTGCAGATGCCGACTGAAAGAAAATGAAAGTGGCAGCGCTCGATGAAACGAAGGCTCGAATCCGCAAGCAGAAAAAAACAAGGAATGCGATGCATAAAATTTCCAGAAACACGAGGTAACTGCATGGGCTATTAAAGAAATTCAATGGTAAGAATAATAATAAAGGGATATTATCATTTCAATAATTTAGTTTTTTGGGGCACACAGCGAATTTGGACACACAACAAAAACATGTGCGCATTAAATGATCGAAACTTTCTTTTTTGCAATCCAGAAGGGCATGGCTACTTAAGTTAAATTTTCAATATCTTGCCAAAAAGTTCGTTGCCTCAAAACTGTTCAAGTCTCAAGTCCACAAAATGCCAGACATCGACGTTTGCCACGACTTATGCACTAGTTGCATTTTTCCAATCATTACTGGACTGGAGGAAAGTCATGGGTTGGAACCTCAAGACTGTGACCACTAAGAAGACTGGGCAATGTTCGGTCGACGCAGCGCAACGGTTCGCTGGCTTTCTTTGGAGCGATTACCCGGGAGTTTGGAGCTTCATAATAGCCTTACGAGGATTGGGTCTAGAGTAAGAGCATTAGAAATAAGAGTCTAAGAGTCCCGCGATGCGAAACGGAGAAACGGAGGATTAGACCTGTTTTGTATGACACACTAGCGAAAGTTCGTCAGCGAAATCATTTCAGTTAAAAATCCGCTTAAAAATACAGGAAAAATTAATAAAATGCACGACGGCTCTCATACATTCACTGCCTGCCGAAGAAAGCTGCACAGATTTACAGAGAAAAGGACGCGGTGTATGTAGGGAGATTATCTTCATTGAGGGCTGAATGGTAAACCGCTTATGATTCCAGGAGCTAATGGCTTTGAATGAATTGAAGAGAAAACTGCTTCAAGATTATCGTTAAAAGTAAAATAGAGAATTTGTGAAATTTGGTTTATTTATACATGTATAAAGTGCAATTGTGAATATGCAAATGAAAATTTCACATACTCAAGATTCTTGATTGCAAGACTCACACGATTCGAGATTCTTCAAGATCATGCATGAAGGCAGAGTCCACGCGTGCTGTAGTTGCATGTTGTGAGCTGTTATAGCAGTTATTCATTTACGCAGTAGTATATCCTGTAGAGCCCCACTGATAAAAAGGGTTATAAGCTGTCCATAAATGGCAGGCATAGTTCACTTTATGAAAGTAAAATTGAATTGCTCAAAAGGCGTTATCCATCAAAGTCCAATCATGCAATTTCACTAACAGAGCAAAAAGCGAGTGCGATACGAACTATTATAGACCTGTAGTGAAAATAGAAAACTTGTACAAAAATATGATATGCATGTGGGATTAGTGCCCTGTTGTCGCCTCTAGCGAAAGCCATTCTTTTTCGACGAGATGACAAATGCGACAAAAACAGACCATGTGCGGACAATGCAGGACGCTCGATGTATTATTTTGTAACATTGGTACAAGACTCGAGCTGCTGAGACCTTGTACACTAATTGCATAGTGGCTCAATGCTCAAATGCGCGTGTTTTTCAGCTGCATAGAAGAGACACGTCTCGGCTCTGACACTGCAGTCACACGTCTGGGTTCTGACACTGCAGTCACATGCCTCGTCTCTGACACTGCAGTCACACGTCTCGGCTCTGTTCTGACACTGCAGTCACACGTCTAGTCTCTGACACTGCAGTCACATGTCTCGTCTCTGACACAGCAGTCTCGTCTTGATAGAGGACCTCGGCGTGCAAAATAAAGTGTATCCATATAATTCAATAAATTAACCATGTTTGAACTATTTCCTTGCCAGTCTCTAATTCCATATATAAAAAGGAAGCATTTATATAGGCCGCGAGTTGCCTTAATAAGGTTATAGCTGCCTTGATAGGGTTATTGCTGCCTTCATAAGGTTATACCTGCCTCAATAAGGTTATAGTTGCTTTAATAAGGATATAGCTGCCTCAATAAGGTTATAGCTGCCTCAATAAGGTTATAGTTGCCTTAATAAGGTTATGCCTGCCTTAATAAGGCTATAGCTGCCTCAATAAGGTCGCTAGCATCTAGCAAAATGCATCCAATTTGCACATGCAAGGTAGAGGTTTTCACAAATGGATTAGCTCGAACACATCGAGGCTTAATACCAAAACACTAAAAAAGGCAGGTACATTATTATTGCAGATTTAGAGAACGATCGGTAAAAATAGACATTAGAATAAAAACAGTGATATTCTAGATAGTGAATGCAATGATGAAGGAATCAATTATCGGCGATTGCGGGGATACGTTTATATTTGTACAGGTGAACGTTTAGTCCATGAAACCTATAAAAAAGTACGTTTAAGGAATGTCGTTATGAATCGATCCAAGAATAAATGAATGCATGAGTTAATTGCCGAGTACAGGGATGAATGAATGTTTAAACAAATGAATGAACGCAAGAATGAATGATTGATGAATGCCTGCACGAATGAACGAACGAATGAATGAACGCAAGAATGAATGATTGATGAATGTCTGCACGAATGAACGAACGAATGAATGAACGCAAGAATGAATGATTGATGAATGCCTGCACGAATGAATGAACGAACGAATGAATGCCTGCACCACGAATGAATGAACGCAAGAATGAACCTAGAGTATACAACAACGGTCAAGCAGTAATGGCGGATGAAGCAACGTATATGCATGTTCCCCCCTACCAGCTCACGCGTGTAAGTCCTCTTACAAAAAAGCCTTCCAGCCAGGCCCGCTTACTTATTCAGTCTGACAAGCAACTCTGACCGTCTGGGGAAGCTCATTGAACTCATGGCAATAAAAAAGTCGTTAACCCTCGATCGAGCAAGTACCGATGATTACTCACTTGATTAAAATATTAATAAGGCTCTGTAGCTGAAATTAAAATTAACAGGAAAATAAAAGAAAAATTTTTACAAATACCCTCTAGTATGTACGGGTTAACAGGCATTCAGCAATTTACCCTGGAACTTCAGAGCTAGCGAATGCAATAAAATTTGAATTACTTCATAGAAAATGAATTACTTTTCAGGATATTATACGATGAAAGAAAAATAATTTTAAAAATATTATGACAACAGCTAGACCAGACTAGACCCAGAGAAATAAAGGAAGACTTTGTACATTTGAGAGACACTTTTGGTCCTGGTGTAGTTCATCGTGGCCCAGTTTTACCCGGCAGTAGGGCGTATTAGTGCTACGTGCAGGAAGCGTGTCACGATTTGGACAATATAACTCACAAATTATTACGAGTGCAGTGTCTGCGGTAACGCGTATATCATGGTGACGTCTCAGATGAACATCAGGTGGTAGGGCGGCGAGATCAGTGACAGCGGTGACAGTGAGAGTAGTAACAGTAGTGTTATTGGCAGTAAAATTAGCATCAAAGTTAATATGAGTACTAACAGAAATTAGAGGAAGAGTATCAGTACGTAACTTAGAGGAGCAGTATTGATAGTGAGAGTAGTAGTGATGATGTAATAATTAATGGTAGAGAGCAGCAGCAATGGTATTATATATAAGAATTTGAATATACGTTATAAATAGTATGAAAAATTTTTAAGCGAAAGATAAAACAGTTGTAGAGTTTATAAGAGTGATGGCCGAGTAGCAACAGTAATAGTCAAGAGTAGAAGCACCAATATAACAGAGAACGAACTTGAAGGAGTGCCGCTTCTTACAGACAGAAGTTGACTCCTGTAGCGGCAGAAGAGAAAGGCTAAGCAACAAAGCTGCCCCCATGTACGTCGAGCGCCATTATAAATGCCACAGACAATTCGGTCAATTGTGCATCAAGTTATTTGTAAGGCTTCTGAGATGCGCTTCCTTCTTGAATACAAGAGAAGGTTCATTAAATGCACTAAGTAAGAAACACTTCCAAATTAGATTTCATAGAAATTTAAAATAGGCTCAACACCCTTAATTCAACTATAGCCTTGAAGCAATGAATGAAGTGGGTGTTATTGCGGTGAGATCGATACAATGGGAAATCAGACCAATCGAAAGCTGGAATAATGATCAATGGAAATTAGCACCAGTGAGCAGGCTCATGAGAGGCAAGCCTTAGGCATCTTGAAGCCATTTGAAAGGATCGTTCTAAGCGCACTTAGCAATTAGCTACACTTGAGCGCTCATTGCAACAGCGAATAGTTTCATTGTTTACTGCCTGGTGCATACGGTGTAGAAAACCTGATACCTTACGTCGTTCTAAAAACTTGATAACTCGAGTGCAGTGCTGGTGCATATGGTATAGAAAATCGGACAATTCAAGTGTTGTAATAAATAAGGTACAGATGTCTTTTAACCTGAAGGCAATGCTGGTACATATGGTGCAATGGTACGTACATATCTGATACAGTACATATGGTACAGACAACCTGATAACTCAAGTACAAGGCTGGTACAGTACATATGGTACAGACAACCTGATAACTCAAGTACAAGGCTGGTACAGTACATATGGTACAGACAATCTGCTAACCAAAGTGCAGAGCTGGAACGCTCGAGGCGAATGTAAGTAAGACTTCAAGATGTTTAAACACGTCCTGGTCTTTGCTTTGGCGTCAGCTACGACGAGGATATTGGTTTTAGAGAAAGCATATAGTTGTGTAGGTAACTGTTACATTTTAATACGATACAAAATCTATATTTCTGCACCAGTATTTATGTAAAAATAAACATAGCAAAATAAAATAATCGAACTGATTGGGTTATTGAATGTAGCAGGAGTAAATCATTGACAGACGATCAAGAGGTTTTCTGGGACTACTATGCATAACTATGAGGCGAAAGTCACCGCAACGACTGTCTGAAATTTAAACAACAATACTGATTATAAAAAGGCTCTTATTTTTCTCACAAATCTATCAAAGCTCATGAATTTCAGCCCAATGGCAAGCCATCTCACCCGCATGATCAAAATTGTGACAATAAAAACTTTCTTTGTTACCACATCAATGTTTACGGTATTTACAGCTTCAGAATCAACCGTTGCACGTTACTGCAGCTTCAGAATCAACGTTGCAACCGTTACTTACAGAAGTGACTGAAAAGGCAATTTTTAACAGTGACAGTATAGATGCATTACGGGGCAGGGCAGTGGTAACAATTTAAACAGTGGCAGTAAAGAGTTTCAACATTGACTGTATCAACAGTATTGAACAGTTTCAACAATGACGGTACCAACAGTATTGAACAGTTTCAACAGTGACAGTATCAACAGTTTCCATAGTAAAAGTTCCGACATCTATATTATCAAGAACTGAACTCCACATGAAGCACATTCGATCATGAACAAAGCCGATGGTTGAGATGTCAGCTTCAGAATCAACGTTGCAACCGTTACTTACAAAAGTGACTTTGAAGGCAATTTTTAACAGTGACAGTATAGATGCTTTACGGGGCAACACAGTGGTAACAATTTAAACAGTGGCAGTAAAGAGTTTCAACATTTACCTCATCAACAGTATTGAACAGTTTCAACAGTGACGGTATCAACAGTATTGAACAGTTTCTACAGTGACGGTATCAACAGTTTTCATAGTAAAAGTTCCAATATCTATATCATCAAGAACTGAACTCCACATGAAGCACATTCGATCATGTACAAAGCCGATGGTTGAGATGGCAGATAATAATTCAGCAGGCAAAATATGCGTAAATCAAGCGCTTTTTTTCCGCGTCTTTTGACGAGAAGTTGTCAGGTGATCAGACTTGGTGCATCTCGGAGGCCCAGGGCAAAAAGTATAACGTATCGCTCCTTGCGCTGATTTTAGCTCGAATTATTAAATAGGATGCCAAAGCTGAGAACAAAAACAATGAGGAACGCAACCAAGATGCAGCGGTGTCAGAATATGACGTAAAAACAACGTGCATTGCTTTTATATTAGTTCTTTAGATTAAAAAATCGCTTGATCGAATATCAGGAGTCGTAAGCGATACTCTGACGAGCTGCCTGTAAAACATTGAGACTCGATGGAGGTTTGCTGAATTGTTACTACTTAAAAGTTAAATTCTATTGATATTTAATCCACTAGATAAAATTAACTATCGTACATGTTATTTATTCTATTCTACAGCTCCATACAAATAACGCATACACGAGTATTTAGCTAATTATTTGGCCAATGCCTTATATGAAACAGTGGAATTTATTTTCAATATTAATGCTAGGGTTCCAAAACTACAATGCTGCTCTCCTTCAGATTGTTCTTTCACTTTCTATATTTTATTGTACTTTACTTACTTACAGTTCACCTTCCAGTGCTCGGAATAGGTACAACGTGATATACGAGTCTCGTTTTCCCTAATTCCATTCCGCATAATACTGTTACTAATTATCGATCTGAAGAAGCGATAATTAATGAAGGAACCATTCCAAACTAATTATGAAATGGATCTCACTTTTAACTCTGCCTTTTAAATGTGAATAAAATTTCAATTAGGATTTACTATTCAATTTCTAACGCTCCAAAATAAAAATTAATTTTTTAAACACATTACCCCTTTTTTAAATGTCACCTGCCTACACTACAAAACCATAACGTCATTTAAAGATAATATCCAGCACCATATATATGTATATGTATATATATATATATATATACATAAATTGGTATCGTTGATATATATGTAGGCGGTAAAATAGCTTTTCTATTTCTTCAGCGCCAGGTTTCAAACACGCAAACAAACTTTCACTTATATATATAACAGAATACCGGCAAAGACTAGATAAATATTTATCGATAATTTTCTGACGGATCTAGCAAAAACTGAGAGCTGAACACGAGCCATCAGATAGCAGGTGAGTGCATTGATCGATCTGAAGGATGCAGGCACATTTCCATAGAGTCTGATTAGAGCGTTCAATTCAATATCTAAAAGCATCATATTCAATATATTCAACCGCTATTAGTGCTACTCCTATCATAGAGTATAGGTCAGTTCAATGTCTATAAGCATCATATTCAATATATTCAACCGCTATTCGTGCTACTCCTATACATAGAGTATAGGTCAGTTCAATGTCTATAAGCATCCTATCAATATGGTCACTCGCAGCTAGTGCTACTCCTATACATAGACTATAGGTCAGTTCAATATATCTATATGAGCATCCTATCAATATGATCGCTTGGTGTTCGTGCCATTCAATACATAGAAGCGGCCACTCCTCTACATATAGAAGCGACTTCTCAGTAGGGGACATGATTGTCTGTATTAATTGTACGATAATCTTCGCTAATGACGTTAATGAAGGAATGATGTTCTTAAGTTGATGATGATGTTACCACATAGGAATGATGTTCATAAGTTGATGATGTTGCCACGTAGGAATGATGTTCTCAAGTTCATGATGATGTTACCACATATAGGAATGATGTTCTCAAGTTGATGATGATGTTGCCACATAGGAATGATGTTCTAAAGATGATGATGATGTTACCACATAGGAATGGATTTCTAAAGATGATGATGATGTTACCACATAGGAATGATGTTCTCAAGTTGATGATGTTACCACACAGGAACGATGTTCTAAAGTTGATGATGATGTTACCACATAGGGATGATGTTCTTAAGTTAATGATGTTACCATATAGGAATGATGTTCTTTAGTTGATGATGATGTTACCACATAGGAATGATGTTCTTTAGTTGATGATAATGCTACCACATAGGAATGATGTTCTTAAATTGATGATGATGTTACCACATAGGAATGATGTTCTTTAGTTGAGGATAATGCTACCACGTAGGAATGACGTTTTTAAGATTCAATAAAAGAATTCTACGACGCAAGATAACAACGACGGGAATAATTTAAATAAAATGTAATACCTTCCAACTCAGTGAAATGAATTTAATAAACACGATGGCTGCTTCTATTAGGAAACTACGCATGGAGTACGACGTAAGTCGTTCAAACATCAATTGAATGTCGCGAGCCACGAGAAAAATTTCGTTATTCGACATATATAGGAAGAGTATCTAGTCAGAAATGTTGTGTTTATATGGGCAGTAAGCACATAGTTCTTAGCATACAATGAGGTATGAAGCACGCGTATGCAAATTAGCGCTAGATCATGTTTCAAAATTTACGAGCAAAGGCGCTGCAGGAGCTACGGCATTTGGGTGCTCATGGGTATAGCTTGTATTACATGGAGTACTTAATTCCTAAAATTGTTTAGGATTTAAGTCTTCCATAGGAAATCCCCAGTTCTTAATAGGAATACTGATCATGAGTGGGCAATTGGCAAGTGGAAATCTAAGGGTGAACTCGAAGAACTTAAAAACAGCATTTATAAACTCATATAAATCCTTTTTTGTGCCTGGCTTTCATTGACAAAAATTTCTTAAGAAGAAGCAGCAATAGGAAATAATCGAAACATAAATAAATAAACATACTGGTAATCGGGCCAAAACCGCAATAATTCGAGCACTAACGTATACGAAGTTTAAATGAATATAAAACACATGGTTTTATGCCAAAGTCAATCCGGTGCTTCAGAACGCAATGAAAATTTCGGTAAGTTCCGATTGTCGAAAATGAGACGACAAAAAATCTCTTGTCAGAGAGAGGGTTTCGATGAAGAATTTCAAAGCATTTGGCCAGCACTTTAAATCGACTGTAAAAAAATCACAATCGGATGCCCGAGATTCCAGAGCTCTGTTAATATGCATGGAGACTTTGCGGTAATCTAGCGAGTCGAGTCAGAACATTACTCATTACTTCATTCAGAATGTAAGTTGCATTCCAGCAAGGGATTCGTGCACGAGTTTATCTGTGTAACTACATAGAAAGGCGTCTAGTTAAAGTGCTAGGGAGAGTGTAAGTAATTTGCTACCTGCTCCACATGCATCAACTGTCGTCAGATTTATTAGAATGTCAGTATAAGTGAATATTACTCGCTTTAACACACACTCGCATACATACATTGAATAATTTATTTGTGATTACAAATCAGACCACACAATGGACTTGTTAGGTAATGATTTATTATAAAGCAAAAATGTTCGTGTGCATCAGGCTTTTGAAATAACTGACGGAATTTCAGTTTCAATCCTAATTAATTTGAAAATAAATAATAGGACTCAAGCGTAAACATTTAAGAAGATTGTTGGTTTCAATGGCGTTTCACTGTTTGCATGATCATAAAAATATTGCACTGGAATCTATCCATCATTTAGAATAAAATAATTATTTAAGTGATTTTTAATTATATAATCAATTTTAATTTAATTTTAATTGCAGAGTATTTACAAATCGAGCAGGAAGATGCTACATTGAATAAAATGACGATTTGTACTGACGAAAATAATTTTGAACATATCGCTGCTTTTGAACCGTGTTAGAAATTTAATGGGAGAGGCAAATAAAAACGACAACAAAGTCCTGAAAATACTAATAATGAGCACGGCAAAATGTCTTTTTCAGACCGCCATAAAAATTAGACAAATTAGAAGCTAACAGGATCAAGTGAACACATCAGCGGTATTATCAACAGAAATAAAACTGACATGTAAAACCGAAAGAAGTAGAACTGTCAGACCACGTGATAGCAAGAATCTGTCGTCAACAAGAACAAACTCAGTCGCCTTCAATAACGTGGTTTTCGTCACGCAGGCTGCATAACTAAATTCTCAGAGGAAATTGGCATAGCGCCGCGCCGAGTTCAGCACTGTTTTTCCCTGAGAGGCTGGAACGACCGAGGGAATTGAGCAGTGCGCTGGCATTTTCCAGGTAATTTTCATTTCCAAGACAAGTTTGTCTCGAAGCAATTCCAAGTTATGCGGACGAGTTCGGAAACGCGTAGCGAATACAAGCGAACGCGCTTCATCCTTATCACAAATCAGAGTCGCAGGAACGACGGCCAGCCTTGGTTCATTCGATGGCCATGTGAAACTCGACAATGATTTTCAATTAGGATATGCAACTGGGAACTTTGATATTGTGGTCAGCATCCACAATGAGGATGCGTCGTTCTCTGCCAGCAATGAAGGATGGACATTTCAACAGAGTGGACAGGTTTATTTTCGTTCGTTGGATATGGTGCTGTCATCAGTGGATTAACTCCTCAGTTAAAATCTGAAAGTATACGAGTGTGAGTTATAGTCTTATACAAAACAATATAGAAATTACGAGAACCTACTTTTTACTCCGTATTGTGCTGGAGAGATTACGTGTACATGGAACTTCGAAGAAAATTGGGTACCATAACTGAACTAATTAGTGCATCAGACATCAATAATGCAGGATGACGTTAACGGACATTTTATAAATCACATTAATAAGTTAATAAGCATTCAATTACGTAAAAGAACGGTCAATTTCACACATTAATGCACTAATTGATCAAGGACGGGTGCACAGGCCCCTAGAACACAAGCGCTTTTCTTTTATTTATTTTTATGTATTTATTCGAAGGATTTCCTCTGCAAACACCTAAACTATATCATTGTCTCTACAAACAATGGTAAGTCACCACTACAGTAATTTTTTACACACATTAGGCAGGAATTTCATGAGGCAGCAAGCATTATACGCACTGCTCTCGGAAAAAAACGACTTTCTAATCAATATATATTTTAGTTGGCGTAATGCAATACCGCAGACATCCCATATATATACGTCTCGGAATGTTCAGTAACTACCGACAAGAAAACATGATATGAATGTGGGGAAAAACATACGACAAACAGACGGAGAGTAAGGTAAAAAAATATGCCGTAAAAATCCAACACGAGAGCGTCCGCCGCAACAAGAGCGCAGACCAAAAATCAGCATTACGCTATGGGTCATAATTCTGGGTTGCGCAAGAATGAGCGGGTACTGAAGTAACGGCCCCACCCATGCATGACAGAGACGTTGTCTCGACATGGTTTGTCGGCGCTGACAGACCTCGACAGGATCCTGACAACAAGGGCAGCACAAGGTGTTGTTGTTTCTTCTTGTAATAATAAACTTACTATCAGATTTCCCACAGAAGTTTTAAATTCATTTGAGTTATAATAAAAAAAAAATTTGGCTGCATGTTCTATTCTCAGACACTGTCGTGAGATGACTGTGAAACGTTAATATATATTTAAATGGATGATGGGAATAGATTTTTCAGACTGGCTGCATGCCGAAATTCAGCCTCTCGAACTTCGCAACACGTTTCTTAAATTCGATGATTAATGAAAGTTGAAATTTGCGGAACACAATTTCAATTTATCAATTAGAACTGCAAGTGAGAAAATAAAACAATTCCAAAAGTATTCTAATGACCGAGAAAAGATTTGAGTTACTAAGTTAAGTCATCAAAACTTGCATTTGTCAATGCATGCCAAAAATTCAGATTGATGGCGCACAGAACATCGTGTTCACACATTACCACACATCACAAAGTGTTCACACATTACCACACATAGCAACGTGTTCACACACAACGCATTAGCCACAGAATCGAACAATGGAATCAATTCCAGATCGTATGTCTCGGCTGGTTCCTGAACCCGCGATCTTTCCCCTCTTGATTATCATTTCGAAGTAGCAGCGCGTCTGAGCGCAAGCACTCAGCATAAGAATGGGTCATGCTCGGCGAATATTCTGACCACTACAATATTGTGGTTAATATGATACAAATAACATATTGAAGTTATGAGATGGGCATGTATAGGTCCCGAGTCCACGTCTAGTCAAGCATGACCGCGTCTAGTCAAGCATGTCAGGTGTTGCAGGAACATAGCGACCTTAACAAATAGCAGATTTTTTTCCTCAGATAGGCTGATGTGCATGATCAGTATATCATTTTCCGTTATCTCAGACATGCAATCGTTCGTATTACAAAACATTTCCTTCTGAAAAAATGTCCTTCAGAAATAATTGCCTTCAGAAAAAATTTCCTTGAATTAGATTTCACACGGATCGTTTTCTCTCGTTTCATTGGAGGAGTTTCAATAATGAGATGGAAATTTACGAAATGGCGTCCAGCCTCAGAGATTGACCTCATAAACCTGCACAAAAAATACAGAATCATTACCGACACCTGACCCTGAAATGCCTAACAGGATGACCTAAAATAAAAATATATACTTTAGTTGAAATATATATAAATAACTAATAGGAAATGTACAAAAAATGTCCAGCAAGATATATGACACATCAGTACTTGACAAGATGACCAACAATACAAATAATTCACAAGATGACCTACATGACATATGACTAATAAGACGACTTACAATACAAAAGCCTAAAAAGATTACCCACAAAATAAATGCCCAACAAGATGAAATGCAATCCATGTAACTAACAAGGCCTTGATATAAGCAAAATAACTTTTCAGGGTAGACTGACGTGCTCATAATGATGAGGTAGTGGAA
Organism: Hyalella azteca; assembly: GCF_000764305.2. Lineage (NCBI taxonomy): Eukaryota > Metazoa > Arthropoda > Malacostraca > Amphipoda > Hyalellidae > Hyalella > Hyalella azteca. The sequence goes on along the minus strand of NW_025935823.1, from coordinate 154,217 downwards.
AGACTCATGACGCAGGCTCCTCACAAGATCAATGTAGCAGTTTCTCACAAAGCATTCGTGACCTCCAACACTTACATGACCGAGAGTGTCAGGCGTCGTATAGAAAGCGTTCGTTCAATGAATAATCGATGTGTCGTTGAGCACAGAAATTGTGTATAGTTTAGTATCGTCGCCAATAGCACGAGTTTGTTGAATTGGAATCTGACGATATAAAATGTCCCTGCATTTATGAAGCGATTCATATACAATTAGTTTTAAAATGTAGAGAATTAGATTAATAGCGACCAATCGACCGTTGCTATTTCAGAAGGGTTGAGTGAATTTCTCACGCAAGCGTTCGCCATTTATATTGCAGTCTGAATGAATGAGTGCTAACGATTCTGAACGAACATTAAATAAAGACCTATTGATTCAATATCGCTCCGATATTTTAGAGAAAGATTTTCCCGTTATAGTAAAGCAATATAAATGCTAGATGGTTTCAATAATTTTTTGATAGTCATTATCAATATACGTATTAATGCAAATCGGTGGACTTAGACCACAAACAAAATAAATCACGATTTTAGTTAATTCATTCGATAGATTTATCAAATTTCCGGCCCAGATTGAGTATGCACATGGTCTCTACAAGATAAAGACCTGGTGGATGCAAAAATATAAAAAAATATACCTCAGTACTCACTGCAGTGAGTGACAGAGAGCGCATTTTCTCGTCGACGAAAACGTGAAGTCACGGACGGACAGACGGACGGACGGACGGACAAGACGAGCACAATAGTGCATTTTTACCATAAATGAGAAAATGCGCTAAAAAGGTTGAACAGTAGCGGAAAAGATGGATGTTTGCCACGTCTCGACGGTGGCCGACTCGTCACCCACATGCATTCCGTCCAAATGGCGCGCATGCTCTACAGTCTACGCTCACTCAAGGATCTCAACGATCAACACAAGCTTCTCATCTGGAGATGAATAGCCTTATCATTCTTCTTCGTGTAAATTTTCATGATACAAGCAGAGGACCTTGCAGTGATGACCTATTGATCAGGCTATGTATCTGCACAGTGATGCAGAAGACCTGGTACTGGTAGGTAGATATCGTAGTGGTACATCTGGTAGTATCACCATCAGAACACTCTCCGTACAATGCGAGGAAACCTTCAGTACAGACTTGCACAAGCAGCTGATTAAAAAACAATTAATGGCTCCCTAAACAATTAAGGGCTCACGAGCTTTGACGATCGTGCTAATAAAGCTTATTGGAGAATAATCACTGATGGTTCAATAATTCCATTATCTGATCAATTCTATCAGTATGATAACATAAATTGATGACGTTCATATCTCGCGCCATCAACTCCAATTCAGAAAAACGAACGCGTATTTCTCCAATTATAACGATACGCTATCTTACCTATAACAAGAACAGAGCGCGAACTTAGCACGCCTAATTTTCGGGCCAAATTGGACCACGATCATGACCCACCTTCTAGGGCAAAAAGTGCATCACTACTTGGAACATGTCACACTAATTTTACCCCATGCCGACTTTATACACGCGGTAATTTGAATAGCATCGGGATAGAGTGAAACTCTTAGTTATTTTCCTTGAACGTATTGAACACAGGAGCTGAGATTTATTCCAGAAAATTATCAATTGTAGCTTCATCTCTTCGTGGAGACTTGATTTACGAGTCAACGGACTTTCTTATGAAAGAAAACATGTTAATATATAGTTAGTCTCATTAAGATGCATCATGTCCTCATTAGCGAGTGTGTTAAAGCGGGAAAAATATACCGTTAAAACTGAAACTTAAACGAGAGATTTAATCCCATAAACTACAAAATCTGTCTCAAAAACGGAACACGTTAAGCGCAAAAAGATAGGTGAGGTCTGTCCCAAAAATTACCGATAATGTCATTTGAAAAAAGCAGATTCTACCCAAGAACGGTAAATTTCTACCCAAGAACGGGACAGTAAATTTAAGGAGACAGGAACGTATACACTCTTACGAATATTGGTAAATTTTGGTAGAAGTTCGTCCTTTGTAGGCGTTTGATTAGATTGATACTTTCTATTTATATTATTTTGTGTGTTTTTCCAAAGAGTAAAAAAACATTCTTTGGTCTACAGTTCGAATAACTTCGCTCTTGGTAATATACTTTTCTGGAAACCGTGTTAGGTGCGCCACCATAATCCACCATAGAATCCACCATAAAGTCCGTCAAGCCTTCTCCGCTACAAAACCTGCGCTTTAGAAGAGGTTGACATTTACTCGTTGGTATCAGAGGTACTTAATGTCGATTATTGCTGAGCACAACAGCAGCAGCGTCATAGAATTGCTAAAATTTAAATAAAAATTGCTGTAACCGTTAGGTAGGAATTAATTTTTTCTAGCCATTATAAAAAATTTCGCTGAATTTTATTTTGAAATTTAGTTGAAGGAGAGGTTCTGTAGTAACATAAACTTACAGGACAAAAATAAACAATACTCTAAATCTCTAATACCATTGCTTTACCTAAAAGTTAAAACCAACATTATAGTAAATGTCCATGATAAAAAACGAGATGATGGTTATTAATTGCCACGAATTCCACATGTGAAAAATACAATTGTGTACATTCTTTTATATGTCAAGTGACGATACAAATACATAAACAAAATAATCTGCACATAGTTAATTTTTAAGAAGCATAGGTAAGTAAAATAATAAATGACAGTACATATAATTTTTAAAGTAAATATTATCGTATTCTACGTGTATAGAAGTCAGGCGTTCATATTGTTATAACATTAGGTATGAGTTATGCGATGCGGCACAATGAATAAGCAGTACTATAACGTTGAGTAAATTGAGGCTGGTGGATCGATGATATCGATGAATCAATACCATGACATGCGGGTGCCAGCATCTCGATAAAAACGATAGTAAATAAAGTCGTAATAATCAATGCGGCTTTACGATGAGGACAAATATATATTTTCATTGATGAGGGAAAATATATAATCATGATATTATTACATGCGATACATAACTTAGAACTACGTTCTCGTTGTACGTTCACCAGCCTAACTCTTTTTGTATGCTATACGCGAATAAACTAGTAGAGAAATATTGCGTCGGAAATATAGTATTATCTAACTAATTATAAACAAAAGTAGCTTTTTAAATGCGAGGAATAATGAAGATGAAACAATGTTTCAAAATTAGTGAGTAATCCGACAACTGAGAACATGAGAGCTTGCGTCAGTAACAAATTTTAATTATATAGCGCTGTGTATAAAGAATATATTTAAGAATTTAATTTAAGAGAGAATTTTTTTAATTTAAAAGAGAATATATTTAAGTATATATAAAGAATATATTCAAGCATTTAATCAGTAGATATTTAAAAAGTATAATAACATACATTTAATGTACACTCTCACAAGATCATCAAGAGCAATGTAAAAATTGTAATGTTCTTACAAAAGAAAACCTATCTGCTTGGATCGAGCAGTCCGTCTCAAGTTACAAGTCATTTAAGATATTCATTGTAATTCGCCTGGCGTAATCGTCACGACCAAATACGTGCACTTCTATAAACAAGATTCATGGCGCAGTTAGGACTACAATATCGCAGAAAACAAGACAAGAAAGAATGATATCTTTCCGTTTTACCTTAGTGAAAACGAGCTGGGCTTCTTGCTCGCCATTCATGGCTAGCGAAAGTCAATTCTCTGAAGCCTTTACACTCATAATCTCGACGGAGTTATGGTTTTGTTCAGTCCAAAAGACGCGAGTGATCGCTTCTCGGGCCGAACCCGGCGTCTAGCGTCATAATCATTGTATAAAACTCATGGTTAAACTTTCTCGGCTAACTTGAAACTTAGTTCTTCAATAATATTGCCAATAAATATATACGAGTTTCAGCGTCATTCTTCGAGTTTTGTACGTAGAGGAATTTCAGAAACAAAGTTTGATTCCTGGTCTGATGTAGAATATAATATTGAAATATTGCAAGTATAATAATAACAATGAATGGAAAATGATATCATGGTGATTATTCTCCTAACTAAAGCCGACAATCTGCGATCGAATCCGATATTCTGTTTCAAATTAATGGAAAATTACATCTGCTGGTCATAATTTTGAATAAAACGTAACACTCGTTGCCGCAACTATTCTCATCCCTTCACCTGTGATGAAAAATATTTTGGTGATGCGGGCGCAAGTATCCCGCATCATCAATAATGATGATATATCAGTAATCAATTACCATTCGGGTTTTACGTTAGAGTTTTATACTCAACCTGCATATGCGGACGGGAATTTTGACGGAAATGATCGCTGCAGGGGCTTACGATCGGCAATTCATTGGTTATTGTTAAGTCCCGAGTGCGTGAATAACTAACTTACAAAAAAGATGAATGAACCAACTCAACAAATGAAGATAAACTGGCTTCCTGGCAGGAGAAATGAAAGTCATTTTCTTCATCTATAAGACAACGATACTTTAACACTACACTTGCGCCTATACATTACGAGTTGTGTCAAAATACTAATGGGACTAACCATGAGTCAATTATATATATGCCGCTGCATTTAAAACTTATACAGTACACTTGCGTTAATACATGTACTATAATAAGTTATGTCTCAAAATATGGATGGGACTAAGCATAAGTCGAGTAAAACTTTTACAGTACACTAGCGTTAATATATGCACTATAATAAGTTATGTCTCAAAATATGGATGGGATTAAGCATAAGGCGAGTAAAACTTTTACAGTACACTAGCGTTAATAAATGCTCTACAATAAGTTATGTCTCAAAATATGGATGGGACTAAATATGAGTCAAATTTTAAATTTGGCCGATGTACTTAAAACCAAACGGGAAGCCAATTAAAAGAAGCACGAGCCTCGTGCCGAGGTTTAATTACCGGTCTATATATTAAGGATGGAAAGTGCACAATGCTGCTGCAGCGCTAGCACCGCAAATCCAGTTTAGGTTCAGCTACCGCACAGCCAGTCGCCCGATTACTGTTACCAACATTCCAATTAGGGCTGCACATGCCAGCTGATTGACTTGAATCCTTGTCTTATAGTTATGTGGAATGTGAAAATAAGAGCATGATGAAGAAAAACTTCTGCCGGAGACAACAAGAAACATTTCACAACTGAATAGTGCGTAGCATAATCGCATAGTTGGCTTTTCAACCATAACTAGTTATTGAAAAATTTCATGTTTCATTCCGATTGAATGACATGCCTGCTACGAACGATTAGTAGGGCCGTCGTTATTCAATCGGAAATTTTAAATTTAAATTATTTAGAATTGTGTCGACTCGATTGACTAATTTTATAATGGATTATATAACAAACAATTTTAAACACTTATCAACAATAATTTAATGCTGCAACCAATAATAGAAACAACTAAGTAGAGGAAGTCCGAAATTTCAAGTCAATCAGTTTTTGTAAATGGGGTCGATGAAGTTTCCAATGAAGGTTCCAATAGAACCTAACGCTCTTAATTAGTGTGTACGTTAGGGTTTATTAATTTACCCTAACGTACATTAAATAATTAATTAGGCTTAATTATTCAATTAAATAAAATTAGTTCATGTGTACGTAAAAAACCATCAATTCACCTCGCTATATGCCAGAAAAACAATGAATCCCGTCACCGAGATTCGCTCGAGAGACAAGTTTTTTTTTTGCGCCCGTGAATGACGTAAATTCCATGTCGACGGATTAACAAAATATTTCGCAGTTTCTTGACAAGATTTCTTGCCATCCATATAATCCAGGAGCTCCTCTCGTGAAAAACCTAAAAGGTAATTAACTCGAAAATATATATTATCAAATGAGTGAATATGAATATACAAGATAATTGCTATCAAATTGACATCAAATAAAATAATCACGATCATCAGTACAGAATTTCCATCAGCTAAAATTATCAAGATAATCAATGTTTTTATTACCATCAAATTGAGGCATTTATTGAATTGATACGGAACAATATACCAAGAAATTAGACGCTATATGATTGCACCCAGCGATCCGATATTCGGGCAAAACTTCTTTAAACAAACAACGGTTCAACTTTGATCCTTGCGCTATAGCGCAAAAATCGAAGCAGTAACAAATAACACTATAATGAACTCATTCTCCATACCACCTGACGCTCGAGTGTGAAAAAAGTTGTTAATTAATCAGCATTTAGATGGGATCTAATCGAAGGCTTTATACGCCATTCAAATGAGGGTTGTTCGGAGGGAACACAGCCCGCGTTGCGGGATCATTCAGTACGCAGAGCGCCTGACATCTTTAAGAGTTTTTTTTTAGCTAGCAGCGCAGGGGTTCCAGATCGCCAACACCGAGTTAAGTTTTTTGTTCGTGTAGAACTCATGGCCCGCTGTTGTACCGGCCGCTTGCTACCAACCGCGGCAACGGAGAAAGTTCTGCAGAGTTTATGCAACTCTCGACGGAATCCATGAACCTTCGTCGCTACAGGCGTTTCTCCTGAACGCAACCGCTAGTCATTCTGCAAAGCTTCGTCTCAATGGCATTTCATTCATTGAATGAGGACGATGAATGGAAAATCTAGTGATTATAATATTGTTGCGCTTCTGAAGATATTTATTATTTTCAAGTAAAAAAACAGTCGATAAGATTTTCACGAGAGAATATATACGAACGTATAAAGTATGCATAATCTGGTCCTACGAAGCATACAAATAAGGAAAACGAAAAAAAGGGTTAATTTTGAATCACACAGAGGCCTAAAGATACAATGCTCTAGTTGAAGTCATTGAAGTCAGGAGGCAAATTGTGGCAAATTATGAAGAGTTGTGCGCGTCAAATGAGGTTGAGACAGACACGAGGCTCCCATAACTACCAGCTACACGTGTCATTGCGCAGCATCCATTCAGTCCTGATGTATGGCCGCGCTGCCGAGCTCCGTTTTGATTTATTGGGGGACGGGAGCATAGCTGTTTTGCATCTCAGAGTCCACTGCATAAGCCAAGCAGGCCAGATCCATAACAAGGGGCTATCAATTATTACTTGAGCTCCGATCCATCTCTTCTGGCAATATAAGCGAGCTCTTTGGAGCAGCCGGTCTGACGAAACGATATTATGTTCACCAAAATCAAGCGAAACGACTCATCAATTTTTTCTAAGATTTCATATTTAAGTAAAAACTGAAACTTTCACGTATTGCAATTTTCACGGAATTAACATTGCATCTTACGAAAAGAAATTCATCCGAACAAAGATTTGTAGCCAACTGGAATGGACCTGGTTCATCTTTCAAGTAACAAAACCATGAAATAAACGATGCGCATCAATTTTTTCCAGTAAAATTCACTCCGGTCAAAAAAATGATCAGGTCATCGCATTTTCCTGCATGATAAATTATTAACAAGCCACAGTCGCTACGGACAGGCACCTAAACTTACGAAGATCTTATCTATTAGAAGCCGAATAAGTTTCCTTCCATCCCAGCATGGGAAGAAAAATTATGATGAAAACCTTGACATGGTTTTGAAATATCGGCGTCGTGAATAAGAATTTTTTTACTTTGAAAATCTAAGGCAAATTAATTGAGCTTTCTCTCCTTGTGCTTGTTAAGTGATACGCAAAACTGGGAAGACAACATGCATATTTAGAAGTCACTTGTGCGCGCAGTGTTTCTCATCCAACATAAGTAACAAGGATGAATAAATTTTTAGCCGAGGCCAAAAATGAACGCCAACGCAAGCTCCCTCCGAATTTAAGAGTTAAGATCAACTTGAGAGAGTCCTACAAAATATTACAAGCCAAACATCAATTTTTAGGATCGACCTGCAATTATAGCGAGAACAAATAAGTTGAAAAAATCATAAAACTGACAGCAATGAAGACAGACTAGCAATATCGGTATGTAAATGAGTAAGAGTAGTAGATCATATAAACCTATACTGCAATTAACATGAACACGCAGTTATGATATCTGTACTACAAACGTACCTTAATTAGGCTAGATAATCGAATTCTATATATAGCATCTCCTTCTAAAGACTAGTATATATAGGGAGAGTTTTTGAGAAAATATAAAATATATTAACACGTGCTCACTGCGATGCTTGCGACGCATAATCCTTTGATGATCTCTTCATCAAATTTCCTGCTATAATAAATCGGAACCTGAAAGAACGTTACTGCAAGGAGGGGCTGTTTACACCCTATTTTGAAGAATAACTCAAGTTAAATATAGGTACCTTCTTTAGCTCGAAGGAAATTTTATTTCTATTCTTTTTAATTCATTGTGATTTTACACATCAACGCGGCCCAGGTTTTGTGATGGTGTATGATGCTGTCACTAATTCCAATAATTCAAATCCATGTAAATTCGTAAAATGACAATTATTGTGGATACTCGTCTCAATAACTCATGAATATTGACAGTGACCAGCATAAACTACATATAATAAGTCTATAGAGCTACACAACGTCAAGATGTAGAAAATGAGACAATTCTACGCGCCGTATATAATCTCTACAAGATGTTCCAGATTATTGATTAGAAATGACGGTGATTTTTTCACGATTAATTGAGATTAAAACTTTTTATTTTGAAGATGTTTATAACTATTTTTATTTTGCTGTATGAGAGATGCAATCGACATTAGTCACCAAGATAATAGTTACATACTCGAGGTACGGCACATAACAGAGAAGACGTACGCAAGATGCGGAGCAACAAATGCCTACAAATTAGAGACTACAGGGCAGCTATGAATTGATATCAGAACGGTGGTGTTTTTCTTGACACCCTAAGGGTTAACAAATGATGTGAAATTTCAGTAGGTGCTTCATCCCGATTGAACACAGGTAATCTTGAGCATCCATTTGATGTATGGAAGAAGACTGAGTGGATTGCTGGGTGCCACCTCGATCCAAGAGTCTTGTTGAAAGTAGCTCACTCCTATCAGAGTTCTGCGCAAATTTACTGAACGGTTCACTTATAAATGTTTATTTTATTTAATGAAACAGTATTGAAACTTAGCGTAAATAAACTGATATTGCTTTAATAAAGATTCGAGGCTTTTAAGGGAATAATCATGACTGCATGTCAAATTAAGGAGTACTTTTGTATGAGAATATTCGTACTTGTGTCATTCTGAATTGAAGTTCTCGTGAGATCAAGTTATATAATGAGAATCGTCATCGCGCAACAAGTGCAGCGTCTTTCAGAACAACAGGCCATACGTCATGTCCAAATGAACTGTTTCCTCAGCTTTTATAATAATATAAACCCTTAATACAAAATTCCATTTAATTTATTATGCTTTAAATTGTTTTCATGATTGGACTGCTTCCCTCTTTTGACCTAAATATTATTATTTATACCGTAAAAGTATTTTGAACTTGTATTTTCATCCTGAAATGCTTATGAAGAAACACAAGTTTTATTCCGCCTCACCGATGAGGACCTTCATTATATATTACCAGCCTGCCAGTTCAGTTTGCATGTTAACCCTGCAGCGGGTATAAGCAAGGCATGACAATAATAATATTATTCAGTCCGCCTCAGCTCAATACAATAAGTAACATTAAGAACAGTGAAGCGACCCGAAAAATACGTGCATGGTAGCGCAGATACAACTCTAATGTAAGAGCCTGAATTAATTGCGCCAATTTCATTCTCCAATAAAATTGCGCCGAATCATACCAGGCTTCTAACTAACACCAAAACCTTTGTAAAACATTATCGATAAATTTTAGTACAATCTGTACAATTAAAATTCAATTGGTAGATCTTTCAGCCTGAAAGAATGTCAATGATGCTCACGGCATAACCATTAGAGGGCCACGACGCGACGCAGACTCGGAGGTGTTTCAACATCGCCGAGTTTTTAGCGACGCATAAACAGGCTCGAAAACAAGAAGAAACTCCAGACGGCGTAATTTTTTCTTCGAACATTGTTTCAAGTTTTCAATGGCTTGAGTTTTTTCCTAAGCAATAACTGCAGTCTAAGGAGAAAGTGAGAGACGCCCAGCAGCAAACACAGACGCCGTGCTCCTATCTTCCTACGTACGTCGTCGGCAGGAAACTTTCGTCTCATACCGTGTGCAGCTGTGAGTTGGAATTAGAAATTACAACAATATTGGCTTATCAGTGTCGATAGATAGACGAATTACATTTATAAAAACGAAAATTAATTAAATTAACGAAAATTATTTAAAAAAAATTAATTAAATATTAAGTTAAAAATTAGTAAATTAACGAGCACATTTTGAAGTACAAGATTAACGTAGTTGAAAAATTGAGTTGAGCTTCTGAGTTGAAGCTTCTGAGCTTCTAATTCTTCAACTGAGCTTCTGAGTTGAAGCTCTGAAGAATTACTTTTATCTTCTTGTTCCACGCATCCATCTACAGAGCGTATAATTAAATAAAAATTATTAATTTAGTAAAAAAACAATTAAATTCAAAATCTTGTTATAAAAAACAATCTGTGACGATCAAAATCTTGATTTAAATGTTTGGTAGCATAATAAGATGATGGTGAATACGTCGCAAATTAAGTACACTATTAGCCGCCACTCCGATGTGTAGATGAACTGCGACATGGTAGCCATGATGCGAAGAGAGGCTGACATACAAACGTTCGGTAATATATTTTAGATAATATTTATAACAATATGGAAGTAATCGTGAAAGAGTAGAAAATTATAGCAGGTGGACCATTCGTTCCTAGAGCTAGATAATATGTCAACTGGTGCAATAAATTATATGGAATAATTCTAAATTTAAATATCAAATTTAAATTGGATTAGGACATAATTATCCTATGTAATTACATTCTTCACAAACTCGAACAATAGATCATCTTAATTGGATCTTAGGAATACCCTGAAACGATAGATATATTGTAGGTGCTAATTCGAATTACCCGTCAACATGTCCCATACAAGACTTCAAGCCCAGCAAAAATATTTTAGACAATAGGTGAATAAATCTTTGCTGGTCAATCCTTTGAAATTTAACATCACTTCTATTCAGACCTGTTTAGAGGTCATAGGGTCCACCCACACCTTCATATTTTCACAGTAAAACGGACTTTAAAAATTATTATGTTAGCGTTAAAGGTGAAATCTTTGCTTATTATATTGGTAACACAATTGGGATAACTAATTATTATATCGTATAACACGCAAGATCATTAATTATTATATCGTTATAACAGTTATATAACATGATACTAGAGCACTAGAACAAACATGGCGCTAAGTAAACCAACACAAACATGTCGTGCATTACCAATCCAACATCAATCGTTGGAACGGTTATTATGATCAGGGTAATGAAACTCGTTGTAAATAATACCTTTCACATACCTGTCATTATAGGAGGGATCATTAATTATTACGTTGCTATAAGAGGTGATATCATTGATCGCTCGATTAGCTCAAAAGGTGAGATCATTATTGCAAGAGTGGATTTCTAGACATTATAGTACATAACTCCCCTGACATTAATTACTAGTGTTATACGTGATATCAAAGTGCAAAATCTAGAACGCATCCTACTTGAGACAAGAAGAATGTTTCGGTTATCATTGAGGAAACGTAGCATTCGTACGCGGATTATAAATTAGATAAGAGTGATTTAATGAGCGTTCTAAGGCAGCGATAATTAAAGTCAGGCATGACCAGATCAGTCATTGCGACAGCGCTATTACAAAGTCGAAAGTTTCGCGTGCATCAAAAGAGCAACCGGCAAAAATAGTAGAATTAATTTTTCTTGTATAAATTAAAGTTCTCTCAGAAAGTCGACGGATGGAAATCTAATAAGAATTAAAAATACTGGCTTATGGATAGGATGTTGCTATTTGATGCCACCTCAAATGGGAATCTCCAGCAAGAAATGCAGACCCCATTGAATAATTAAATAAATAAATACTGAAGGATTCATAATATTAAATACGTGGCAATGATAGATGACGATTCATTTGAAAAATTTTATATAAGATGCAGATAATATCATGATTGAAGCAAAGAGCGAGCACTAGAACAAACATGGTGCTAAATAAGCGTAAAACCAACACAAACATTTCGTGCATTACCAATACAACATCAATCGTTGAAACGGTTATTATAATCAGGGTAATGAAAATCATTGAAAATAATACCTTTCATATCCGATGAATGAATGCAACATGGATGTATTATGTTCGTACATTAATTATAACTGACGGTTTTAGGTGCTACGCTTTAAAGCATACTAAGATTATAATTATTTCCAAATCAAATAAACACAGAAATTTTTTCGACAATAGCAAGTCATAAATAATAATGCCGATGTTATCTAAATTAGGACACGGGCAGAACAAAACATGCCGGAGGAATGTGCAGGTTGAGAAAACATGATATAGTCTGAGCAGTAGGAACATGAGTTCTTCAAGCTCACATGGGGGCATGTTAACGAAGATGCCAACGGGACTTTCGCCTGAACAAAAAGAAAAGAATTCACCAATTATTCATGTGGACAAGGTAAGAGATGTCAATTGAGAGACGAATTAATGAACATTTTTCGTGTTCCCAGATACCGGAGGCTGACCAATATGGAGTTGATGAAGCCTTCTTATAAGCGAGACAGAAAATTACGTCCCAGGCGAATCACCCAATCAGAAAATCGCGACAATTTATGCGAGATTTGTTCTTCCAGTTCATCGTTCGCCTTGTGTGAAGAGTTATAGGAGGAAAAGTGCTCTATAAATAAAAAGAGAACAATAGTACACAGGAGACCGTAAAGAATTAGGTTTAGCATGATTGGTGATGACCGATAATTAGTGATGACCGATGATTGGTGATGACCGATGATTAGTGATGACCGATGATTAGGTCGCCAGTGCGGTGAATGTCTTGACTCCATCGCATCAATGGACGGGAACTGAAGTAAAGATCATCATGCGTGAAGGACATCAAATTATGTGGTTTTAATAGAAAGTTAACATTTTTTGAACTTTTACATAAAAAACTAAAGAACTAGGAACTAAGAATCACTCATGTTTATTATTTTATTTATTTTAATTCATTTTATTTTAATGTATTGTTTCTTCAAGGTTTCGACCAACTGTCTGTGTTTTAATATTCGCACAATAACGCTTTACGAAGGATAAACAAGCTTCAAGTTAAATAAATAAATAACTTACATCAATTTAACTTTGAACAGAAAGCGAAAAATTTACATTTTTTATTAATGCCAGCTGCATCAAGCTCATACTACGGACATGTGTACAATTACACCATACATGATATTCTCAACGTTGAACTTTTTCTTGCGTTAGTATAAAATGATAAATTGAAAGCCGTAACTATTTTGGATCATGATAGCAGCGCTAATCATGGAGCTTCGATTCATAAAAGCTGGAAGTCACTCACCCAACACGAAACGCCACTCAACGCTATTTTTTCTCGAATCCCACCCAATTAAAATTTAAAATAATTCTCACCTGAGGCAGCTTGTACCCCAACAGACTTTTTATTTAGACCACAACCAGCGTGCAGTTCTTGAGCTTCGCAACATCGCGGCCTTAGGGCAAGCGTCTTGCATAATGGAGGCCCCGTAGGACGACTTTTTCGTGCCACTGCAACTTTTTTAAGCACCAGGTCTAAGCAAGCTTAGTACAGCAAGTGACCACTGGCATCGCATCAGGCATGCTAATTTGATGCATACCGCGCCAATTGGGATCGTCAAACAGTGCCGTTCATTGCGTCAAATGAGGCACTTACGTCACTCGGGCAAACAGTGACCTCCTTCAAAAGATACATTTGAACCCATCAGCATCAGCCAGATCGTGTGCTACGTTAAATGATGCGTACATGGGATATTTTCGCAGAATATACGTGCCATTTGAGATCATACGGGAGCAGAGGGCATGCAGCGCAAATCTTGATATCAACACTCGCCGAGCTTTCGCGCGGATCATGCAGACTTTGCTACCCATACAAGCTATGCAGGAAAATCCTCTCTACAAAAGCGGTAGATAATGAATAATGAATGGCACTGGGGGAATAGTAGAAAACTCTGACTTATAAACCAATAAAAAAAAACTCAACTCAACATTTGCAATGGCAGTAAATTAAGAAAAAATTATAAATTTGATAAAATTTTGAAACTACCGTGATGCTTAATGCAGTGTTAATGTAGCGATGAGAGCGCCGACAGCCTGGCTCAGCAGGACCGTTTCCATCCTCCTGGAATATCGGCAAAGCAGGAAGCTTTGTTAGTGCCTGCCATCGGCAATCGATGATATTTGTCAGCAAAGCACGGTCTCGCCATCGGAAAAATTTTACGAGAATTCCACTTAATGAGTCTGCCTTATATACAGCCTGGCAACAAGCGCTTTTCTTTCCATTGCTACCGCACTGGAAGAAATAAGCAACAAGGTTTCATTTCAGTCAACATGATTAAGCGACGTTTAATTTTTGATCACTGATAAAAAGTACATTATTTCAGCTTGCAAATTTCACTTCATTTATTAAGCTCCCAATTGAGCACTAACTCGTTTAATGGAGTCAACAAGCGGAGGGAAAAGTTCTGTAATTGGCAAGCGCTGCAGTATTTTTGCGGGCAGCGCTCTCCCTTGTGGACACTAAAATCGGAGTCCGATTGTGTCGCACTACATTCTTTTTTGTTGAGCAACACAAAAAAATCGCGTAGAATCTGATAAGTATGGTTGTGACTTGCGCTAATTGATCACGTGTAATCAAATAATAAATGAGAAAAGTCTATGAAACTATCGAATCAATATGAATTGAAATTGTTCAGGAATAATTAAAAGTGTACGTTATAACAACCTGCATGTACTTGCGCAAAAGCCTGGTCATAACATCAATACGTTATGTATGACTAAGTTACATTTCATGGAAGTGACGCATAAGTATAGTGTGTTCATTTGTAGTACGCTGTTGAGGTTTGATTAACTTCAAATTTATCACCTATCATGCCAAAGCTATAAACAAATTGCTGAAAAATGCTGCTTTAGATAGCGTTCTAGTCAATCTAAGCAGACATTGAAACCAGAATTTTTCAAAGACTTAAGCCATAAAAATTGCATCTCCAGCTCAGCCGAGAGGATCAGACGACAGATAAATCCCGATGATGTACGGCCGAACTTGAGGAGCGAATTACTGCCGGCATTGTAGCTAGAGATTACCGTCGCCGCCAGGAGATGGCTGTTATCAAATTTTAAATAATAATTACGAAAATCATCGTAGCTGAAGCATAGTATACATTCAAATTAGGTAGACACTAATTATATATTATAATTTATACACTTAGTTACTTATGAGATATACACACCAGCGGTATCATCTCGACTGCATGTCGAGACGCGCGTCGTGCTGTGTAACAGCGCGTGTAATTCCTTTCACAAATGACCCTAATTTTCGAGCTAAGCACTCTTTCTAAGGACCGATTGTCTCACAGTCAACAAAGTTAATACATAAGCCTAGCTTTCATCGCACGGCCTCAACGAATAACAGCTCGCATTCACATGAGACTAATGTTAATACCGCTGGACAAACAAGCGCTCTGGTGAGAGCTTGTCATCTATCAGCGATAAGAATTATATTCATGCCTGCATTTCTGAAAGTGGCAGAATATGTTTAGTGAAGACATTCTAGTACCTGTCACAACACAGCAGTGGTAGCATGTGGGGCGTGTAGGTATGGAAAGAAACTTGCTGTCGCATACTATGATTAATTGCAAAAGATATTAAAGAAAATAATAACAAAATTACTTTCTGAGCATCGTCGACATTATGGCAGTCCTTTTAATAAAATGAAATGCTGTCGTATACAATAACTAAATGCTAAAGCTATTGAGGAAAATAATAACAAAATTGCTTTTTGAGTATCGTCGAAATTATGATAGTCCTTTAAATCACCTTCTTTCCGTAGCATGAGGTCATAATTTGGTCTTTTGATGTTATCATAAAGAACTCCTATGGAGTCCGATTTCTCAAAAATAGATTTATGAATGTTAGCACAATGTTCAGCTTGACCACTTAGAGAATATCTAACACAAATGGCCTTCTTAGAGCGAGACGATACGGCACAACCAACAACAGATAGCATCATCAGAACAGGAATATTTTTACCAGTTCAGGGCAGGTTTTCGCCACGCGGTTTTCTTAAGAGCCGCTAGTGTCGCATACTTGAAAATCTTTCAGGAATGCAGAAATCAAGGAATATGCGGGAAGCACTCGAGCATAAAGGCGCTGAAAGTGATAGTGTCGGGGCGGTCAACTAATGCTGGCTTTCATTATTTAAGCGCGAGAGAAGAGCACTTGAGAGTAAAAACTTGCGTGGTGTTAGCGTGCTAGCAATGCAAGCGAAATGAAGGCGTACGCGGTAAGGAATTTATGAGGGCAAGCGTATATAGTTTCCCCCATCAGTAAATTATGAGGGAAAATACGAAGGAAAATAACGTACCCAGGATATCTATGCGATGAAGTCGTGGATTTTGTTTCTAACTGCAGAGTAATTCTGCGGTTAGAATTAAAATATTAATTACTGAAAATTTAATAATATGAAATTGAAAGAAATTTCAAGTAAAAGTAATACAGCACAAATGAAATGAAAGAAACAACCGGAAATATTCTGTCAAATTTATGCGATGATGATAAGTGATTAAAGGTTTCAAAGAGAGTCGTGTCATTTTAAATGTATAAATCGGGATGTAGCTCGAAAGAATAGCCCAGGAATGAACGACATTGTCATTATTTCAGACGTTACCTGTAAAATCAGATCGTTGTTCTACAAGCCACTCCATTGTCGGTGGGAAGTACAAGCAAGCCATTTAGGAGCGGAACGAATTTACGAGCAATTTTGAAGTCAGGATCGGATATGTTAAATGAACTTCTTAATTGAACACCATTTAAGTGACATTTTAGTGGCTAGTTAGCGGTGACCGCGTCTCGCTTATTAATGAAGACATCGAGCTCATTAACAAACGCGCCTGCAATCAGCAATAAAAGTCGTCGTTTGGCGCCGAAGGAAATCGTTCCAAGTTATCTTACTTCGGCAGAGCAAAATCCATGAAAAATATTACATAACAATTTCTGGAAGATCTGCACACTAATAAAAAAATATAAGGCGTAAGTGAAGGAACATTTAGTATGAAATTTAATTATAACTTGCTGGGGACATTAGTCGAGAGCGGTGGGCTTGCAGTGATAAAAAAACGTTTCCAGTTTCTAGACACGTCCTCCCATGAGCGTCTTGGTGCAAGTCATTCTTTTAAATAATGACTGCACCTGAACATCAGTTCTTACATGGAAAAAAATCATTGTCGGGCAATCGGCGGCCGGCAGTTGGCCTTTCATTCAACGCCCATGTTTATGCGGAAATTTTAGGGAAGGGACGAGTCATGAGGAGCGCGTTATTTGGCTTCTCTAATATACTAGGTTTAAAAAGACCCTAAGTAATACCAGCGCTTCTTAATAATTAGACCGTGGCTTCTCATGACCAAGCTGCAGCAGTCACTATGAGGAAATTTTTTAACGCTAATTGTTCAGTGTCAAATAACTCGCAAAGCGTGCTAGTATATAAGTGTTAAACATGCGTGTACGTCGTCGGCTATAATACCACAGCTCTTGTTGAAATATAAACTAATGAGGTCATGGCCTCAACTTTTTTCAAGTTATATTTTGTAATTTAATGCAAGTCGGAGTAGATTTTAATTTATTATTCCAATGCTTTAGAAATAGGCGTGTATAATTCACTATTTCAGAAACTACGCGTCGTCGTGGAAAATGACTATTACCAGTGATTGCCTGCAAAGATCTGCAAAGAAGTGAACTCCTGTATTGAAAGAATATAGGTACATAATTTGGCAATGAATACAATACAACTTTTTCGTTCAGATTTATTAAGAAGATACTTTAGCAACGACTCCTACAATTGAAATTGGACATAGTTCTAGTAATTAGCATAAATTGGGTGCAGAAAAAACGTATTTAATGGATATTGTTTGATCCGATGCACATCACTTGCATATCAAACAAATAATATTTATAACCCATTCATTGCAAGCTTCGCAATTCCTTAAACGTCAATTAGTAAGAAAAAACTTTTAGTTAATATGTGAAGTTTCGTTTCGACACACCCACACACCAACGCCTGAAAGCTCGACGTCCCAGCTAGGGAGCGCAGGTTTCTTGCAGGCATTGCCAGCCAAGGGAAGTGAAATGACAGTAACGAGGGCATATGCCGTAGAATTGTGATAGGAATATCGCATTATGTTTATTGAATACACTACCTTCATATTCATGGTCTGCTGACTTGTCATCAACATTCATATACTGGATATTTACAGAATATTTGGCTGCGCAAAATATTTTCCTTCACGTTATTCTCTTGAGTATATTTTTCTGATAAGTATATGTTCAATAACGTCTTTTAAGCGCATTTTCTCAATTACGAAAAAAATGCACTATTGTGCTCGCCATGTCCGTCTGTCCGTCCGTCTGTCTGTCTGTACGTCCGTCCGTGACTTCATGTTTTCGTCGACGAGAAAGTGCGCTAAAATAAAAGTTATATTTTTTAAGATTATATTTTTCAAATAAGACATTAAATGAAGTTTAGTGACTGAGGGAAAAGTAGCACTGAGAACGTATTCTTGAACTCCCTACGGAATAACATGAAATGAGTCATAATTATGTGAATATTAAAGCATTATCGGAATAGAATGCATTGAGGAATGCAAGTACTTGCACATCGGGTGCAAGTGTAATACGGCTAAAAAATATAATGTGTTGAAGACTTATGGATACAACTTTGCAAAAATGTAAAGAAGAATATTAAATTTTCATGTCCAAGAATAATTATTAATATAAATTGTGATATATATGAATTATAAATTTATTCTTAGATATCTAAGAATAAATTTATAATTCATCTTTCATTTTTATGAACTTTTTTATTTTTTAAGAATATGTTCATCCTCTATGAACTTATTCATTCCTTGTTAATTTTTCCTTTCGTCATTGTGAATTCATTCATACTACGAAAACGAATTCAGTCTCCCTTTTTACTGAGCATGACAATTCTTAACACATTCTTACATTCAATGATTTTATTTACTTAAGGGTTACATTTTTCAAGAGAAGACAATGCCTTTCAAACGAAATGTTTTAACGATCGTCTGAATCGCCGCATCGAAGCTCATATGTAAGTCTGGCAGCAAACTGCGATCATGGGCGGATCAAAGGCGGCCAATATAGGCACCCGAAAATCGGCCACCGATAAACTACCATTACTTTTTCCAATGGGAACAAACAAGCCAGCTCCAACAGCTTAAAAGAAATCTAATACCAGTGCTTTAATAATTTATTCTCTTGATAACAGGAGAGTTTTAGGGGCGAAAGTTCGCCCGTAAAAAAACACGAGTTGGTAACTCACAGCTGATAATTTGGTGGACAGGTTCAGTCATGTTTACATGGAGCAAAAGCAGCGCGAATTATGCATGATATGCGGGCCGAAACTTTAATGAGTGTAGAAAGAGACTGGCGAATTAGCGTCGTATCTTTTTGTGCTGCGATGACAACGAGATATCGAACGATATACAAGATGGCTGCATGATAAGCAAGAATTACGTTCGGCAAGTATTGGGAGCTGTTAAATCCATCTCTTCTTGACCACGAGGAGGAATAGGAAGGCTGTGCTGTTTATAGTCAACGCAGTTCAAAATAATCAGAGAAAAACGACGCGAAACGGCACTTTTACGAGCTATGGTCGCACAAATAAATTTATATTTTACAAAACACGAAAATAAAATGAATGCAGTCAATATGTAAGAAACAAATGACAGCAACAAAGAAGTATACCTATAACCAGCAGTCATTCTTTTCGAAGTCTAGATTCTAATTTTCAGCCAGATTTTTTGCCAAGACAGAAAAAATCCAATAACCAAAGCCTCCATGATGCCAAACCTCTCAATTCACACAGCACAAGAATTGCGCCATGAGCAGCCTGATGCCCTGAGTTTTCTCGATGGTTGAGAAGCATAATGAGTTATGCAAATCATATGAGCATAACTCAGGAGTAAGAGATTTCATGTAGCAGTGCCATTCGAAGCTCCAAACAGAAGAGATGTGCTCGGTAGGACATCGTTTTTATGCTCGCTTACATGCATAATAAGCTGTGTGAAGGACATGCGTAGTATTGAGTGATAGATTCATATTGCATAATGAAGGAAAAATACAGGGGACGAGTTTTCCTTTTATCAATTATCAAATTTGCTCTTGCATGCATCCGGGAGCAAACAATTAAAAAATGCTAATCAAAAGAAGCGGGACTTTTACTGTTTACAAAAGGTTATTCATTTACAATAAGCGTTACACATGAGAGATGAACAATTATAATAGATTCTTTTACAATAAGGGCAACATATGTGGGATGGAGGGTTGACTCTTTTAAAATAAGGATAAAATGTGAGGGAAGAAGGAAAGACTCTTTAATATTAGAACAACATATGTATGAGAAGAAGGATTGACTTTTTTATACTAAGGGCATCATGTGTGGGATGGTAGATCGACTTTCTCGCAATTAGTGCAACATGAAGGATGGCTATTAAACTGGTATCCTAGAATAAAAAATCATATATTATTTTAATGGCAGTCACACGGATTACCGATGCCTCGAAATCCCGATAAAGAATAAAATTATTCTTTGTTATGCGTACGCGCGATATGCAAGCAGAAAATAAACGACCTACGGCATTTGCGTGGCCTATGAATCTCTTCAGCATCAAAATTCCTACCTGACGTCCAGCTCATACATGCATCAATATCAACTAGCATCGAACACAGGATAAAATTACACCCATGTCTTCGCCGATTATGCGCCGGCCACTCATCAATCATGAATAAAGCGGCTGTGAATTTTTGCAGCGAGTGCACTGATCTCTGCCCGACGCGATTACAGAGCGCGGCAGATGGTAGTGCACTATCGAATTTTCAAACTGGTCGCGCATTATTGAATTGCCCAACAGGTTGCGCACTATCGAATATCCCTACTGCAGAATGTGTCCTATCGAATTTCTTGAATGGTTGCGCACAATAGCATTTTTCAACTGTTTGGGCCATATCGAATTTCTCAGTTGGTGTCGCACTATCGAATTTGCCAACATGTTGCGTCCCGTTGAATTTCCCAAGTGATTGCGTCTTATCCAATTTCTGGAATGGTAGCGCACTATTGAATTTTCTCAACTGGTTGCGTCCAATCGAATATCCCTACTGTTTGCGTACTACAGCATTTCCCAACGCGAAGCAGGAAACCTGCACCAGTGAGAGGCCACAAAAATCAAGTATAAAAACACACACTGTGCATTGCAGACAACGCAGGTGCCTAGTTCCTCTTTCGGCTCGTACATCAAGCCCATTTATGCTTGCAAGATGCGACTCGAAATAAAGCGAACAATCACCTAAATTTAATTGAGTAAACTGAGTAGTTGATATGGGGTTATAATTACAAAATTAGATTCAGTATATTTATGGCTTTATCGAAATGATAGGTCAGTCTCGGCGACACCCGAGTTAATAAGCAAAATTTAGAATACTTTCCTCAATATTCTGTGTGGTAATTCCAACTACAAACAGTTGAAAGGCTCCAGGCTAATGAAAACCAGCCAGTGGGAACACGACTCAATTTCTTCCTAGGAAGAAGACATGACTCGTAATAATATTATTTGATATAAATGACGGTAATGACTATGTGCCTGAAAGTGGACATAGCACCTCTGCAGATGCCAGGTGCTGGTCGCGCATTAGCTTAAGTTCCTCTCGCACAAAAGGTAAGAAAATATTGACCCTTAGTCACGATTCTGCCAAAACGAGGGAAGTTTTATGGCAAAAACAGGAATTGCAAGCGTTGGTTACTAAATGACCAAGCGAACATTAACGTGTCTCTACGTTACTCACGGCGAATAAAAAAAATCCTGTGGAGAATCGCTATATAGCAGGGAACACTTGGACATTATGAGGCTAACGTAATTGTTTGGAAAGTTGTTTTTGTGTTCAATAAAAATTCATGAACCATAAACACAAATTCCACTCGTGTATTTAAATTCAAAAACCTTTTACATTAGAAGCGAATCTCGCTTCGAATTGACAAGGTCTAAATATAACTAGAAAAGGTATCAATCTAGATCGAGCAGATCTTACATTGCAACGACAAGATCGGGAGAAGTACAAGGCAGCGTCATTATTCTTAGTCCATCATGTATGATAAACGACCGCATGAACATGACCTCTTCACTATAGATTTTGAGGGTCAAAATGTTACTTAAAAAAACTTATATCATATTGTAGCAGCTCTTACAAGAAAAATATTGAACATTGCACATGAATAGGCAATAAAATTCGGTATGCAAAAGTAATTTGTGAGGAATTAGGGCTCCAGCCTATAATAAAATGAAGAAATTGAAAGCTACCTAGGTGAACTTTCTAGGTAATATTTACGTCACGTTTAGATTAATTAATGCAGTAAACGTTGGTGAGCATTATGTGACAGAGTTCATAAAAACTTAATTGATTCTTCTTAATTTTCTTAATTTTTGTGGCGCGAAAAAAAAACATCTGGGAGGTAATATTAGACATCTTCTTACGCAGAAAATGGACCATAAAAAGTGAAAACTTGCCTCAAATCAATTTCGTTAGAAAGAGAATTGCCTGCCATTCAGGCTTTCATACAACAATCTAATACTAATAATATGATTTAACATAAAAAATGAATACCAACTATAGAATATTTCCAAGGTTATTATACTAGGCTCATGTAATCTCAACTAACACAACAACCATAAGGCAACACAAATACATTCCAGTAAGATTCACATTCCTGGCGAAATAATTACCATTCATTACATAAGTGCCAACCAATTTCGCAAGCATCAAGTTAACTACCACTACATTTCAACTTTTTGAGAAGTTCGTGAGAGAAATATCACGCTATAGTGAAATTTAATCAAATTGGTGTAATTGGGAAACATTGCCATCCCTCACGGGAAGCCAAAAATATCGGACACATTCTCGTTGACGACGACGCTTCTCTCCATCAGCTTCTGCATCACAACGATTGAGACCTCTGTGGAAAAAACGAAGCATAGTTTCCACTCTAATAGCCTTGATGTCAATATCCAAGATGGATTTTCATGCATAGCTGTTTAAGCAGGACCACTATGACGGATAGGTAAATTTTACATCGGCAATCAATCGTGGAGACGGCGAGTTGCTCAGTCCTCCAGGATACGCAGTATCGCACATTGATCATCGCTCAACATCATGGATGAAATATAAGTGGTCAATAAATAACAGATTTTCATAAATAAATAAATAAATATTAAACGATTTCCTTGTTGATAAGCAATAGGTGCTCCTATACTAATTATGACTCTTCATTGCACTAATCTAAAGCTACAATAAGTCAATTTCCAGTAAATCAAACTTTTTTTATTAAATACATGCTCATGCGCGAACCAAATGTTATAAAATCAAAATATATACAATAAACATGCCAAAAATTTTAGGACATACGTTACCCAGTTATCGACCCATAATAATAGACGTTATCAGCCCACAGACTCAGAACCGAAAAATAGAATAATGGGAATCATAAAAAAGAATTTACTCCTGATATATTAGAAAATGTTTGAATCATTTTCGAGTCAAACAGTGAATATAGTTGCACTTCCGGTTTCAGCTTGTGCTACGGGTGGGAGAAAAATGAACCACACATTCGATCTCAGAACTGATATTAAAACATAGAGAGTTGCAGTTAAATATATTTGATGGATTAAGTTCAACACTAAAAAAATACCTCAATCCCCAAGCCACTATAACGCATCTCTAAAATGAGTGAAGTTTCGAGTTGATCTTCACTGTGACCGAAGGTTTATTTTCGCAGTAGAAACCAAGACAACAACTTCGGGAAGCCGGAACATTTGCGAAGGACGACCTCGAAGGCAAGCAGTAGCAGCCTTAAATTGCTTTTATATTGCGTCGGGATCATCTAATTTACAGGACTGGTCTGGTGATAAATCCGCTTACTGGGACCGAGGCGAGGGAAGACGCGCATGTGACGGCCAGGTTTTATGCGCCTTAATAAAAGTTTATGCTCTTACCGGCGCTTGCGTTGATGCCTTCGTTCACATTCAATGCGATGTATTCGCTACGATGTTGAAGGTGAATCTGATTGAACCAATCACTGATATTGAAATAAGCGAGTTTTCTATTCTCGGACCAATTTGAGACACAAACTGCATTGTCTATACCTCTTTAATTAGCACGGAATTAGCACTCCAAATGTCGACATAGCATTTACATCATACAGAGTTAAAGCCGACTAAATTAGGAGTAAAATTAGTAGTAAAAATCGCCGCGAAAGTATATTTTTACCTGAAAGTTATAGAGACAAGAAAGTAATGTATGCCTTAACATAAAAAGTCAATGCATCCAAGCATAGGGAATTAAAGAGTGACGATTGCCTCTTAACTCGATTAATGCAACATCTGGCATGAGCGTAAATTTGCATACAGACACGCTTACTAAAGCCCTTTCTGTACCTTCAGCAAATTTCGAACCTACACATTTAATACACAAGCAAATCGTTGTCCAGATATTGCCTGGCGGTTGTCCACGGATAATTTCTATTATTCCCAAGTGGTAATGCGTCTAAAATCGCGAAATGCACACGTTCAATCCCTTTCATGCACCTGCCCGATAGAACGTCGCTGAATAAGGCAAATAAACCTGGCGGGCATGACAGCGGGTAGTCTGCTTCACACTATAGTACCCAAGACCATAAGAAAATGTATGTTATATAACTTATATATTGCAAGAATCCTTCAATATTAATGGCACAGCATGGCTCAACTGGTGGTTGGGCCATATGTAATTTTCCCAGACTTTCGCACGGTCATCGGGCCGATTTACACCCGAGATGGCGTGCATATAGGTGGAGGTGCAATAGTGCAATAGAAGTAACAGGAAAAAATCTAATACTATCGGTAGAAGTTGGCATAAATAGCGTTAGAAGGAAGGCAAAAACTGGAAAGGATCGAGCACATATGCGTAATTCCGTGAAAAATGAATCGGGCAAAAGAGAGATTGAATCAGTGAGAGCAGATAGGAAGCCACGGCAGCTAAAACATAACGAAAATATACAGAGAATGGAATGGAGGACATTATATGTTGGACACATAATGTCTAATGTTGATTGTTCTTTGTTGGCGTAGCATGAAAAATAATTCAGGCATAGTTCTGTAGCCAAATCTATTCATATATATGTATATATATAAATGTGAGACTATTGAGCTTTCCAAGTAACATAAACATCTTCTCTGGAATAAATTTAGTAACGCTGAGAAATTATTTAATGTACAACTATTTCACGATTATCGGGAAAACTGAATTAACAATTATTGTGAGAGCTCCGCAATTGAAACATCAATGAATATTTCACAAACCAATCACTTAAACTGCGAAATTAACTGTATTTGAAGGGCGATAAATTATAGGTTTTGATAAGAGTCTCTCAGTAAAAATTCAAGATGTTAATGCACAACAAAAAACCAATATCAGTACGAAATTTGGAATTAAGAGAAAAGACTGAGAAAGCACAAAGAGCTATTTAAGAATATTCAACAACGGTGTTAGCGTCAGACGACTTATGAAAAACCACGACAAATATAGAGAAAACCCAAACGTAATCGAAGAAGAGGGCATGCAACTGAAACTCGTTCGCTGCATCAAATAAAGGACTTGTCACTTTCAGCCTCGGTGGAATTTTTCACAGGCGTCAATCACTGGCGAATAAAAGAAGCAGATCGCGAGCTGCATTGTGGTAATTACAAGGTTTATTCACCTCGAATGGCGTCTGTCTTACAAACGATGAGAAGCGCGCGTGCTAGACATGCAACCTATAACAGCTCTTAACTGAAGATAAATAATCGGTAGCCATCAGCGGCCATCCGTAGCCTATTGACCGGCCACGCATATTCCAGCTAAGGTTTTAAACGAGGACCATAGTAGAGAAAGGGCTTTATGGTCAAAACGACGTGCGGTTCGCACTCGTATTTTAAAAGCTGTATATCAAGTATCATGTGTTATAAGGCATATAAAATTTTTTGCAAGACTTTTGCAAGACAAAAAAAAACGTCGGGACTGATATCGACCACGCGAAGCCTTCAGCTTGGATGTTTAAATGCAGCGACGTAGAGATTAAGCGAATAAATGAATAAGTATGACTGAAGTCCTCCAAACATATGCGCTTAATCTCCAGCGTAATCGAGAGAGATATTCGTAACTAGCGACGTTGTTTGTAACTCAATATTCTTCGCGAAACTGACGTACGTATTCAACAACTTAATTAATTATTGCAAAGTTCCGATCGAGGAAAATCAAACCAAGGTTCACAATAGCCCCCAAAATTAACTTTCATAACAAATAAATAAATTCGATGGTTGTATGTAAGAAGTTAGATGATAGGTATAATTCCTTCCAAGGTAAACATGAACAACCAATGATTATCAAAATATAGAAATTTATTCCAGTTGTGAGACGTTTTAACAATAAAAATACAACCAGTAAAAATAATTGCATTGGCATATTATTAAAGAATTCAGGGTTTTGTGAAGCTCAATATAATAATGCTCAATGAAAAATTTCTTACATTTCAACACAAATAATCCGATATCATTAATACTTGACTTATCTGGAAATGACAATTTCTTGTAAAACACAAGATAATTCGGTGCCTTTCTCCAGCTTCTTTAACAACAAAAATAAACGAAAATTAATGGAAAAGCTGGCAGCTGAAATCAAGTTGACGTTAACGCTCTTTGGCAATGTGCTCCAAAATTTGCTGCATTGAACTATTTTTTCCCCTTCAACCGGCTTGCTGAATGATTTAAAATCGAAAAAATTAGCGTAAGCGGTGAACAGACCCTATGCATTACAGCGTTTATAAAGAGTTGAATGTTTGCTATGGACTCGAAAAGCACACCACCAATGAAATAGCTTTTAACACTCGTAAAATACTAGTAGAGTAGATTGCTTAGTTAGTTGTACTTTTCAATGCGTAGATAGCTTAGTTTTCCGGAAAAATTCTTTAGTTGTCAGGACAATTTCATTTAGTTGTACAGCCTATTTAATTTTTATTTATGCCTATATTGATTATTTGGTATTACTAAATGTATATTATGTATGTATAATATTATGTACAATATGTACTGCCTATTCACAGGAAAGCGCCATCAAAACGACATAAGAACTGTTTGCCAAAATTTCAAACGTGCAAAGATTTTTGGTTGAGACTAACCCAACATAATATTAATTATTTAGTTAGCATTACTGGACACAATGAATACAAATTTGCTGAAAATATTTCATGACCTTTGGAATTTAATTCAGACTCCGGAGCTACGAAAACTATTCAACCAAAGTGCTGTACTTATACGAATCTAAAATCTATAATCAATCATTTCCAATAATATTATCTAATTTCTCTCTCCCAGATTAGAAATAAATGTGAACTCAGAAATAAGATAAATGCTTACGCTCGTCGATCCATCTTCACGTTCATTATTCCGACAACTCCTCACACGAAGGCGCCAGCATCTCTTACCTGCACGAAAAAATTACAACCGTTATTATATCATTAATGCTATAAATTACACGATTTAAAACATTATGTCAAGTCTCCGTCAATATTAAGTTGATCTCAGCAATATTGTGCCGAGTCTCAGCCAATTTGTGTTCAGTTTCAACAATATTCTTTTGAGATTCAACAATATTTTTTTTTGTTTCAACAATATTAAGTTGAGATTCAACAATATCGTTTTCAGTTTTAACAATATTGTGTTCGGATTCAAAAATATCATGTTGAGTGTCAACAATATTGTGTTGAATTGCAACAATATTATGTTGAGTCTCAACAATATTATGTTGTCTCAACAATATTATGTTGAGTCGCAACAATATAATGTTGAGTCTAAACCAATATTGCATTAAGTTTTAACAATATTGTGTTCTGTTTCAACAATATTGCGCTGCGTCGAAATTAATGGTATGTTGTCTCAATAAATACTATGTCGAGTTTCATTATTTTGTATCAAGTAACTAAACTAGCTTGATGATTAACACTGACTTGATGCATTCCGGCACGTGGAGGTTACATTTGAGGTATTCCGAGTAAAATAATTATATTGGTGATCGATATTCAAACTCACATGCAACATCAAACTTACACAACTAGATTACATTAAAAGAATAAAGGTCAAGAAATATCCAAGGCCAATAATTTTCCAGTAGAATCTTTCTTCTAAGGTCGATGGCTGACATTACCTCACTGTTCAACACGCATGTTGAAAAAGTAATGATAATTAAAAAAATAAATTCAAAATCTAAAATAAAAAAAATTGAAGTTAGTAATTCGAGGGCGTGTCCACAATCTGAAGCTGAACAAGTTATGAAATTATAGATATTGATAAGCATAATAAAGAGGTAAATGGGATGTTAAATTAAGGTTCAAAAATCAATTTTTAAGAGTTTGGCCAATGTCACAGGCAATAGTTTCCCAGTGAAAAACATCAGAGCAAACTTAAAAAAGAAGACCACTTAATCTTTCGGTAGAATTAACCTGCCTTGATTGGTCAACCTGCTATACTCATTCCGCAGAACCTAATGAACTACCTGCTAGAATATATATAGAGTCTTTAGGTATAATTCTAATAGAGTATCTGGTAGAATATTTGATGAAATCACAAAATTGCTGAGAGAAAATCTCTCCCAGCAATGCCGAGTTCATCAGCTGATCATCTACAGATTTAATATTCATCAAGCAACAAGTGATTTGCATGACATGAATCAATACTGACAACATCTGGAATCTTCACAGAGCATTTTGTGGCTAATTCAGACTAAACCAATTAACTGTCGAACAACTGGCGCCAGCGAACTGAACTACAAAACTCAGAGTTGCCTTCAATAAATACCAAATTAATATAGAGCATCAGCGCGTGTACTTATAATAGGCAAATGGAGGGATTTTTAGAACTGAAATAATACGGAATTGATCAAAATAGAAAGCATGAGTGCTTGGGTGTTGAGATATCCGAAGCAATAGACCATGGAACAACAAACTTGGAAAGTTTTATACATTTGCATGACATTAATTTTCAAGAAAAGCGACTTGCATGAAGTATCATGAAGCTTGATGCAAATGTTGCGTTAGCGATGCAGTGAAGCGCTCAGCAAAAATTATGAAGTTGCACAGGCTTGAAAAACGCATAATTTCCATCCATTTTGAGTCAAGCTAATTAAAGCTGCAGAAGCAAAATAAGTTGCAAAAGGATCTAAAAATTATTAGATAACCTAACGTTTTTAACTGCTTTGGATCGAGCAAATGTACAAGCTTAGTTTTTTGCTCAACTATTAGCCTATGGATGCATTAACTTTCGTCAAAGTTATTCTTAAGAAAAGGCCTGCATGGTGACGGGCGACAGAGTCAGTAAACAATCTATATAAGAATATCGTAGTATATGACCAATTGAATCAATCAATTGCATGGTCATATTCTTCGCTGTAGAGACCATATTCAACTTTCGTCTAACAACGATGTACAGTAGATTAATTTAAGCACGAAGTGCCTAATATCAACGCAATACAATGGATTAATTAATATGAGACAAGAAGTGTATAATATCAACGATGTACCATAGACTAATATGAGACACAAGTTCCTAATGAACGCAAAGCAATATATTAATATGAGACTCAAGTGTATAAATTTAAACGATGTACAATAGATTAATATGAGAAACAAAGTGCCTAACATCAACGCCATAAAATAGAATAATATGAAACACCAAATGTCTAATATCAAACGGATACAATAGCCTAATTTGGGACAGTGTTTGCAAGCGCTGCAATATCGAAATGCTGTGCATTTCTCGTGCAATACTTATTATGGAAAACACATGAAGCCACCATACAGATAAATGAGATTGGTTTCAATTTCGATTATTAAATTAGTAGGTCGGCGTTGAATGACAATGATCAGTAGATAATGCGTCAGGTAAAGATAACGTATGTTGGTAGTAAGTGTACACGTGTAAATGTTATTCTGAAGCATGCCACTGAAAGCATGCCACCAGGGTTACTTCTTCTGAAGCATGCCACCAGGGTTACCAGGGTTAATTCTGAAGCATGCCACCAGGGTTACCAGGGTTACTTCTGAAGCATGCCACCAGGGTTACCAGGGTTACTTCTGAAGCATGTCACCAGGGTTACTATCATTCTAGCCACATTTCGAAACATAATGTAAGATTTCGAGCTAGCCTGTCCAGCTACTTACGCACAATTTGGTAGTCCCGAAATAAAAGACTTATACAACTTCTTCCGCAGTGAACAGTAATAGCTAGCTAATAATGCGGGAATAAAATCATAGAAGGCTTGTTTGGATACACTTTGAAAAGCATTTGAACATTTGAAGCACTAATTTGCTCATTTTAAGTAATGAAGAATTATACAACTCGCTCAAAATACTTGACGCAGCTTGAAAATGAATACATTACAAAACTATTGAAATTTTACGTGTCAAGGTTGTAATCTGATTATTTAGTCCAATTCTAGCGCAATATAAGGAAAAATTTCACAATCACCTCAAAATAAGAGACTTATAATCTCATATATACGACCTCATAATATGACCCAGTGAATAATAATTTATAGTAAAATAGGTTCAAGAATTACAGCTTAATCCAAAATGTGAAGGTGAGTCGGAGTGAAATGAAGCCTCGGTTAAAGGGTGTGGTTGGGCTGGATTGCACTCAATAAGCGGCCATGGTAATAAACAAGACACTTTGAATGACTTACTGATTCTAGAAGCCCATTTCGGTAATGGTATCGACACCTCATCATTATAAATCAGCACTAAGTTAGTGCATTAGTGCGCTCTTCAGATCTAGTGAATTTCGAACAAAGATCCATCAAGCAATTTTCGATCCTTATTATGGAGCTCAAGTCAACCTGACAATAAATTGCGCGCTCTTAATAGCTCGAGTTCTCGTACTATCCATCAGCTCGTACCTCTGGCTACTCCTGACATAAATTTATGCATGTAAAAAATTTATGCATGTAAAAGTTCAGAAAACTTGGCAGAGTGAAACTTGAAATAAATACTCCGTTGAGACTATTGATACAAACTTTTGATTCTGAATGAAATCTGAATTTCAGACTTGTCTAATTTTCAATATTTCATAACAGAACATATAATATTTGAAATCATAGCCATATATATAAGCGGGAATATCCCAGGAGCCTGTTCAGATCAGACTACATGTATGGTTTATTCATGAGCAAAATCAGCACTGTCACCAGGTTTCATCACAATTTTTCCGAAATGCAATCATGGAACATTCGGAATCGTTGAAGTTCATCGCTGCACCTACATTAGGATAATAGGTAACCAGTTTCTGCAATTTTATTCAGCATCATTGTTAAGCTATTGCACTTAAAACGTAAGTAGCAAAGTCGAAATTAAAGGCCGGTTTATGGAAGGCACTGACTGGCCCTTTGTGATTCAAGCGAACATTTCAATAGAGAATAACCACTGACGACTAGCGACGGGCTTAAGCGTAGTACCAATTAACGTAAAGGAGTGAGTACGCCGGTAGGGCAATAATAAAAGAATTTACTTGCCAAAATAGTGGCAGTGTTCTGCACATGATTAACGGGCAGTTGAGTTAGTGCTAGGCATTTGCAGCGCACGCTAGACGGCTAATCTAGATAAGGTCTCGTTATGGGACCGTGTGCAGACATTCGGACGTGTGCAGACATTTGGACGTGTGCAGACATTCGGACGTGTGCAGACATTTGGACGTGTGCAGACATTCGAACGTGTGCAGGCATTTGGACGGGTGCAGACATTTGAACGTGCGCAGACATTCGGACGTGTGCAGACATTAGAACGTGTACAGACATTTGAACGTGTACAGACATTTGAACGTGTGCAGACATTTGAACGTGTGCAGACATTTGAACGTGTGCAGACATTTGAACGTGTGCAGACATTTGAACGTGCGTAGCATTTTCCAGCCTGAGTTACACTATAACGATCATACGTGTATGGTGGAGTTATCAATCCGTGCATTACACGAGCGTTTACAGCTTAATGAAAGTGAAAGTCTACAATTATTTTACCGCATCACGCTGTACTTCTGAAATAATAGCCAATTAGAAGAATGATTGTTTCACGACGCCTAATATTTTAATTTCAGTATAAATGATCGCGTGTACGAGTTACATACTATTTGGCTTTATTGTGACTTGAAACCGGCAATACAGAACCGCGAAAAAAAGGATAGGATATGGCCGAAATTTAATCATCATTCTAGAAATAGCAAATTTGTGACAAATTCGATTCACGCTTTCGTGCTCCAGCTTTTTTGTAACAGTGGAGCAAACAAATATCTCTTTGCATTTAAAAAAATAACATGCGCAGCAAAATGTATCATAAATACCACTTGATTATTCCATTACCTAATTTTTTATTTACTGGAGATCGCGATTAGAAAGGCTGAAAAGAAGGTCAATATATATGATTAAAAATGCCATCGGCCATTAATGACTTCCAGAAAATAATGGAGGCAGATAGGCCTCCTCTATTTTTAACGATAACATATCAGATAAAGTGTTTTATTTTGAAAATAATTGTGATATTTTAGGAGTCAAAAATGGGAGGTTTCATATAAACTTAAACTCATTCAAAAGACTTAACTATTTTCTAGGTTAGGTATGCTCTCAAAGCGTAAAGGCAATCGGAGAAGCCGTATAACATATTCGTCTCAGCAACCAGTTCTGAAACGGCGCCGTCATTTATCGACGGTTCAACTTAACGAGTTTTCAGAAAGCGAAGAGAGCGGCTAGCAGTAAAATAAAAATAAAAAGATTGCATTAGGGAAATATGAAATATGAATTGTGAAAGGCCCTCTGTTGCATTCCTCTTGTCTGAGCTGTAAAGGCCTTTAAGAAATTTAAGGTGGAAGCTGTTTGCATTTTGATAATGTGATTTACTCTAACGGTTAATGAAAGAAAAATTGGATGAACCACACACTGGCTGACGGTGAATATTCTTCAATGCAATTTATTCTAGGAATAGTTTGATCTTATAAACAGAAGCGAGGGAACAACAAGTGAACTGTAAAAAAAGGAATTAGGAACGAAGATTAAATCGTGAAATAAATATGAATTCTCATCCGAGCAAGATAAATCGCACTAACTGAGCCTCTCTGATTAACAATCAGAAGAAAAAACTATTGATGATCACAGTAATCTCGAACTGATCTAAATTATAGTTAAAGAGTAAATAGCGCCATAAGTAAAAATAAATAGCGTTAAGATGGATAGCGTAAAGATAGCGTAAAGATAAATAGCGTGAAGATAAATAGCGTTAGAATAAATAGCGTGAAGATAAATAGGGTTAAGATAAATAGGGTTAAGATAAATAGCGTTAAGATAAATAGCGCTAAGATAAATAACGTTAAGATAAATTGCGTTAAGAAAAATAGCGCTAAGATAAATAGCGTTATGATAAATAGCGCTAAGATAAATAGCGTTAAAATAAATAGCGTAAGGATAAATTACGGCTCATAAATTAAGATAAAATGGAAATAAATTCATCATGGAAGCCAGGAATCACAAAACTTAGATGCTAACTTCAAGCCTGAAGCTTAGAGGCNATGCAGCAGCATTTGTTGCCTAGCTGGCTGAATGCAGCAGCATTTGTTGCCTAGCTGGCAGAATGCAGCAGCATTTGTTGCCTAGCTGGCAGAATGCAGCAGCATTTGTTGCCTAGCTGGCTGAATGCAGCAGCATTTGTTGCCTAGCTGGCAGAATGCAGTAGCATTTGTTGCCTAGCTGGCAGAATGCCGCAGCATTTGTTGCCTAGCTGGCTGAATGCAGCAGCATTTGTTGCCTAGCTGGCAGAATGCAGTAGCATTTGTTGCCTAGCTGGCAGAATGCCGCAGCATTTGTTGCCTAGCTGGCTGAATGCAGCAGCATTTGTTGCCTAGCTGCAGAATGCAGCAGCATTTGTTGCCTAGCCGGCAGAATGCAGCAGCATTTGTTGCCTAGCTGGCAGAATGCAGCAGCATTTGTTGCCTAGATGGCGGAGTGCAGCAGCATTAGTTTCCTAGATGATAGAGTGCAGTAGCATTGATTATTATTGTTGCCTAGATATCATAGTACAGTAGCATTTATTGCCTAGATGATTAAGTGCAGTAGCATTTATTATTACTGTTGCCTAGATGGCGAAGTACTGCACTTAACGGTCTAGGCATTTATTACCTAGATCGTTACGCGCAGAAACATTTATTATTATTGTTGCCCAGGTAGAAGAGAAACATCGATGGATGCAGCGAGATGTGGTGAGCCTCATCCGGCTGGTCAATAAAAATATTCCTGCTTTTAATGAGGTTCCAGCGAATGAGCGTCTGCGTGGATGCGTCCAACTTTCCTTTGCTGTTATACGAGGCAATAATGCAGCGGCCGGGGATTTGTTTTTTGTTCATTTGATGTTTAGATTAAATAATTCAAAGAGCTGTGTGGGCTCTTAAAGCGCATTTGATCAAGTTAAGTGAGGAATTGGATGCCTAGTTGGATAAAAGAATAAATTAGGCTCTCAACACGTCAGTTGCATTGCCTTGTAAATACATTGATGCAAGTAAAAAACTCTTAATAAATGAGTGTAAATAACTAGCTTACTCTCGACGTTTGTCAGATAAATGTGGTCTTTCATTCAAGATAATATTAGCGAATTAACTCAACTTCTGCATGTTCACAATAATTTCAATGAACTCAGCTAGCGTTCGGTTGGAGCGTTCGTTGTATGAAAAGCGCAGTGGCTAATTAGAGTCCAGCGACCAGACGCGAAGTGAAGCCAATGATTCCAGCAGTGCAGCCTGCCGAGCAGTTCACATATCAAAATTTGTAAAATTTTCAGAGCGCGTGTGGAAGTGTCGAGTAAGTTTGACGAAACACAAATTAACGTCTACTTTTATCTATATATTGTCGATAAAAAATCCTTATAAATTTGCCTACACGATATAATGGCTGGTCAGGGCGATAACCTCGTGCCTAACATGCATTGAGCTTTTAATGAAGTAACATGATGTGCCAAATAATATTAATGCTAATTATAGTAATGCTTGATTTTAATGCGTAATATGCATTAAACTTTTAAACGAAGTAGCTTAATATTCTTAACAATATCAATGTTCAGTATTAATTCCTAATATGTATTAATCTTCTAACGAAGTAGCTTAATATATTTACTAATAAGAGTAATGCTCGTTATATTAATGCTGAATGTGTGTTAAGAATGAGTCTTGTCTGAGGAATAAAGTAAGAGGTCACTGAGTGCACCTCCACTGACGCAGGAATGGCACTCCATCAGGCCGAGGCTTCCTTTAACTCGACGTAAAATAAATCTGGACGGCGCGTGACTGATCACCGTACAGCCAGGATCCGCACTTTTACTTTCATAGCAAAATATAGACAATTTTCACTCCACTATATAACATACAGGAAATACTGAATATAAAAGAATCTTTAATGCTGTTCCGGGGAGAAAGTGCAAATTCATATTGTTGTTAACGGTGTTCCAACTTTATTTGCATTTGCTCTTGTCAATGGGTTGCGAATCATAGATAATTTTTCACTGTACTCTGAGTTTAACACTAGACCATAGTCTATAGAGATATAGAATTCTTAGCTCGTACAAGCTTCAAAAGTTCTAGAAAAACAGCATATCAGTTCGGCGCGTGGCGCATGTAAACGAAAAACATAAATTCAATAAAATGTTCTCTCTGTAAATTGAACAACTT
The DNA here is from genome assembly GCF_000764305.2 of Hyalella azteca. Lineage (NCBI taxonomy): Eukaryota > Metazoa > Arthropoda > Malacostraca > Amphipoda > Hyalellidae > Hyalella > Hyalella azteca. The sequence continues at coordinate 118,286 of NW_025935823.1, read as the reverse complement.
ATCTAATTATGAATGTTAGGCGTTCTATAATAATTAAACTTTTACTAAAAATTAAACACTAAATCATCACAATTAATAACGGCTCCATAAAAAATTTTTCATTCTAAATGCTAACAAAAATTTAACGCTGCTAAATAATATAAGTAAATAATATCATCATAGAATGATAACAGCTTAAGTAATGATGGCAATTATGACGACAACAGCGTTTGTTTTCGGTGCTCCTCAGCGCGGAGATAGAAAGTGCGGCTAAATATGAGCGGCCTGTAGGCCTCCAGTGCAGCGGCCGTGGTTTGTTTCCGGCAGCGGCAAGCAGTGGTTAATATAAGTTATAAAATTACATATATATTATATAATGTATATAGAAAAACTTAAATTCACTTATATTATAACTTATATTATACTTATGTGTATAATATAACTTATAAAATAAGTATAAAACCAGTTATAAAACTGGTTTTAGGTTCTGAAATTCCGCGCTTAAATTTATGCTCGATGACAGCAAGCAAGAGGCGCTAATTTGATGATATAGTTGAATCACAAACAGGCTGCTGAACCGCAAACTCTTCCTCGTATTTTGTAATTCATGCTTACATAAAATCGCTCCCAGACTAAGAAAAAATGATCAAATTAAATGAATCATTTGCGCAAAAATCTGTTTGTGAAAACACATTTTATAAATTATTTCATATATATACCTACTGTTTTGTACTCTACTTCAAATGCAAAAAATCACTTCAGAGTGAAGAAATGGTGCACTTTTCCGAGACATCATACAAGTAAAAAAAATTCGACAGGCAAATGAATTGTAAATAAACCCTGGGCCAAGTTGAAGAACGGTAATACTTAGCAGCATAAAAACGAAACACTTTTTTCCCACCGACAATGCCCAGCAAGAAGAGAGCTGCGTATCCTGTTGGGCAAAAAGTGCGCGTCTGATGATTTCGAGTGCTGCGGAACGGCGCATTTTTGCGGCAGATCCACGGGCCTGATGCGGTCGTCGAGAGAGCAAAGATGCATCATTTTTCTCGCTATATTCTGCCATGAGGTGGCTTTTTGGTCGCCCTCCGGCCACATTACGACGGATTATTCTCGTAGTTTGCGGACAATGGCTCTCACCCGGCAAGAGAGGCGGCAGTTTGCGTAGAGTTTCGTGAGGCTCGTAACTTCAATTTGCGGTGCCACGAACACATGACCTGTCCGGCCGAGGCTAACAACCTGCGTGAAGAGGCAGCTGGATGATCATGGTGTAGCAGCGGTCACCATTACTGCGGTAACAGGCTTTATGTCACCAGCTGCCGCGTATTTTGCTATCCAGCTTCTATGGACCGCATTTCTCGCCTGACTAAATCCATCGGCAGCTCCAGATTTGCCGATAAATATTTCCTACTGTGAATTTTACGAGGCAGTGGGCGAAGATAGTAGATGATAAATTGCTGGTACAATATTTCGGCTCTGGAGTCATTGAATCGGCTAGTCACTGCAGCCAGTCTAGTGACACATGTCACTGCAGCCAGTCTAGTGACACATGTCACTGCAGCCAGTCTAGTGACACATGTCACTGCAGCCAGTCTAGTGACACATGTCACACTTCATAAACAATTGTTGAAATTGTAATGCACCTGTAACACTAGAGTTGCAGCATCAGCGTCAGGATATTTGAGACTAAATGACTAGGAGTAACTCATGAAAAGAAAGAAAATTTTCCGTAGCATTTCAAAAGCGTTTGCACTCATAAGAATTTGTTTTGCCAAAACATTTTGCATTCATATGTATTTTCATCGCAAAACGTTCACATTTGTATGTATTTACATCTCCAAAACATCTGCGTATGCATAGGAATTGCAAAAAATTTGGCGCATGTATTTGAATTTAAATAGCGCATGAATTATTCATAAGTATTCGTACTCGAATTTCAGTTTGGACACGAGTTGCGCTAATTTCAGTTGAGCTCTAAAACATTTGTCCCAACACATAGTCCCTAAAATGCAGAAATTACGCAGAACATAGTATGAAATCTCATCACACTGATTCCAAATCACTTCACTCGGATAACCAAATTGAAATGTTGGCTCGCGCAGATGAAGAAGTTAGGCGCAAGTGGGGCTTCATTTTCAATCTGGAAGTCTATGCCTCGTGGTTAGGACGAGGGCAAGTTTTTTCATTTGGGCAATGCCTGCCCCAGGAAGTTTTGCAGGTTTATTGGCATGAAAATCCAGAAGAACATTAGTCGAGAGTTCGGCCGGCATCGTATGGCTGCTGCCAGCCAAAGTCTTGGGCATTTTTCATGGCCCAAACTTAGGAGAGTTTTCCGGGCGGAACGTTTTTCTTCCAATGCTTACGGGAACGCAAAAATGGAAATAACAAACTTGAGTTCAGAACTTCGGTTCAATTTCTAGTAAAAAAATAATTGTTGGAACCTTTTGTTGAGCGGCGCGAGAACAAAATTTTCTCAACTTGAAAATCTCAATTAATAAATTATAGTTGGTATTCGGGAAAACGAGATAAACAATGAAGTGCATAAAAACATTCATATGGCGAAAGCAGTTTGCGATTTTGTAGAATAGTGGCAGGGATTCTTTTCATTAAAATAATCACATAAGCTAGCGTTTCAAGTCATTTACTTTCATTTCAACTTCAAATAAATAAATCTGTGATCTACAATTTCAACGTTATTCTATTGTAAGTAAACTTCAATTAACTAAAGCTCAATAATAAGATTCTGACAATTCGTTAAGAAACTCTCAGCATCATAGAATAAATTAGACATAAGTAACTTTACGCTATGCAGGGAAGCTGTCGCTATATACCGGCAAATTGCCGTCGTGGCGGAACAGAAATCCGCGGCTTAAAATCCTATAGGATAAAAGCTTTCCGGTTCGACGGGAGATTTATCTCTCTCTCTCTTCACGCGAGATATATTTGCAAGCAACACGACACTAAATGATAGACTCGCACCCAAGCAACTTACCATGAATGTGATGAACAATACCGTTCAACACTTTGCTACAATAATACGAATACAACAGCGTTGTAGTTTATTTTTGAAATAGCAAAAATGAAAAACAATCTATGAATGAAAAACAATCTCTGCAGGAAACATGCTTTAACTTTCAAAAAATGCTCTCAAAATACGGTAGAATATAGATTATATCCAAGAAAGGTAATTAAATTTATGAGATATAATTTTTTAACTCAAATCTTTCCTGGACGAAATTTTTGTGTCAATGTGATCCTATCCACTTACCCACTGAAAGATCCCTAATGTGATCCTTGTACCTTAATGTGATCCTTCCCCATATTTGTGTAGCTAAAACCAAGAAATTATGCCGGGCGTTGGTTCAGTAACGCGCGCGCAATTGGCGATCTAAAAATTCTATTTCATATTGAATACTTTATCAAAATATCTTAATTCCCATATTTATCTCTAATTTGTGTCAGAAGCACAATTTCGGAAGTACGTATAGCAGCCACCAACTATATAACATTTACCCACGAGTATATCCAATATTTAACTATTGCAACAAAATGTGTGACGATGTAGATTTAATCAAGATAAATAAATAAGACAACGTGTCACTGTGTGAATGAAGACATGAATGCTTAAAAGCCCGGTACCACGTACAGCAATGTTGCATTTTACCTGGTCCAATAAGCGCTCGCACGTTGCGCCCATGCATGGTATCCGTGCTACCATGAATTCGACTGAAGGCTAATGGAAAAACTTCGCCCCCCCCCCCCAAAAAAAACAGTGGATTCATCTATCGGTTAATCTAATCCACTCAGAATGTTTTTGGGTCATATTGTTCAAATAGTGACAATTTCTGTAAATAGCGCTGATCGACATGCCCTTTTGCCGAGACAAACTGGGACTGAATGACAACAGGCAAAAATACATCGTTATTTGGACAAAATATCTCATTCTCTCTCTGTGTGTACCCATATCGTACAAAGAATTAAAACTATGCAACTGTGCAAACTTCGAATAATTATTTTCATTGTTTGAAAATTGTCTCGCAAAGGGCCACGCATATATATATTACAGTCTTGCTAACTCATCCAACATTTCCATCTATCCAACAATTCCAGCTCACCTACTGTACATTTCAAGCTTACCAACAGTTCCAGCTCACTCACATTACCAGATTACTTACATTTCCAGCTCATCCATGTTTCCGGTTCACCCACATTTCCAGCTCACTTACATTTCCAGCTCACTTACATTTCCAGCTTACTTACATTTCCAGCTCATCCATGTTTCCGGTTCACCCAAGCTCAAACAGAATATTCCTCTCGTACGCTTGTGACGAGTGCGTTAAAATAATGAGTGTTGGGAATCCTTCCACTTGAAGCCCTGCATACGTCACTCTAGGAATAAAAATAACGGAACAGGTATAATTGACTACACTATTATTATATTGTGCATATACCAATGAGACATATATAATATGATAAAATTTGAGTCATTCTAGTACAAATAGTTCATCATTTTCTTACGTAATACCAAAATATCAAATTTAATCACCTCATCATTTTTTTACTGAAATATTTAACATCCAGATTGCTGATCATGAATAATATAATTCAAGAATTTCAAGTGTTGATGCATTTGTAACGCGCTCTTCTTAATACAAAAACTTTGGTCGAGGCATTCAAGCTTAAATTATATAGAAGATGCGTCTATAAAATTGCATGAAATCCGTAAGACCTTCAGGTCAAGAAGGAATGAAATGAAGAGACTGCACAGCAATATCATTCAAAACATTTTACAAACTTACAATAAAATTCTGCATAAGCGGCTAAAAAATAACAATAAAGTTTTATTTTTGAGAAAAAACTGATATAAAAGGAATTCATTCACTCTATAAATACAATGAATTACAAAAACTTCATTATATCAGCTTATCATTAATTCCTCCCGCGGACAGCAGCTAAGATTGCGCGTCCTAAGCAAATAAATCCCCGAACCAAAAATTATAGAACGGATTATCAGTTATCTAGCATTTATCACTGAACGAGGACTAAATATGCAGCCAAGTCAGCGACTAGGTGAGAAAGGTGGACAAGCAGCGGAGACGAGGTGCAAAATTGTTGTGGGAACAGCGACGTTTCGTAGCCAGAAACGAGCACACGAATATTCGCACATTTTACGGTGTTACGAGCGTAGCACATTTCCCGCCATCAACATTAAAGTCTTAAGGATAATGAGGCAGCGCCGGTATATCTATGGGACACGCACATCTGCCTCGACCTCTTCTGAGAGTCGTAGGCTGTAGCAGCTGAGAAGCACAATGCGTGGAAGGAAGTGATTCTTCATTTAATTTCCACAATGAAATCAAACCAGTTATGACAGGCTAGAAAAACACTAGATTTGATCTCTTAATTAGTGATAAATTTCAATCAAGGTCATAGTCACTGTAGTACTACAACTTTTTGTTTAAGAAGACAATAAAAAAATTAAATCCTCACCCACATCCTAGCTCATTCAATAAAGTTAATCAATACCTCTTCTACAGTTGTATAAATAATTTTGAATACTGTTAAATAAATGATTTTCTATTCTCATACAGACGACGAACCAATTCACGAGCCAATGTTGCTCGTCGCTAATACGAGTGTTATGCAGTAGCAGCAGCAGCATGATAAATTCTCCAAAAATATCAAAATGTAAAAAAAGTTAGTTCACAGCAGTACCTTTCAAATTTCGACACGCTAACAAATATTGCGTGCAATATCAGCCAAACTTCGCAGGATCGACTGGCCGAGGCAGGTCGTGATGTTTGTGGCATGTGCACAAACTGCCAACTCGGCAGTTGACGCGAGCCATGTTTACAAACTGCGCGCACCGACGACGCCATAAATTCTGAGTTCATGAGTAGCTTATATACGACGTTTACGCCCACCCGACAACGTATATTTTGTTCTTAACGAAGTAGAGAAGTCCAACATAACATCGTGAACTTGAATAGGTAGGCAAAGTTCTGTCAATTTATAATGCAATAGGAGGAGTTTCGATAAAAAGTTTCCATTAATAGGGGCATTTATGATGAGCGTACAACCTCACATTTCATTGGAATACATTAAATAGTTAAATCTTAGTACATGTACGAAAAAAGAACACGAACAATGATATTGCGATGATTTTCAGCATTTCGCATAATACACAAGAATATCAATTTGAATAAGCACAGTAGTTTTCAATCCATTATTAGTTGAAATAATTCATAGGTATGAGCCAACTTAAACCACTCTGCATACATATACTTGCAATGTTGGCTGAAAAGTTAGAAGCATATGCTCCATTTTGAGAAGCCAAAGAGCGAGCATTCTCATAATAGCAAAGACCTCATAAGGCTTTGGTCTTACTGCTTTTATTGGCTTACGGATATGAAATATAATGGCTTATGAAATAGAAGCAAATACATGTCCAAACACACCGCCACAGGCAGGCTTTATACGGACTAAAGACTTGGCGACTGCATTGTTTACATTGAGAACTTTATGGCATAAAAACAGGCAAGCAACCTTAAAATTTAAACATATATCTAGTGAAGCATCGAATGAGAAAGTATTATTAATACCAACTACAGATTTCAGACAAAGAAGTCACGTTTATCTTGCTATTTATGCTCCATAATAATAATAGCAGAGGAACCTGACAGAAATTAAGAGCTATAAAATGAATTATTCTTCGGCTTACAAAAGACTAAGTAATAAATGTTCATCTGGAAGCTTCATAGCACAACTCCGTGATGCAAGAGAGAGACATTTTGACATGCATTGAGATCATCAATTTCCCGAGCAATTTCGAGCATCAAGCTTCATTACTGCGACTGGCTCGTAAAAATGCACGTAAGAAGCAAACTTAGGAAGTTGATATGAACCTGCAAGGAATCTTCATTAAGTATACAGAAGACCTGTGCATATACGAGCCTTCATACATAATCAGGCGCCACATCAGTGTCTTCTCCCACTATTTTGGCAATGATAGCGACAAATTATACGTTATTGCTACTTACAGAACAACTAACATTTCTTGACGTTAAATAAATAAAAACAATGATGAGGGGCCATTATATTATGGATGAACTATGCGGTAGTTACATCGTGAGCCATTCGCCAGGTAAAAAGTGTATTTAGTAAGGAAGTTAAGATGGAGAAGTGCAGAGATCAATTCGATCAACAACCATGATCAACAGATCGTATAAAGGAAGGAGTTCCATTCAAACAGCAAATATGAAATCCTAATTTATAAATAATCGGCATGGTGAAGTGTTATTCTCAGTGAAGACTGTATGATAGTAGTGCAGGGTGGTGATGAAAATCTGCAGAATGTGATTATAATACAATTAAGTCCGAGTATCATTTATGCACTTATTCATAGATTTGAATAAGTGCAATGATAGTGTAGGTCAGAGTGCAGCTATGATGCTAATGCAGATCTGCGAATAAGGCGAGGGTGAAGATCTCATCGTTACTCTAATCACTAATCGTAGCAAGCACTGTAGTTACAGGAGTATTAAGATCCAATTCACTCGAATAAAGGGAGAACTTTTTAATGAGATCGCCTGGCCGGATTTGCATGCTCTAACGAGCGATGTTTTAATAGCAGGAATTCGATAGGATCCGGGAGAGGGATTAAACGCATGGCGGGTCAGCTTGTATGTGGTTGGCAACCGAAATTATAATATCGAATAAATGTGGAAATTTAAAACTGAGCTATAGTTAACCCTAATCTTTGACTTAATGGTACTGTGATAGTTCCGTGCCGCAACAATTTTCTGACAGTGAAGGTTTTAGTTCAAAATATGTGTCCACATAAGACGAAAAAGAGTTTGAGCAGTAAAGATTCAGCTATAAATAAGAAATATTCACAAAATATTTCATACGAAACATTAAGACTTTAAAACATTCACATGCATGACTTTCAGCTCTGGCACAATCAATCTAAATTGAGCAATGATTTCGAAAAAAATCACAACATTATAAACCATAAAATTTAATTCAATAAATTTAACTTTCTATTGATGATTGACGTTTTCTGAATTAAACAAGCATTGAAATTTAAAAAAAACATGAAATGTCGAGGATCTGGAGATAACTGACGAATTTTCTTGCCCGATGGTGGTTAACTTGTGGGATTAATATTGATTATATAGCATGAGTAACCACTAACCAGATGAATAGAGAAAGGCGCTCCCACAAGTCAAAATGGATATTGCGGACTAAAAATTTGATTGTACAAATTAGTCTATAAATATTAAGTAAATTATCCAGAAAATATTTTATAAATCAAGACACGTCAAATTAATACAAATTTTAGGTCATTGCCAAATTATGTCTATTTTAAACAAAGAATTTTAATTTCTGAGCCAGAATTCGAACGTCTAGCTCAGTTAAGCGGAAAAAGTACGAATAAAATGGGCGTTTGTCTTACCCCCCGGAATTGACGGTCTACATTTTTAAAGTGCCTAATGAGATCCAGAGTTTATTTCAAATGTTCGGTCATCGTAAAAATCTTTGATATAAATTTTTTAGTTTCACCTAAATTGAGATCGTTGATCTATAACCGAGTTGGTAATAGACAATTATTTTTCAGGATTGCAGGACTCTTCAACTGCAGTCTATTAATTTGTTAACAGCAAAAAATTTCGATATTGTTCGTTACTTCGATTTCTGGATGTTACATGCCACAAAGCCAACAAACGAAAAAGAATTGCAATTCTGGACAGAAAATCAAAGAGAGGATACAACAAAAATCAACGAGATGGTTTTAATTGCACTCATGGTTTTCACAGCTTATGAAAGCCTTAGCAAGTCGATAAGTTTAGAGCTTTGATTGCGAATTTTCTAACCACTAAGGCGTTTTTGCCTTGCACATTTCCTTATCAAGCGTCTTTCACCCTCTACCGCCGTATGTCACTCTCCGGGAACATAATTTTCAACTTAAATTATACGTTTGTACGCAACAGAGAACATTTTAAAGTTGTCGCATTTTGCGCTCACTAGAACGTATACTTTTTGGGAAGTAGGCTTGTGACAATATTGCTTCGGTTATTCGTGTCAGGCGGTAGAGGGTTAAGAACGGACCAACAGCAAGGCTTTGCTTGGGTCCAAGTGAGTGCCCTCCAAGCAAACAAGGTTTGAAATTGAGCAGCTCAGTTTAATTTCAACGAGCTATAATTTGAGTCTGGATTAAGGAGTGGTGGCAACATCTACAAGCTAAGGGCTATGAATTATCACTTGGTTTGTGTTGCGATGAGAAGTATCATCTGTGAACTCACTCTCGCGAAAACGAAAGGATACCATTCGACAAAAGGAAAATAACTTTTTGAATTGTTACTTGGTTAACTTTTTTACAACAATCTTAATGAATTGAAAGAGTTCAAATGATAATAGGATATTAATTAACTAATGCCGTTTTAAAAAAGAGTGACTTGACCGAATGAAAGTAATTTAAAACAATTCGAATTTTGACCTCTTCCAGCATTTGTGAACAGCGCCTGCACTCGTCCTCTTTACGCGACCCAGAAGCCCAGGTGTCCCTTCAGCACAAGTCATAAAACAGGCAACGCAAACTCATGGAAAAAACGTGCACGAGAATCTTAAAGAAGTAGTGTGGGTTTCTTCTAAGAGACGTAGTGAGGCCCATGAGCTCCGTAATGCTAAGAGTTTCGCGAGAGATGCGCATAAAACTGAACTAAATCTCGGATACTGCTCTGATAAATTCCATTTTGCGCCGCAAAATTACACTTAGGGAGCAGATAGGTAAGATGTCCTCAATGCTGCAGAAAATTAGGTTTATTTCGTCTGGGCTTTATATTAGACAGTAATAATAAAATCTGAATAACTCCTAGCCAGAAATTCATAACTAAAATTTTTTTACAGAAGAAATTCAATGGCTTGTCATCTTTATATTATTAAAACTTTTTAAGGATGTATATTTTTCTCTCATATATAATGGCTAAGGGAATAGTTTTGAACCGAGCACCGCTATATAGCTAAGAACTCGCCAGACAACAATGAGGCGTCTCTGCTTAATAAAACAAATAAGGAAACAGTAAAATTTATTTATAAACATGGCTTTCCGATTCAAATATTGAAAATATTCAACTCATATATAAGCTTAATTCACAATAATAACTATAGAGCTCGTAAAAACTAAAAAATAAAACTTTGGGAAAGTAAAGTAGCTCATTAGTGAATCTGAAATTGAGTCGTAAAATGAAGTCATAAAAACGCCTACGAACACTAAACACAGACTTCCATACATATAAACAAAATTACTTCTGGAACTTTTTTTTTGTATCATTACAGCTGAGCTCCCAGAGGCAATATAGCATTGCCGCGCAAGTCACGGCCGGCGCTGCGGCTCGTAAAAAATTTGCGAGCCTGCAATAATGCGAATAATGATGACGCAATTTATGTTACCTAATCTCAAGCTTAAATAAAAGTTGGGTGAATAATGGAGACGAAATTGATGTTACCTAATCTCAAGCTTAAATAAAAGTTAGGTGAATAATGGAGACGAAATTTCTGTTACCTAATCACGAGCTTAAATAAAAGTTGGGTGAATAATGGAGACGAAATTTCTGTTACCTATAATCACGAGCTTAAATAAAATTTAAATGAATAATGGAGACGCAACTCCTGTTATCTAATCTCAAGCCTAAATAAAAGATATGTGACTAATGGATACGCAATTCGAGTAACTTAATCACAAGCCAAAATAAACCAGACAGGATAAAATAACAACTACAAAGAAGTAAGTAATTCTGAATAGTCAGAGAAAACTCGCTCAGTCGAATTTAGGGAAATATCAATGGAGAAAAATCGATTATGAATGAGAGAATATATACAGCTACTTTTGAAACCAAATTACAAGTTATGAGGATAATGATCATAAGTTTTGAAAATAAGTGAAAAAACTATTTATTGCTGGGATGTGCAATAAAATATTAAACACACTCTAAAACTAAGAAACATTGACGCGTCATTTAATGCACAAGTCAAACTAAAGCTTCTTGTCTTGCTACCGAATCAGATCAAGCATTTTTAATAGCGGGTGACCTAAACTCTGGTGGATAAAGAAGAATAATTTTATCATAAGTCTGACGCTCTTTGGGAAAGAGAGAGAGGGAAAGAAAAATAATTTTATCTGAAGCCTGACGTTGTTTGGGAAAGAGAGAGAGGGAAAGAAAAATAATTTCATCTGAAGTCAGATGCTATCAGTTGCTATGTGGGAAAGAGAGAGAGGGAAGTTTAGCGTGTTGGTACAGCGAAGAACATTGTTGTCTCAGGACGCACGTGACATAGAGACGAACGTGCGGTGCACAGCGCAGTGCATTTCATGACAAAGGGACTTGCACAACAGACAGCCAATAAAATGCTATTGTTGCATCAGCAGGTCGTACACTGAATCGAAACTGTTTCTTAGAGTGAAGATAGCAAAAATTGTGATACGTAATTTTATTTGCTGTAAATAAACTTTGCAAAATTACGAAAATTTTACGAGTCTTGGGGAAAAATATACCTGTTTTAAACCAAATAAATTGATCCTTTAAGAATAAGCAAACTTAAATTGTGTGAATAATGGGCATTCCTCAGCATTCTCTAAACCACAGCAAAAAAAGCGAGGTCCTCAATTTGAATTAACAACGCGCTACCACGAAATCATTTAGTAACAATTACAATCATGTCCAAGGCAAACCGGCGATGATGCGGTTTCAATTTTCAATAAGGTAGGAATGATTCTTCGTCAGTTATATTTTTACAACATACGAAGTTACGTCGCCACGTCTCGCATACGTCATGGCGCAGTCGCCGCGCGTGCACACAATTCAATCGAGACGCTCGACGTTTCGCAAGAGAATTAAATAAAATGTAATTGATCACAATTGATCAACATATTTCTAGACTACGGTGACTAAAGCAAACTAAACTCTCGGTTAATATATATTGCTTTCACAAATTCTAAAATGCAGTACCTGACATTATTAAATTATTCAAAACTGTTCAAAAATTCAGTTTTCCATGATTGAGTAATAAAAAGATCGAAGTTCTACAAATGTTACTAAAATTTCCCAATTTAATTCTATTGAAATAATATTTCTATATATAAATTAGATGGGTTAATTGTCATACATGGGAGCTAGTGTAAAAACGACTTTTGTGCTATGGCGGTGATCAGAAATGAATACAAACGGCCGTTAAATAAATCAAACACGTAGGCTGATTCAGTACCAGACGAGCCAACGAACAGTGCGATGAAGATTATTAACGAGTAATTTTCAGCAGCGTATGAGATAGTTGAATTAAACTATTTAATTCATTGAACATTTATATTCTACGTTCGATACAACGGATATGTAGAGTCTTCAATTCATTTTACAGCAGTAAACAAAACATTGATATTACACCACACAGTCCCAATCCATTCAATCCCAAGTCGCATTATGTTTCCCATGAATTAATATTTTTGGTATCATCATCATTCTGTTGATTCAAAACTTGAGAACATTTACAATTTCATTAACTGATCTTAAGTGCAAAATTCGCAAAAATTACTACAGAATTTTAACTAACTTCGAGCGCCAAAAAAAACCGTTGACCCACATAATACCGACAGCTTTGACGCGTTACTGGGTATTTATAGAAACCTGCTAAAATTTCCGGTACATTATTCATGCTTTGAGACCCCCTAGAGACCACGAGACGAGCCAACGGCTGACGCTTCAGAAGCAAACATGGCTTCAGTATCAGAACTTTCAGCTGCAGCAGATGAAAGAAATGACCAGTTCTGACGCATGAAACGGCCGACGTACAATCAGAAGCTGTAACAGTACTGGGGGCAAAAGCAGTTTACAATGACAACCGATGTAGTAGCGTTAGATTAAAAAATCTCTGCATCACTATTATATTCAAAGAAACAGAGAAGAATGAAATGGCTATTGGCTAAATTAAAACCAGAAGTAGCAACTGAAGCAGTAAACTAAACGAAGCAGCATCTCTACAAAAAAATAGCACCAGCACTCCCATCACACTGTATCAGACCAACAACAGCATCAGCATCAGAGTGGAATCAGGCCACAGTAAATGAAGAATAACATCACCAGCACCAGATTTATCATCACTATCATCATCAATAGCAGCAGCAGCAGCAGCAGCAACGTCAGCAGCAGCGGCAACAACGTCAGCAGCACGAACAGCAACGTCAGCACGAGCCGCAACGTCAGCACGAGCTGCAACGTCAGCACGAGCAGCAATCGTATTTGTATAATGCAGCAATTGGGTTTCTATAAAAAAAGGAACGTGGTACAGACGTGACAAGTAATTGGATATTCGGTAGATTTTTACAGTGTACCAGCTTGATTATCTCGTAGCACGCTATATATAAGCCCTTCTATACAAAGAAACAGAAATCACGTTCAATCGTGCAATCATTTTACTATAACTAGTTTCTGACGCGTTATTTCCTTCTTGAAAGGAATTCCTGAGGTTTAATTTCCCTCTTACGCATTTTTCCTTCACAAGTTTAGCGCGTGCGCAAGATTGCCGCGTGGACAAGATTGACGCGTGCACAAGATTGACGTGTGGACAAGATTGACGTGTGGACAAGATTGACGCGTACACAAGATTGACGTGTGGACAAGATTGACGCGTGCACAACATTGACGTGTGGACAAGATTGACGCGTGTACAAGATTGACGCGTGGACAAGATTGACGCGTGCACAAGATTGACGTGTGGACACGATTGACGCGTGCACAAGATTGACGTGTGGACAAGATTGACGTGTGGACAAGATTGACGTGTGGACAAGATTGACGCGTGGACAAGATTGACGCGTGCACAAGATTGACGCGTGGACAAGATTGACGCGTGCACAAGATTGACGCGTGAACAAGATTGACGTGTGGACAAGATTGACGTAGATTGACGCGGGACAAAATGACGCGGAGACAAAATTGCGTGTAAACAAGATTGTCACGTGGATAAGACTAGCGCGTGTGCACAAGATAGCGCTCGTTAGTGTACCCAAATACGTTTTCAGTCGCAGCAACTTGCATCCCCATGCGTTAGGGAACATTCAATGAAAATCAAAAGCACGTGAAATTTTAAGATTGTTTCACCAGAACGCCATAAACAATAAAGGCTACTCATGTCAACAAAAAATACAAGCGAACAAGTTGACAGGAGAAAAAAGCTTAGGCTACAAGTGAGAGAGCTACAGAAGGTTTATGTTCGAAAGGAACCATCACGGCACATTACTTGTCAATTCAGAGCTTTGGCCAAGGAATTACCTATTAAGGCTATTATATTAATATTAATTACCTCATTCTTGTCCGTCACAAATTTATTAGAGTTCCTATATGAGCAATAACTGTTTTAAAGTTACATATTCGATTCACATTATAAATTTTAGAATAGAAATAAAAATAAAATACACAATGTAACATTTTATTGTACGCTCAATTAATGAAAGCGTCTATTCTGAACAGGACAATCGAACGCAATCGTCCTCGTACTTGGCGCGCCACATCAGCACGCTTGTAGACCGCGTAACGCTACATGATCTGAGGGGTTCCGTGATAATTTATAATGAAGACGTGTCAAAGACATTGGGAAGACATTGGGAAGCAACAGCATTATTACTGAGCTTCATTGTAATAATTTCAGTTAGCAGATAGCTCCACGTCAGCAATAACAAATTCATGACACGGATGACGCACTACCAATTAGAATTTTTTTAATTAATCATTGTGTACATATCAAAGATAGATCAGAGTGAGACGCCCGACCGGGATTGGCAGCTTAGAAACATCAACACTAGTACGTAAAATATCCAAATCCTAGTAATCTCTGGTCAACAATACAGTTACTACCGCCTGTCGGGATACCCGCTATTTTATCATAATAAATTCCTTATATTCGTCAACTCTTTAGTTTACAGTTAAGCATCATGTAGGGAAAACTGCAAAATAATTTTAAATGGATAAAGAACCAACTATCCACATATATAACGATGAAGATTCCGGTCCCGATTTTTAGTCAAGTCTACTAGAAGCAAAGAGTAATATCTTCGTAAAAAATTAAAGCAGTACTTGCGAAAAACTATAAACTTTATATACATTGTCATGAATAACGCGAAAAATTAAACAGAAATGCACTGCAAAACAATTCAAAAATTTCTATCAGAGTTTCAACCTACAATAATACTTAAAAAAGCTAGCCTCAATTCAAAGTGTGAAGCATTTTTGGACTTTCTGTTTTCAATGAAAATGAAACTCGTTCCCAAACAGGTAACTCTACTTGAAGGCAAATTGCTCGATCACTCTGGCAATAATGCTTCTGATATCAAAGCTATAAGAGATAAACAGACAAATAGTATGAGAGCCAACGTATGATCCACCAGCGCTCAGGTCGCGGCACGAGCATACAAATCCTGTAGCCTGGCTACCGAGCACGACTTGTGTCCAGCAGTCACTTTTATTAATAATAAAATTTTACCTGTCATCACAAATAAAAACTACACAATAATATAACCTGTGATTTTTACTATTCAATATTTTTCCTCGACAATTACTTGTAATAAACAAAGCAATCTCGAAAATATATCTGGTAATATCACTTTATTTCTACCATATAAAATTTTACCTGTCATCACAGGTAAAAACAACACAATAATATAATCTATAATTTGTACTATTCACTATTATACTCGACAGTTACTCGTAATAAACAAACTAATCTCCAAAATATATCTGGTAATATCACTTTATTTATACCATTGATCCCTCATAAAAATGACAAATTTCTGCCAGCCATCATTTTTTCAAATAATTCCATCGACTATCGTTCTCAATAATAATAAATACATACTGGGTATATTTGTTATAATAATATTCATTTTGTTCCAACCATTTCTCATAAAAACAACCGCGATTTAATAATGAACTCGCTGGCTTTGCTTGAAAGTCGTGCCGAGCTCGCCACTAATGACCTCTCACTCATTGGAAATCCAGCTCGCAATATCGAGTTGATTTCAGACACAGCAGGAGCAAACAAACGTCAAAGCCAAACGATTTACTTCAGCGAAACTAAATCTGCCAGTCACGAACATGTCCAAGTCTCCCGCACCTAAAATCCCAATCAAGTAAATATTGATTCAATTTATTGCCAATCAAAGACAGAGCAAAATTACTGGTAATTCATACGCTATTAATATTTTCGATGAAGATTAAAATAACTAAATTACATTCAGACGTGTTTGTGCACTGCGTTAAGTGTCGTGTTGATGCATAATAAATACAAATTTATTTATTAACATCACTCAACACAACCTTCATTTCTGTCAAGCTATCTGGGCATAAGAAACAAAATTAAGAGAAAGTCATCAGCAAGGAAATGTATGGAATTATTATATAATTAAAAATAATTTATTATAACAAAGTAAACATTCCAATTACCTGTATATGCAAGCGTTTGCACAAATTTTGTATGACCCCGGAGGTTTAAAAAAAATCCCGACTCTTATCACAAAATTTATAAGTCAAGGTAAGAAATTAGTATAACTCAATTCGTGAGGTCCTTCTGTTAATGCCGAATATCACTATAAGGTAGGGCAGGTCATGAGACCTTCAATTAGCTAGATAAATTAGGAGTCATTTCGATTATAACATCAGTTTTTAGCTAGAAATAAACCGGCAAAGAATTTCCTAAACCACGACAAATCAAAAACGATTCTAGGTTGACCAGACTGTTGATCCTAGAGAGTTTCGAACTAAAGGTTCTGACTTCATAAAAACGACACGACTGACTTTAATGGTAACGAATCTTTAAAAATTATGCATGGATGGTTTATAAACCAAATAAGTAAAATCTCAAACTGAATAATAATCCTAGATTATCTAAAAAAACTATGACCATTAATGAAAACACAACTTTAATATACGAGCTCTTAAAATAAACAATGAAATTAACTTGTTCCAAATAATGTAGAAATAAAGGGACTAAGAACATTAAAAATTCAAAACATAAGCAGTATGTACGTTACGAGCGACAAAACAAAGATCAAGACTGACAAGTAGAAGTGTTGTACCTGACAAGCAGCAAATCACGGCTCAAAAATGACAGAGCTTGAGAATTAATGTTGTGCTTAAAGAGCAGGAAAAAAACGATTCAAAAATGACATAGAGCCGCAGAAATGATGTGCCCGATGTGCAGCAAAGCACGGCTCAAAAAAAGAAGAGAGCCGAAGAAATGATGTGCCCGATGTGCAGCAAAGCACGGCTCAGAAATGGCAGAGAGCCGGAGAAATGTTGTGCCCGATGAGTAGCAAAGCACGGCTCAGAAATGGCAGAGAGAGCCGGAGAAATGTTGAGCCCGACGAGCAGCAAAACACGGCTCAAAAATGACAGAGAGCCAGAGAAATGTTGAGCCCGATGAGCAGCAAAGCACGGCTCAGAAATGACAGAGAGCCGGAGAAATGTTGAGCCCGACGAGCAGCAAAGCACGGCTCAGAAATGGCAGAAAGAGCCGCAGAAATGTTGAGCCCGACGAGCAGCAAAACACGGCTCAAAAATAATGCCTCAAACACTCGTGGAGCTTCCAAAAATTGAGCTCCTATTCGAACGATAGAATTCACTCTGCATTATTTGCCCGCCGTCCGCGAAAGCTTTTTGTTTGTTTACGTTCGCGAGTGAATACGGGACTCGGAAAACAGAGGCACTCCTAATTTCAATGTATTAAGAGACGGAAGCTTCATGCCGTGCAGTTCTGGCAAGACGGGCACGGCGTTCATTTATTGAGATATTTCACCCGAAAACCTACTTGTCATCGTGTATTTTGAAAATAAAAATCTTGGAAACATCTTTTCGTGATTTGTCGCTGTATTTTTCGTTGATATGAGATCTAGACGAGACTACATTTAATAAAATTTGGGGTACCTAGCATCGAAAAAAATCAGGAAATGTAAAAAAGGGGGCCACGATCCGAGACTATTGGGCTAATTTTAATTCGAATTGAAGAAAGCCATGAAAGTTCGTTAAAATAAAATTTGCGTGTCGATTTTCGATTCACCGACCAGCCTTCAGTGCTCCGAAAAGGCTGATATTTTGAAAATGATAGAACTTTTCCATACGGATTTCAAATCGTTCTTCAGCTGTTTATTAATTTAAGCTGACTCTAAATTTGATAAAAACTTGATTTAAATCCAACAGTAATTTAATGATTGTCATTTCACAATTAATGAAAGATAAAAAAGAGAAAATCAGAGGAAGCAATTCGAACACGCTAATATTTAAACAAAAATTCTTTAATAGGCTGCTCCTAATTGTAAACGCTAATAATATTTTTATCGTGAGAACTAGAGTTATGATCTTAATTTTTTTTCTGCTCAGCTAGCTTGACACAAATGAACGTTGATTCAAGTGATATTAATAATTTAGAGGGATGAACAATTCACCACATATCCCTAAACATCTCATGCTATTCTCCTCCAATAACTCGTCGCAGATGACTTAGAATAACGCAGAAAAGCCCCCATACGTTTGGTGGCCTAAGCTGTAGGCATGCACAAAGTTATAGGTCGCATCTCCACGAGGCCGAGCAGCTGTGCCATGATATGGCTGCTGGCCACAAGTGTTGCAGCTATTTGCATCGCACTTATTGAGACCGATGCTTGTCACAGGACACGTGCTTCGATGTGTAGACAGATACACTTGACGTCTGTGTTCTCATGTGTACTGGACACATCTCGTATAACTATGGTGGTACACTTGTATACTCGATATATGTAAGGTTTTAAATACCCAATTTCGGCGAGTCCAACTAACGGACCATGCAGTGAGGCCTCGAAAGTATTTCGATAAATAGTTACGCCACATTTTCAACTGTCTACATCTTGAAACATAAACATAACGTATGCTTATTTGTTGTATTTGAAATGTCTGAATTGTTCGTCAACTAGCGTAAAAAATACGAGTCGCCGTTCAGCAGATACTGAACTTGAATCGCCGTTCTTCAATAAAAAAAGAAGAACACTTTCAATCTAGCTGGTAAGTTGTGAATAAATTATGAGACTTACGAGTTGTGGCAACATCCGTGACAAGGAATATTCTACCCATCAGAACTGATAAATTAATATTATACACAATACATAGACGGAGTGTCTCTTTCATCTAGTCTATTTACACATCTCAAAATGAAGCTGCAGGTTTCCATCGAAGATGCAACTACTAACGCCACATCAATACTGTTAATGAGACGACGGCTTGTTTTATCGTAATTGAGCCGAAACTACGGTCAAATATTACAGAAAAATAAGTAGACCTTCTTTGCTTCAATGGTAAAAGTTTGATGAATATCATCCGTTTATGAATATCATCCGTATGTTCAATCATTAATTTTAATTGATTATTATATCTTCTCCGCTGTCTAAACATGAACGAATCTGCGTGTTAATGCAAATGCAGTTCAATAAAGGGATGCGGAATCCCACTGATGATATTATACGTACGGAGAAGATGGAGCCAGGACAACAAACACATACCTGGAAGAAAAAAAGAAAAAACTATAAATATCATGGCCAGAGCATCGGTGATAACAGCATGAGAGACAATTATACTTGCAGCCTACGTAAATCATTAGTAGCTTAAAAGAGTAGCTTATACTCTTCTTTTTCTAACTTCATTTAAACTCCTTTGAACTCTAACAGGGAGAATTTAATCGCGTTTAATTAAAAAGATTAAAAATGGGAAATAATTCAGATGCGCTTAAGATAGTGTGAAGTTAAACACATATAATAATAATTAATAGATTTCAAATACATATTACATTTGCCCTATAGTACCACTAGTACATTAACTCTATACCACTACTCTACTCTACATTAGGAAAGAGAATAAATGTTCTCTGGTACATTTACTCTATAATACTGGACTCGACTCGCTGAAGTAAAGATTCTTCTCAAGCTGAGAATGAGGCAAAAAAAACAGTTATGGATGGATTTTGACATTTCACTTTGGATGAAAAGTATGAAAGGTAAACTGAGAGGCGCGTTCACTTCATGAAGAAAAATTACCTCGAGTCTTTTTCTACTCATTAAATAAAACAAGATGAAGAAAAGCATAGAAAATTTTAAAGCCCTCAGCAATAGTGCCAATGAGACGGCAGTTCAAATTACATCTTCCTGGAAGTTGCAAGATGATGATGTGATTAATGGTAGGCAAATTACTTGATGATTTGGGCAAAACAAACTCGTTTTGGGCTCAGTGTATTAATGTAAAAATAAATCAAAGTAATGCATGCCATAAAATACTTCACAAAGCTAAGCAAGATTTGAAACTGATCGGATTATTACAATATAGATCGGACATAGAAAATGATTCTATAGATTTCTAATAAATTTCAGTTTGAAACTCATTATAGCTTGAGAATGAAATAGTGACGATCAACATAGGGCTTATGATTCATGCCAGTGTAATTGTGCGAGTCGCTTCCATTAGCACTAATCGATTGAAATTATTGATCTCATCCACCTAAAAACCTAAAGTATAAAAAATTAAAACAAGAAAAACCTAAAAGGCTGATAATTATGGTAAGAACAAGTACGTAAAAACTTTTTTTTTCAATTGCTTTTTATTTTGTGCATTTTAGACATCCAATTAAGTAAAATCCAATGTCAATTTTAGACATCCAATTAAGTAAAATCATCCAATTAAGAACCATGGTCATCAAATAAGGTATTGATATGAAGCTTGAATGTTAGAACGAAGTACATTTAAAAATACGACTTAACCAAAGCCACATCGCCCAAGACCAGCCAGTGTGCATTCAATAGACCACAAGTGTGGGTCTAAGTGAAGTGGCATTCTAGGTCTATTCCACAGCACCTTGGCCGCCATCTAGTCAATTGGCCAAGACGAGCTCAACGAGCGCCAACACACATAACTGAAGGAGCATCACAGGCTACAATATAACTGAAATTATGAGCTGACACTTGAATGTTCTAGAGGGATGAGGATGAGTTGACACTAGAATGTTCTAGAGGGATGAGTATGAGTTGACACTAGAATGTTCTAGAGGGATGATGATGAGTTGACACTAGAATGTTCTAGAGGGATGAGGATGAGTTGACACTTGAATGTTCTAAAGGGACGAGTCTAGGTAGTCTAGATACACTATAAGACGACCACAGATGTAGGTGGGCGCGAGGTATAAATGATCTCCTCAAGTCAAGCCAATATTAATGAATGTGATTATTATTGGCAGTGACGAGGCTGAGGTGCGAGTAACAGAATCACGGATGATCAAGTAAGAGTACCAGCGCGCTATATTTATTGATGCTTATTTACTATCGACGCTTCCACGTCCTAAAAATCGTACAAAAAAAATTTGCAGCAATTTGAATTTAAAGCATTTATAAATAGAAATCTGTACTTTTATAAGAAATCAGTGGGCACGTTGTTGAATTCTTTAATGCGACTCAATTGGACTTACTTTTCAATCTTCAAAATATCGTTTGGTTGAAATTCAATTTTTAACGTATACAGTATGAAATCCGACTACTAAAGTTTAAATTCAAATTGCTTAACTTCATTGTACTTTGTTTAAAAGAATGTTTAAAAATTCAGAGACGGGGATAATTGGGAATAATATTCATCATTTACAATGTCAGATAATGCATACTGCTGGAAAATGGTCGACATGCCCCACAAATGGTCGTCTTCATTATGCTAGGCTCTCGCCAGGGACAGCTTTTGGGTCACTAAATTTCCATTATTAATGGGAAGGCGTCAAGAAATTAGCGCCGCGGTGAAGGCAGAGGGCAATCGAGCAGCCCTCCATCAGGTCTGTGTGCCCAGCTTGTTTGCTCTCACACAACAATGCCGTAAAATGACTGCCTTTGCACAGAATTTCATTCCGAGCAAGGCATAAAACGGCAAACCGTTTCGGGAGTTAACTTAAGTTTGTAAGAATAGCTCGAGCACAGTTTGCTTTATACTTAAAATAAAAGCCATTGCCATGAACTAAAGTTCAGTGCCTCAGTAAATAAGGGTTTGGGAGTAGAGGGGTTATCAGAGAGAATATTTGTTAGTACTTGCGCCTGAATTCGTCTAGGTCATAGAACAACCCTACTCTGTTGGCTTGAGTTCCAACTAACATACGTAGAGGTAGGCTAAAACACGTGACCATGCATTGGTTGGCTTGAGATTAGATTTGAAGAATATCGAGTCAAATTGCTTTCAATAATAAATCAAATGAGAAACGAAACATAACCGAACAAAAATTTGTTGATCGACGAGTCTATATCATTCGGATATCTACTTTCAGTTAAAAGTATATACATGCTCGCACTAAGATCATAACTAACAAACAAATGAAGAATGCAATGAGAATATTCTTAGTCATTTCGCTGACATCATATATGAATGCGGATTGCCTTTTCTTCAGGAAGAAAAAGAATGCAACAATGCCAAAAAAGTCCACGGGGAACGAAACCAGCATTAAAATAAAGCAGTTTCAGTACCAAAACTATCATTAAATACGTGAACATATCTTCATAGTTTACACATTGTTTACGTTCAAAAGCATATTTTTCAAAGTGCAATCGTTCCAATAAATTGTTTCGACAATGTGGTATATGAACGTATACTAGACATTGGAAGAAATAAACTTTCTATGGTTAAAAAAAATGTAAAATTATCAGTAATTTTTGTAGAACACGGGGTATATCGCTATTAACTAAATGACTAGTCTCTGCTATCAAGTATCGAGTGATTGATAGATTCCGCCAAGAGCAGGTAGTAGCATACTATCGTGAGGAAGTGAAAATAACACCAAATAACACGGTTGATACAATATCCCTCTATAAAATAATAGTAAACTCATAAAGGCATGACAAGAAAAAAATATCCACAAGTTAACGATAATGAAGCGAATACATATTTCTTCCAAAACATTCTATCTTTCACCGACAATCGACAAGAATTTACCAGAAGAAAGCGGCAATCTTCTGGCTCCGAAGAATCGTATTTTACTGCACCGAGGGTCGGTCTGAGGTGATGGAGAACGAGGGCATCGCAGTGAGGGTCATAGGCAGTTAATGGACATAAGTGAGGGCAATAAATAGCGTGAGGCCGATAGTGCCGACCGAGGCGTCTATCATGGGTGAAAATATGCCCAGTTCTGATTGGGTAGCAGACCCATCAATGTTGGTATAAATGATCATAGAGAAGCGACTTGAATAGCACCTTATCGGGCATGACTATATGAAGCGGTCGATATCTTGCCCAGAAATGAGGAGTATCTAATCAAAGAAAACATAGGGAATCATACAAATTACTGCTGATTAGTTTTTTATTGCAGAATGCGTGTTCGGGAAATGAGGTAGTCAAGGTCTCGATGAATGTTCAATATACGAAGATGAAAATAGAAAATTAGCTACCAGATACCTAAAAGGTGAAGAATAGACTCGTTACTTACAAGAGTACGTTATTTTACATTAGAAAATGAAAATATACGTTAAGTCTGTTGTGAAAAGATTAATATCTGCTGTGCCAAGATTCTCAAACCCTTAAGTGCATTTTTTTAACTCAATACGCGTATTTCCAGGGAAGATTCGAGAAATTAGATTTGATTTTGAAATTCCGTCATACAAGAAATGAGAATTACAGTGCATTAGTGTTTTGTCCATTACAAAAGAAATAAATCACAAATTACAAAAGCCTACACCGCAGAGTTTGGCGCCGTCTTGAACTCAATTATATATTAATACTCGTAATTCATTATGTGCTTAAATATGCCACAAAATGCAATTGAATTTGAACAATTAAGATATGTCACAGTTGAATTTAATTTGTCATGTTCGCGGTTTGGTTACTGACTCACTAATTCAGCATGGAGATGTTAAAAAATTAAACTAGATACATTTTTGCATGCGATATGATGAAGCAGCTATTTGGGAGCAAACGTGTTCATGCACGCCTACATCTACTAGCTGCATTTGACCTAAGCTTCGATGTTAAACAATATATTGAATATAAGTTCTCTCGCGAGAAATGGACCAAAGTGCCAGTGAGAGGAGCGCAACTGCAAGAAAGGGCCTTCAGAGCAGCAGTAAGAAATATCTCAATTATCTTAGTTTCCCAGTAACGTTCCCGCGTGCAAAGAAGACCCAAAAACGAATGAAAAAGTCATTCGTCAAAATGAACGAATGGAAAATGTCCAATGAAAAAGAAAATAACCACTGAAGACTCACCAGCGAAATTTTTCAACTTTATTCTCATAGTTACATAATAAGGAAATAGTTTTATAGGCAAGAATATCGTGTATGAATACGAACATGCTTTGCTTCGATGGCACGAGATCTGAAATTTAGTTCCGTCAATTTGTTTGGGATTTCTAGGACTCATTGCCCGGAGTGAAATTGGGCACAATTTAAAATGATTTTATAATTATCAAAGTAGGAAAATGAACACTGAAATTGAGCAATTCTTCGATCGCAGTTTTGAATTTAAGGAAAATATTTCATACACAAAAAATTAATACTCAACTCAAGTGGTTCAAAGTTTAAACGCTAATTGCCGAGTGATTAAAGCAAATCAGAATTTGATGAATGGGTTAAACGAATTCAATTGAAAATGCTTTTCGTGCGGAACGTATACTGGCCGGAATTGCACGAGTGCAATTCCAAGTTTCGCGAGTTCCATCGCCACAAAATAACAATAAAACGAAACAAAAACATTGCTTGTTTGATCTCCTGCAAATTGGATGAGGCGGGAAAATTGTGACCGTTAAATTGGACGTATTGGTGGAAGATTCCAATAGTTGAAAAATATTACGTTGGTAGAACATTCCATCACTTAGATTAGACATTGGCTGAATATCCCATCATTCGGTGTAGTCTAAATTGAAAATTTTCATCTGTTAGATTGAACGAGGCTCATATTTTCCAAAAGAGGCCAGAATATTTCAGCAGTAAGATTTGACGATTCTGCTACATTCAAACAACGTGAGTTGTAATGCTCGATTCACCGACAAAAGCGAACGAGAGCCTGACGAGATTGACGTATTTTTAAGGTAGGTCTGAGGCGTAGATTTTTTCACAGCCGTAGCGGGATGCTCGACGGAAACTAAAGGCGACGGCATCTTACGAGTGGCGCGCGTTGCACAGAAATGTCATCGGTGGCATTGCGGGGCGGGAGCTCGTGACGCGAATTTGAATGCAACATGACAAGCCAGTCACAAAACATCAAATAGGCTAGAAAAATTCGTTGAAATTTGAAGTCTAGCAATGCATGAAATTTTCCTCCTTATGAGAATTGAAAACTCTGTCGTTCTAAGTCGAAAAGCAATATTTCACCAGCGGTATATTAACAAGTGAAAACCTTTCCGCGCACAAATGTTACTTGAACGATGCTCGAATACGACATTGCCTCCTTTTCCGATTATGACTGTGGAATAGAAATTGACGTTAACATTAGCAACAATTTTGACATTTTTCTTCACTCACACCCTCCTTACATTCGATTTTGGGAGCATATATATGTCACGACATCGTAAGAAGAACAAATGTCGAGGTTAGAGGCACAAGAATAACAATGTCGGCAGCGTCAAACCTAATCTTGTTCCATCAAATTTCATTAGCAAACCAAACAGTAAATAAATTACAGCATAAATGAGGGAGTAAAGGAGGGCATTTGGGCTAATTACATTTTAGTTCGAGCACATTCTGGCAGTGGCAGTAGCTGAGTGCGTGCAGTGGCATGAAGGTGGTGAGTGCGTGCAGTGGCAGGTAGTAGCTGAGTGCGTGCAGTGGCATGAAGGTGGAATGTTCACTCATACTAAAAAGGAATACTCTGGATCCCGAATAATTACGAATGAAAGAAGAACAAGCAAAATACTGCGACCAACCGGAACGCTTCAACGGAAACGTACGACTCTATTATCCTGCATGCAGAAAAAGCAATTACAATTAGCAACAACACACAGATTAATAAAATGTTAACAGATAACGGCACTTTAATAATGAGAATTGGGAACAGCGAAATATATCACGGGAAAATCCCTGCAAAAATGGATGAAAGTTAAGCAAGAAAAAGTTCTGTTCCAATTTATACTTTTGGACAGGAATTCCATTCGACTGACCATTTTTCCCGACGAAATAATGACCGTTTCGGAGAAAAATGTTACAGAGATAAGAGCAGCAATGTGGACAAAAAGTAAATCCACATTTTATGGGAGCCTAATCAGCCAACAGCATGACGGCTACGAATTATCCAGAGGCTTAAATTAGAGATAAATTACTTACATCACAGTCAGCACGCTGTGAGCACAGTCTGCACGCTCACTATCATCACAGTCGGCACGCTCACTTCCATCACAGTCTGCACGCTATCATCACAGTCTGCACGCTATCATCACAGTCTGCACGCTATCATCACAGTCTGCACGCTCACTATCATCACAGTCTGCACGCTATCATCACAGTCTGCACGCTCACTATCATCACAGTCTGCACGCTCACTATCATCACAGTCTGCACGCTATCATCACAGTCTGGTCGCTTTCTATCATCTTAAGCTTGCTTGCAAATAGAATGCGTTAGCTTCGAGAAAAACTATGATCAAAATGAATAAATTCCAACGTTTAAACTTTAAAGTAACAAATGTTACAGTGAGAAACTGCACTATAGTTCGTCCGCAGATCCGTTGATGGGAATGCAGACGTATAATGCGTTTTATAATCGCATGCGATCTGTAGTTTTCTCTCAGTTCTTCGTACGCAGGCATGCCTGGAGGTAACAGTTATTTTATAGGAGACTTGTAGTGCTAAATAAACGTTGGATTAATATTCATACAGATTAGAATTCAATTAAAATTTCGCGTTCATGAGAACAGAAATGCAGGATCAAGCTTTTCGTTGGGCTTGATATGCCAAGCTTACAACACATTTCCCCCAAAACAATTCTCCGTTTACTTATGGTTGTATATAGTTTTTCTAACTATTCATTAATGGCAGATTCCAAATGTTTGTGTCATGAGTGAACCACATGAATATCATGAATTGGAGGGCCGCCTCATGTAGAGGCTGCGATTCCATCGTGGCCTGGGACTGCTACGTCCGAAATATATATATATATATATATATATATATATACTAACTATATCAAGGATAAAGATGATAAATTAACCACAACAGTATCATGAGCCAATCCCAATCAATATCCTCTCAATACCCTACATTTGGTCTCAGATTTTGGCCGCGGGATTTTACAAGACACAAAACAAAAACATAGTAAGAAAAATAGTTCAAAAACATCGAATTGACATCAGGACGACTGAAGAGCCCTTCTGAACCCCAAGGCTGGTATCAGAGCTACGATAACAGAAGCCAGAGGGGCAGGTCCCTCATTATCAGCGAGGGGAGAGACGGCAAGGTTCTCTAATCACGCTCCTTCAAACCCTTGTTAGAGGGAAAATGCCGGGGAAAACAATTGTATTCTCGAATAACAGGCTTGTTTGGAGATTCGATCGGGCTTAAATTTCACTCAAATTTCGTTGAGTATGTATAGAGATAAACACTGCTTTAAAAAATTATATTGCAAAAAATGAAGCAATAGATTTGGCGACTTCAACGGTATGATATCGTGCACAGGCACACATAAAAAAATAAGCGGGAGTATTTTATTAGTAGATACGAATTTCCTGAAACGAGAATTGGATCATTGTTATAATTTTCCGGTAGAAATTGGAATGATTAATCGATATAAAAAGTATAGAATAAAGAAGAAGTATACTTTATGTGACTAGGATCTCAGGGTCTACTTAATGCATGGACTATAAGATTGATTATAACCATGTATAATTTGGGTACAAGAGATTTGAGTTTAGATTTCTTCATCGTAGCTGTTTTGTTTCGTGTAACAGTCGTGACTTGCGTTAATAATACCAACATACTATATGAAAGAGAAAAAAAAATTTGTTATCGGTTGAATATTGATACATACATCTTAATGAAATCTATATTACTGTAAATGTATTATTATGTTTAATTCTCATTATTTCCTAGTGCAAGTAGAGTCGAGTTTTTTTACATCCAAAGTCGAGTTTTTTGCAAAAAACATTCAATTTAACCAATTTATTTTCCACCGAAGATTTTTTGGGTAAATTGTATAGGCATCAACATAAGAAAATTTATCGAAAGATTTCAAGTGAAAATTAATATCCAAAAATTTCGCTTACTGAAAATCCGACAAACAATTTTTCATAT
Source organism: Hyalella azteca (assembly GCF_000764305.2). NCBI lineage: Eukaryota > Metazoa > Arthropoda > Malacostraca > Amphipoda > Hyalellidae > Hyalella > Hyalella azteca. The sequence continues at coordinate 90,011 of NW_025935823.1, read as the reverse complement.
GGAGCACCGCACTGAAATTGTCGCCATTCCTCACCCTCGGTGAGTTGACAACAGCGAGCGTCTTCATCTGCAAGAACATCTGGTGGTTTTAAGAAGGAAGTCGGTGATATTCTTCGCACTGGAGTTCGCTCGTCAAAGTAACAACCACGTTCTGCCCATAACCCCACAAGCTGTCGAGCTGTACCTCAAAAATGCACGGGGAATGCGTGTATGAATTCGTCAAGCATATCGCGATGCTGAAAAACGTGAGGAGGGGACGGAGACATGCTCGTGTCATGTTAGTTCTCACATGGGCGACTCTTTCCCCTTTGCAGTGGGGAGAAATGATGGCAATGTGCAAATGGAAACGATGAAGTTTAACGCTTGGAGAACTAGAGAGAGAAAAAATCGAAGGAAAATAAGGGAAAAAACATATTCAGAAACGCTAACAAAATGAAAAATAAAGGTAATTTCATATAGGGAACGAAGTAGTACTAAGGCATCCTTCTCGGAATATTTCGAAAGAATTCTATTATTTTAGTTATTTTAGTCTCCATATAGTAATTCGAGCAATAAATCAAGATGATGCTAACTTGGATGTAATAAGACATCCTGGCTGAAAAAATTGATAACGAGACTAATTTTTTAAAATTATTAACCCAAGACAGCATATTCGGCCTTTCAATCAACGACATAAAGAATGGCTGCATTTCGTTGCAAATCGTTTAAATGGGATTAAAACATTGCAATGAACAAATCACCTACGAAAATGTCTTCTGTCATCATTAGGGAATGTTTTTGCGTGTTATCGCTTCAATTGACGCCTTCTAAAAAATGACCTCGGCGATCGCAGCAAATCAATTGGCACGCGAGGCTGTCGATCAAACACGTCGTGACGTCACTCATCGACTTTACAATTGACGTCACTCGTACACCGCACGAGTTTGACGAGACATTGAACAAAGACAATAAGTGTGAGTGCATATCATGTTATTGAAATACATATTATACCTCAAAATGACATGTTTTTTAATTATAAAACTGAAAACTCGAAAAATTTCATAAATTAATTAGCTGATCTCGTTTAGGAATTGCCATGTAATTGCAATCAACGGCTCGAATACAACTACGAAAATTTGCATCGTCTAATTTACAGCCAAGCGACGCAATTGATTATTGAAGTTGCCGAGGTACAAATAAATAAAATATCGTGCTGAAAATGCTGGAAACATTGATGGCTCATGAATATTGCCGCAAATTAGGAGCCTAGGCACGCGCACCAAAGGCCATTATTCATATTAAAAGTCGAGTGGCTGATACGCGTTCCAGTGCGGGCTGTTCATAAATATTGTAATAAAGTCAACGAGAGCTCATGTCCTGCTGATCATAATTGGTTATTTTGCATTCAAATTAATTTAATATAATCACGAACAATCATCATTCGTCGACTGCCGATCATTGATATGATATTGGCACGAGAAGCATTATGACTTATATAGACAGTTGCAGGGGAGTGAGTTTCAGTGTTCGGAGATGGAGGGAAATGAATATTGATATACCAATGATAGCTTCAAGTTATTTCTGAATTTTCATTATAGAAGGAAGAGGACGTAGCAGAAACATGTATTATTGTAACACATGGGGCTGGATGAATTCAAATAATTATTTTAATTATTGAATGTATTCCGTTTGTTCACATGTAATAAATTTGTCTGCTGTTTACCTTGAATTAAATTCAAAGAACACACACCTTAATATAACGATCGTTTAGATTCCCCGTCCCAAGAAATTAAATAAGGGCGAATATCAGACCCGAAAAGTTTTAAAATAAAGGAACTGTCCATATCAAGAGTCTAGAATTCCGACAGTGGAAGATTAAACTGAATTTTTTTGGAGAAAATCGAGTCTGCCGTGAATTGTCGGAGTGATGGATGAGCGGAGCCGCGGCTCCAGGTTATTGGGGAAACAAGCAGCTCGCTAACCTCAGGAATTTTATTAAATAAGAACTGGAAAATTAATAAATTTTCGAAAAATATCATCAATTAAAGGTGTACAAACAGAGACGCAATTATTCGCAATTATTATTATTAACTACGCAATTATTCGAGGCGTCAAGTTAAACTCGTCACTTGAATGAATGAAAGCGTCCATATCTGAATTATGGCAGTCATTTCTAAATTATGAACAGGTATGTTTATTTTAACAGAAAAATCTGGGAAATCGTAAGAATAAGTCAAGTAAAAATAAAACCTTAATCCGTCGTATGTCGATGGTAGTCAAAAATAAGAAATTACGCTGAACAATAACTGTAGCTATAGAGTAAAAAGGTTAAGTCCCAAGCTGAACCGTATCATCAAAGTTCAATTATATTCCTCAACTTACATGGATCAATTTCTAATTGTCCAGGCATGCAAATCTCTAAAATCATCATTTGCTTCAGCCTTATGCACAATAAAAAAAACATGCTGATGTACAGCACGTTTGCGTTATATCACAAACATTGTTGTCGGTAATAACGTTTTCCGAAATCACTACCAACGCGAATTCTAGCCACAATTTCTTCTTTGTAACAAGAAAGTAATCCATCTGATCCCGCGTCAACCTCAAATTTTGCTGAATCTTTTGGCTAAATATAAATAAATTTTGAGCTCCGGGGTAAAGCGAGACTTTCCTTTATTTGGATTTGCGAGGGTAATTTGCGGTGATTGCGGTAATGGTCGTGTTTGGCGAGAGCGACGAAGTTTCTCTGCTTGAGCGCTGCGCTGTAAACACGACGCGAGGACGGCAGTTCACCAGCACGAGCGTCATCAGGGCGGACCACATCACAATTACACGGGACAGGAAACTCGGTGTGATTTTATCCGATCTGCTCAACGCACAACTGATGATATATCATTGTTATTCCTGTACCACGCGTACGGAATATCTTGTTTTGTTTTCTTATAGAAAGGAATACCTTGTTTTGACTTGAATACTTAAGACACGTCTCGTTACACATCATCTCGTATTGTATTCATCTTTCTCGTTTCGTTTCGTAATTACCGGGACCCAAGTTTTAAATAGCGGGACACAAGTATTTTCTTATTGTCCGTTTCATACCTTTATTCCGGGATAATTGTTTCCCTCTACCCTGTTATTTTTTCCCGGAAATTTCTAGTCTCGTTGTCTCGGTTCATTTCGAGAAAATGATCCCGAGACACTAGAGTCGAGATATGTGAAGCAAACATACAACATAATTTAACATAAAGGACATTTTTCACATAAAAAGATTGCAAGTTTAAAAGAATTAAATCAAATGAGCGCTTTGGCCTGCTATGAAGAATTCATTTGATTGGATTGATGTACATAAGAATTATATAATGATCCGCCCAACTCAGGAAACGTACCTAGAACCACGTCCATCACCGTACAAAATGAGTTAGTCAGAAGGAGCAAGACAATTTGAGATTAATTAATGAATAAAATTTAGCGTTGCAGCTCAGGAATCACAGCTTTTCGTGTCACTATAGTGTTTTGATTAATGAGTTGCACAAAAAAAAATTTCTTTTTCATACTTGGAAAAAAATTCGAATATAATGATTAATACACTAACGGGAACATTTTTTCTTGAACTCTAATTAATTAGTTCTTATCTGCTCGAGAGATTCATAAAATAGTGAACAACAAAGAATCCATGAGCACTCACGTTTTATTATCTGATAAACAAAAACGAATGAAGGCAGAAACCTGTCATTGCAAAGTAATCTTTCCGACACTACAAAAATTACAAAAATTAGATTTATAAACAAAACAACAGCACGGGGAGCTATGATAAAACTTCTAGTGTACGTTAGCCTTGAGTGCAGATAAATCTTTAGAGTAAAGGTAATATTAAACTGTGGTGTATCACGATCCTCCAACACGAAAACTGAGCTAAAACTTCAGGCAATTTCAAGGCACAATCGTTTGCTTTTCTCAACCATATATATTTTTCTATATAAGAGATTGGTGGCAGTTCCCCGAGAGCGCAAAGCTGTCAACATAAAACACTGGAATCGTCGGTAAGATTCAGTCTGTGGAAGCGAGCGCCAGATCAGTCATGGCTCCCTAGTGTACAGTAAACGCGTCAGGCAGAGACTGCACTCGCACGCCCAGACCATCACAAAATCAAACGGTTCAGTGACCAATGGAAAACTGTACCAATAGAAACAATTGGCAATATAAGCTATTTAGAATTTAAAAGGAACCACAACTACATTGTTTTTGTGAAATTTTGTGGGCTCAGCAGCACAAATGAGGGCAATTTACATACCAAGAATAAATGCAGTTGAAGAAAATGAGGATTCTTAGCAATGGCTTCAGAGTTTAAATCCGATAATTAAAAAATTTCACACGTTACTCGAAATCAAAATATCACGCAAGAGGTTAAAACTTGAATATCGGACGAGTCATCATGGAGGCACAATTGGACGTTAAAACATGAAGGTAGCAGCGCAATAATTTACCGCTACATATATGTCAACTTGTGTAGGGTAAAAGGCTCAACAGTAAACACTCGAACAGTTTGCAAATAAAAAGGGAGCAGATGGCAGAAGTAGCGCCATGTGAATGAGTATAATGAGAGCCCCATATTAAGGAGTGAGTCAGCGCAGATGAACTAAGTGAAAGTGAACCGACAAACAAAATTGGAATAAATTTAAGCTAAAATAAGAAGTGGACAAGACGCAGATAGCGGTAGGATGCAACGGCCTTCCGACATATAATCCTTAAGCATTCGATCACGATCATAATTACTATAGTTAGCTCATAAATAATAATTTTCGAACCAAAATGAGAATGTTTGAACTGGAATTTATTCTTTCTTCGGTGTTATTATTAGTGGATTATTTGATGTAATAAAGTTACCCTTAATATTCGCTGAGCTACCCTTAATATTCGCTTAAATTACCCTTACATAAAGTTACCATCGATTCTAACCTATCATAAATATCTTTACAATGCCTTAAAATATATTCAAAATCATATTCAATATAATATTAGTCAAATAATTTGAATTGATGCCCGACGGATAAACCAATAATTCGCCATATAATAGCGCTTGATTTTGATATCTACTGCATGATAGATGGCGTTGCTCACAAGTGATAGCTAATCGGTGATGTATAATTAACTGAAGAAACATTATTCACTAATGACTAATTTGCATCAGAACGATCAGAATATTGTGTTGCAATAAAGCTTCATTTTTACGCCTGATATGCCGAGCTTGAAATTACTTCATTGTTTAGCAAATTTACGTTGCGAACCCTAAATAAATCCAAGTGAACCCTGAATGCGAACCCTCAGGAAATACCAGTAAACCCTGAATGCGAACCCTAAATAAATCCAAGTGAACCCTGAATGCGAACCCTGATAAAATCCCAGTGAACCCTGAATGCGAACCCTCAATAAATCCCAGTGAACCCTGAATGCGAACCCTAAATAAATCCCAGTGAACCCTGAATGCGAACACTAAATAAATCCCAGTGAACCCTGAACGCGAACCCCAAATAAATCCCAGTGAACCCTGAATGCGAACCCTCAATAAATCCCAGTGAACCCTGAATGCGAACCCCAAATAAATCCTAGTGAACCCTGAATGCGAACCCTAAATAAATCCTAGTGAACCCTGAATGCGAACCCTAAATAAATCCCAGTGAACCCTGAATGCGAACCCTCAGGAAAACTCAGGGATTGTAATAAGTTTCAGTCGCGATTGTAATAGGTTTCACTTGCGATTGTAATAGGCTTTATTCGCGATTTTAATAGGTTTCAATCGCAATTGTAATAGGTTTTATTCGCGATTGTAATAGGTTTCACTGAAAATTTTCAGGCTGTATTTTTGACTGAAAATCATAGCTTCTTTAAATTGCAAGACCATGAAGGGAACATCCTATTCTTCGTGTGGATCACGTGTCATGTCATGTTATTTCAATTTAAATAGATTGAAAATTATCATTAATATTCAATAATTATTGATACCATAGAAATTATTGCCTGTCCTCTCAATAGAATCAAGAGTCTAAATATATACAAAGAGTCTCAAAATTATGGTATAATTTAAAAAAGTAAGAAATTTCATCATTATAACAAGAAAACTATAATAATTATATTTCCGACCACTCAATGGCTCAAGCAGTACACTAATTTGGAGTAGAGTTGGCAACCAATGCTAAACTATGCATCCTCCCACAGGTGCATGGGCTCTCTACACAGCACTGAAAATCATAAGCAGTACACTAATTTGGAGTAGAATTGGCAACCAATGCTAAACTATGCATCCTCCCACAGGTGCATGGGCTCTCTACACAGCACTGAAAATCATGCATAAGCATATCCATTAAAGCCATATTTTCAAATATACACAGTGAGAAGACCACCGCTCTTCATGAATACTGTAGCCAGAAGTACATAAATTTTATTTAATTTTTACCCTGCTTGAAAATTTCTGCCAAATATGCAAAAGTAAGTGTCAAGAAGCACAAACAAAACAAATGATCGATGATTTGTAATTGGTTACAGCTATTTACGCCTAACCCATAATCAATAAAATTATCAGTTACCAGTTCAACACCTCCCAATCAATAACGTTGCATTCAATCATCGTAGTACATTGTTCACATATCATCACTATCACCGTCATCAGTCATCATATTACACCTGAATCAAGATTTCGAATCTAAGTAATTTCATTGATAAATCTGATGTTAGTTTGATCTCGCGTTTTGTTCAATATTCAAACATTTTAATGTATGCGTAATCGCACCAAATGTGGCTCTCTTGGGTGTCGGTTTGATGTTTGTTTACGGTTTGAGCTGGCAAGCGCCACATACAAATATTTATCCACTTGAGCAATAACAAAATTAAGCCATGGACTCGGTAGAAGAGGTTAAAAGAATAGACTCCGTAAAGTCTGTTTTTATATGGATCGATATCGTATTGAATTGAAACAATTTACTATAAATGATTTAAAACTCAAATTTCATTCATACAGAATCGAAGAAACCCTGATGAATTCACAAAAAAAAATTTCTATTCTTAGTGTAAAAATTTGCGCGCCATGATTTCGGCCACACGCAGTGTTCCGAGAAGCATCTTTGTATATTGCACAAAAACTATACAAAAATACAGCAACAATGCAGCACATGCAATCACTTTAATAATTTTGAGCTAATGAGATAAGCAATTACGAATCACAAGATCTCCAAATAAAAATAGTTGCGCTCTTAATAAAGACAACGATATATAAATCCTAATATTTATGCACAATAACAAGATTTGAAAAATTGGAATAATGAGTAAAAAATAACTAAATCTATTACGGTACTGGAAAATCTCTAATTGAAAATTTCTTTACCTCACATAATTAAGCGTGGAGCGTTAACGATAAACAAAGTAAATAAAATACACAATCTATCAAGAGAACAAAATAAAATAAATACGGAAATAGGTTCAATAAAACAAAATGTTGCATGAAAAACAGCGTAATTCACTCGTCTGCTTGAGCAGCCAAAAAAACAAAGACAACGAGCAGTAAAAAATGACACCGAAAAGGTAGTTCAAGGCGTAAGAAACAGAGTCATACATAAAAAAACACAACCCGAAAACAAGATTATAATTAATTATTAAAAAAATAGGACATAAAAACAAAATTATAATTATTATTAATGAACGATAGGGCATTGCCCCAGAGTGCCTGACCCGCTGACCTAGATCGCAACACACGGACGTGTTGCGCTCGCGTCTTAACGCTTTATTTCAGGTACGCTAATAATAACAGCGAAGCGGGGTGATACCTGGGCACCTGTGGCATCTGTACATCCCAGTCGAGAGCCTGCATTTCATTAACAAAGTAAATACTTGTTAGTCGGAGATATCTGAGACTTGCGGTGAATGGTCACTAATTTCACTAGTGAACATAACCTCACTAAGCCGTAAAATCAGTTTGTTTTAATTACTAGAGAAAGTCACTGAAAAAACGCAACCGTATAGTTTATCAATTATAACAGGTCGTTCTCTAACAATATCTACCTTACGTTATCCATTTTTTAAAATTATATTTATCCACTATTGGAGTAGATTCAAATTTTTTTTGTACTGAATTCTGTTCCAATGAAATAAAATGAAGAAGAATCGAGGAAAATCTAGTCAATCGATCAGTAGTAGCCCATAAATAAAAATCAGGGAAACCAAACTGGCTTCCCTGCGTAAGTTTTAATGGAATGGCAACTAGGATTCATTTCACTGAAATACTTCTAATTAATGCCTTGAAAGTCATTAGTGACAAATAATAATTCAATTTAAACTTTTAAGCTCAGCAAACAATGAGCCATTTGCCGCAATAAACGAAATAAAATTAATTGAATTCATCTACATTAGCCTTAAATAAGAAAACGGATGAAATTTGATTTTTTTAATTAAATTGTAGGTTTCTCACGAGCTTTGCATCCTACGAGCAATGCATGTAACTTTCCTACGAACAATACATGTAATATTTCAATTAATGATTAATTGAATTCATCTACATTAGCCTTAAATAAGAAAATAGATGAAATTTTATTTTTTGACTTAAATTGTAGGTTTCCCACCAGCTTTTCATTCGCTGAAAAATTTTGTAGAATATTAGATGGGCCAAAGGATTCGTGAACCAATGAAAGAATAACTGAAAAATCCCAGTAATCACTTGCAAAATTATATAGAAAGTTTCGCAGGTAAAAGGATTCGTGAACCAATGAAAGAATAACTGAAAAATCCCAGTAATCACTTGCAATCCTGTCCCGGACGTAAAGCATTTGTAGATCCACACTGAGCAGTCCTAACGAGTTCCCAAAGGGACATCAATCTCGACTGATGACACCGGCAAGATCAGATTCAGGCAAAGCGTATCTCGATACACGTACGACAACACGCACATAATATCAGGGAGCGGAACGTGCAGCTACACGAGACAAATGATCGCGAATTTCCCTCTTGGGGATGTAACACTCGATTTATTCTGATCCAATTCAGTTAATTTCATATTTAGCGTGGATTGTCATTTTGTGATAAAATCATTTATCTTGAGTTCAGAACCCGTAAAATAATTAACTTAGAAATCGATAGGACATTGAATACCCATTATAAGTTAACGATGAATTGTGCATGATAATTTCGGATTCAATAAAATTTATTTTAGATATCAACCGTCAATGGTGGCAACAATAATAAAATTCAGAACATAAAAACTTTTGTCTGAAATCACTAAATATTTAGATCTTCACTTCCTGATCATTGGTTCTAAGAGAGTCTATAGTAAGTTGTTAAGTAAAAATCTATTTTAATATATTGGAGTTTTAATTGAAATAATAGATGACAGTAACCCGATAAAATAAGCGAAAGTAATTTTTCAGACATCGAAAGTAATTTTTTAACCCGATAAAATAACCGATACAAGATATACCACAACATTTTCCTGATTAATTATGTCTTAATGACGAAAGATTTCATGTTTGTGATGCCCGTAGCATTCCGAACACGAGAGGAACGGTTCCGTCTTCTAAAAGTCTAACAAATAGTGGGCTCACGTTACTATAATACAGAATAGGTATTTATGAGGTATACGTAGCTTGGAGTTCACTGCGATGAAACCGAATAAATGTGTTATGTGCAAGCAAAACTCGTTATTAGGGTTCAATGCTATTTTTATTGTGCATTGTTAAGAACCCTATTGTGACGCTCAACACGCGTCAACGAAAAATATAAAGTTAAAATAAAAAATTAAAGAAAATACTAAAAATTGACAGATTTTACATGCAGACACTTGCTCTTATCACCTGTCAGATTTGTACCGCAGCGCTCACAGCAGGAGCGTTGNCTGCAGTACTACAGCATTGAATGACTGCATGGCAGCATACATTACCATACCAGAGCTGCAGTACTACAGCATTGAATGAATGCATGGCAGCATACATTACCATACCAGAGCTTCGGGTAAAATTAGTGGATGTCGTGCTGGCGGCAATGGCAACATGATTCGGCAGGAATGCCGGTGATTGTCAAGTTGAATTACGAAATAATGTAAGGAAATATGTTAAGCAAACCGTAGGTACAGGATTGGAGGAAGTATAAGCGTAACCGAAAATGCAAACCAATGAAATGCATTGTAACCGATGCTTTGGTTAAACATACGTAATACAACGTTCGCCGTTCTAAAGCAAGCCATTTTATAATAGCCTAACAAGAATAATATTTTAGGACTTGATTTGAAGAAGAATGGTAATTGGGTATAAAATTCGCTCAGATTGGGCATGCATGACTGTTTTTTTTATTTCATTTGAATTGGCTTAGCGGAGGCGCGTAGGTGAGATACGCCAGTTGATACCCTCAACTCTGAGTGGACATCGAAAGGTCGAAGTTATTAAATCAAATGATGCTCGAAAGGCTACAACTTCATCATGAATTATTCAAGTGATTAAGCTGCACAGTTACGTTGCAAACTGATTCTCAATTATTATTATTTATTATTGTGGACGCAACTGCGACGTCTCATGCCGCGAAAGTTAAAGCAATAAACGTTTTTTTACGATTTGTCAGGTATCCATTTCTCATGGAAGAAAATTTTCGATGGTATAATGTGTAAATTCCATTCTCGTTGATATTAACAGCCTCAATTAAAATTCAACATAATATCGTTGCACTAATTTATCCTATGGCAACGCAGTTACTTTCATTCATTTTTCCACTCCTCGAAACGAAATGTTACACAAATGTAAACACGAATATAATGAATGTTCAAAACTTACGCGTGAGGCCGCCGGAGTTCTTTGAAAACCTCGAGTTTGATGTGGCGACAAGAATATTTTAAACACCGACAATATATAATCAAGCTCAATAACTAATAAAATCAACTTTATTTTGCAAAATATCAACCACATTTGAATTCTGAATATAATTTCAAGATCAATATGCAAAGCCTCATTTTATTTAATGCATAAAATTCATCAACTTCCGAACGACGTTCGAGCTTGAAATTGAGAAGAAGTATGATTACTGTTTTTATCTTTTAACAAGCAATATAATGTAAAACTAATTTTAATGGGCTGGTACTGGAGTAGGCAAGTCAAAAACAGAAGCGCAGGGAAATGAAACCAAGCAAATGAAATGCTTCGTGTTTCCGATTTTCTGGTCTTAATTGAACAGTACAGTGGCTGCATTCTCAATATATTTTAGAGCGTTCAAATGTTTTTTAAATGTAAATCCATGTTTCAATTTTGCGATGATCAAGTTTAGTTGAATCCAGAGGAAGCATGTTTTTAATTGTAAATTCACGTTTCAATTTTGCGATGATCAGGTTTAGTTGAATATATTTGGAGTAAGTATATGTTTTAGGGTCGCATCCGATTGTCAGAATTTCTAGTGATTTGCGTCATTATAAACATTAGTAATCAAGTTGAAAGGCTGACTTTAAAAATAATCATTAATAATTCTGCCCACAATTAATCATCAATAAGTTGAACACGGAAGGAGCCTTGCTTATCTCCTAGCTGGGGCAGTTTTTTTTCGGCGATTGTAGGTCGGGCGGCTGCGAGGCGAGCAATATTTTAGGAGAGGTTTTGGCGACGTCTGAGCTGGTCATGAGCGAGCAGACCTCGCGCTATGCCAAGTAGGTCTAATAAAAACTGTGCCACTATAATTACAGCCTGGCATACGCAATGCCTGCATCACTGAAACGAGGTGAAAGAATATAAACGCGCATGATTTCCAGTGAATACTTTACGTTACCACGCACGCTATCTCAGCGATAGAAATATTAGTTATAACAAGTCTTCATCTGAAACTGTCCAAAATACTAAGTACCCCCACCACTTAATCTCAATATCACTAACATGTTCATGTTACACATGTTACCATCAACAGTAAATTGACTTGGAACGCGTCAAAAACAAAATCATAAGTATCTCTGTTATAAATACAACGTCCTGCTACGACTATACGGTTTGGAAGTTACTTGAGGTTATTTAAACATAATTTGCATAAGATTAATAATGAGTGTATAAGCGATACCTTGCTCCAGCAAGGGGCCCGGAGCTAAACTTACGGTACACGTGCTAACCAATGCGCCCCTTGGAGCGGCATTCACTTTGTAACTTTTCAATTAATCGAAACTATATGGTCAAGATCCCGAGCTGTTCATCACGAGAGCGAACAGTATTGAGTGAACAGAGAGCGAATTGTATTGAACGAACAGAGAGCGCAGAGTATCGAGTGAACAGAGTGAATAGTATTGAACAAACAGCGAGTGAATAGAGAGCGAATAGTATTGAACGAACAGAGAGCGATCAGTAATAGTTCATTGTTTCAGTTTCCTAGCTGCATAACTAAAAAAAATGTCTCTGAAAACTGGTCTCGTTCAACATTTATATATTTCAGCAAAACATACACATTTAATGAACTAATGCATGATAAAGCATTTAAAAACATCCAATACGTTAGATCAATCTAACACTTGCAAGCGCTGACGCACGCGAACGTACCAATTGTTATAGGTTTGACGGTCGAGCATCACACTCCCACAAATATTCGCTAACGAATCGATGATCGAGCATCACACTCCCACAAATATTCGCTAACGAATCGATGATCGAGCATCACACTCCCACAAATATTCGTTAAAGAATCGATGATCGAGCATCACACTCCCACAAATATTAGCTGAAGTACCGATGCTATAGAAATATTTGCTAAGATAATCGATGATTGGCCTCAAGCTCAATGGTTTCACTGCACGCGTGCAATATCAAATAAGGTCAGAAGAATAAATAACGTGAAATTTTCAGACCGTTCGTGCGTCATTGCAACGGGAAAAACAATATCAATTAATCCCTATAAATTTTCTGAAGCATGCTGAGAAAAAACTAGTCAGCGACTCTGAGTGAATGAAAAGGTATCGGTACATTATTTTATCGTCATGTATCACGGAAATGATTCTTAAGTGAGTGGCGTTGCAAATTAGAAATTAACAGCGTTGATAGTTCTTGCGTGAGGCTTCCATGCATATTGAATGGCTTTTCGTGATAACTGCTCCTTGAAACTCATTTATAATTTATAATAAGAACACGCGAAACAATTCAGGGGTCAAAAACTCAACTGCACACTAAAATAAGGGCATTAGAAAATATTCCAACTTGCCTTTAACAAAAACTAGTGTTAAAGTTAATCGACACTCATGCGTTGAAACTACGGTTGAAAAACTCGATCAGTTTGTGCAGAAGCAAATTGTGTCAATATGACACACTTTGGCAGGAATATTGTCTCACACGCACCTGCATGCACTTTTCTCCTCAATTAAGTGTTATCCCCATGACCTGAATATTAAAGACGTTTTCATAAGCAGGCTCTTATCTAACGCCCTATCACTAGCAGAAAATTACTATTGCGTGAAGCAGCCATATGAACCGTTAATGGCTGAAATTGGAACTACTTTTCTCGACTGAAAAAAAAAACAAGAGAAGTTTTTGAACATGCAAGTTAGTCATACTGAAATTTTTCACGTGGACTAAATAATATTAAATAATTATTTTAATTTCAAATCATAATGTCAGCGTTATTACGCCACCTATCAGTGAAGAACAGTTGAGCGGATCTGCAACTGTCTAGATTATGAAATGATTAGCATAAAGACAGCAGGCCATTATAAGCAGGCAATCATTAGGTTTAGCTTCTCGAAGCCATTAGCTCTTTTTCTCTGAAGATTTCTTGGACGAATATCAATGTAAAATAGTTCCGGATGTAGAAATAGATCGCAAAGCGAGAATAAATCTTCAAGATATCAAATATACATATAAATATACAACGTATAACATAAAGGTGGTTACAGTTTCGATGCGACACGGTCACCCTCAGGCCAAGTGAAGGCAATTAACAGGACGAGCAGTAACAGCGATTCCCACTTTCGTCAGGACACGCCGTGTGGCAGCGACAGTTTTGATCAGAAGCGTCGCGAAAAAAGCGGCTCGTAATTTCACCTTGTAAAAAGCAAGGGCGTTTAGACGATGCTTTATGGGGAGCAGGAGGCGCTGTAATTAGGTGCTGATTACACGGACGCCGACTGCTTTGAGACAGGCTTAAGCATGCGATATTTACCGGCAAGATGGCATACTTAGAGGTAGACGTTAGAGGCTAATGGGAGTGCAGTAACTGGCCTATTAGCGAGCCAAATAAACGAGTTAAGCAGTTATGTTCACTGAAAAGAAAGCATACTTGAAGCAAGGCTTTAGACCTGTAATTCAAAATTAAAGGTCAACATGAAAGGAAAGCGGATGGCACATATGCGAACAAGACTTTCTAGTACTTGCTTGTAAGATTTGACATTGTGCTATTAGAAATTAAAGATAACTGCCGTAATTCATTCGGAATATTAGTGAGTTGTAAATTGGTAAGAAATAACTCAAAAAGTGATGTTGAGCGACGTACGTAACACTATTCCCAAAAAAATTTTCCAGCGAACTTGGCGGCATTGAATGCCGTACCATGATTCAGGTGATGCAGAGTAGCATAAATAACAATACCCGCTTTGAACTTAATGGCGAACTTGCAGTATTGAAGGCAAATATGCGGCGGTACGCAAACGAATACCAATCGAAGATTTATAAAAAATAACGGGAGCAGTAGCGCGCGCCGGGCAGTCAACTGAAGGCATCAAAATAAGTTGGCAGAGGCAGCGGTGACGTCGCAGCGACCTTCTCACTTTCACTGATGCGCCGCGCGTAAAAACAAGGCACCCGCAGCTTCTTTAAACGCGATGTAGGTGCGCTGCCAGCCTTTCAAAACACACAACCGAACCGGCATTGCATAATGCTGATGCACAACACATTTAAATGATAAGTAAAGGCTTTTATTGCAGGTAAAATTCCGTAACGCTACAAGTCATAATTCCTATAATGATGCCATGCATTTATACAGTGTACTGAAAAGTATTTATTTAATTAGAAGTCTTTCAGAGCATTTGCGGGATATTCAATAAAGAAAACGCTACGGTTCAATTCGGTGAGCTTGAATGATGCAAACCGGTACGAGTAATGGTTACAATATAGATAAGAGTGAGATATATAGACACTAGCATCGGTAGTTAGTGTTAGATTTGCACGGTACCATGCATGAAATTAAAAGGAACTTGAAAATATATACTTATAATTGATGACCATAATTAAATTTTAATGATAGTGAAAATATTCCATGAATTTTACTTGGTGTGCAAATGAAGTACTCATTTATTTTCATTGCTTGATTGGTTAAAAGTAAAATTTATCACAGCCCGCTTTTCGTACGATAGCCTCTTATATAGCAGGCTTTCAATTGTTCAAGTAGACTATAAATTTAACAAATATAGAGAAGCAAGAAGGTAATAAAAAAACTGCTACTGACAAACAAGTATTGTCTTCTTGAATGCTTAACTTTCAAGGACTCTTGCTTTAATTATGTCTTGAAGACTTTGTTGGGGTATTTATACAGACGCTCAAGGTTGAGTTAAAAAAGCACGTGGTCATTTAAAAATTCTTTACTGAGATCTCTGAGCAAAATCGAGTAGAAGATTTTGATATCGATGCATGGTACGAAGTGGAATATTTGCGTCGGTCAATAAAAACGAAACTTTGTAATAAAATTTAAAGCATTAAATAAATCTATTGGCTGAAAACGTCGCAATTGAAGAAAACAAAACAAACTTCAACTCGAAAAACAAAACGTAGCAGCATCATCTGAAAAATGATGGTGAGAGTAAATAAATTAACTTAATTTTCAAATTTGCGTTATGCCAGCACGATAGCCCAGAGGCAACTACACACGAAATTTATAGCCGTGAAGCTTAGAGATTAACCATCCGTATTTTAAATTGAGTATGGGCAAGGCCAGTGGTGCTATTCTTGTATTACAAGGTCGACCTATGACAGGAAGCTCAAACGAACTAATGACTTCGTACGTCAGTCACAGAAATACCATAGACGCACTGAAATTCAAAGTGTTTCAACTTAAATAATAAGTGAAGTTTTAGGCTGAGAAAAAATCTGTCTCTCTGCCGTACGAAAATGCCCGTTAAATGGGACTAGAAATATTGTATTCTGATTTTAGATAAAAACGAATTTTCCTAAAGACTGTGACTGCAAGTTGCAAAAAAATATATATTTTCAATTCCAGTCGGTTTTCAAATTATCATCTCACCATTGATTGAGAGACTGAATCTTGGAACGAATCAAATGAACAAGCATTAGCGCAGGAGAGCTTCTTTATAAGCTTTAGCTGTGATCTTTCATTATTTTAAATTTTACATAACTATATTTGGCATATGAGACGAACCTGCCACATCTTCCCATGTTCTTGACTATCTGAATAACGGTGCTTAAAGGCTATCGATTAGTAATCATTGTTATACTATAATTTTTTATAATTTGATAAGAAACAATTTAATATTATAAATGATAATTTTCATTAATCATTTAAAAAAAGATTAAGCGCATATGCATCGATGATATTTTCAAGCGCATTGAACATTTTACGTGCTTTTGTAGTGGAAAACACAATTCTATTTTTCCTAATTTAATTCACCGATGTACATTTTATAGTTGAAAAACATTCTAGCATCAGTTTCTTACATAGCAACAGCCTATAAATAATCATAAATAATCGTAATCAAAAGAAACTCAGCGCCGAAGATATTTCACATATAATCCTACAGAAGCTGCAAACCTGCAAATATCGTGGCAGTTTCTCCCTGCAGCCTGGACAAGCACAAGAAATTGCTCAGGTCGAGCCGCAATCCAAAGAAAATTGCAGGCTACGCCAGGGTCCTCGAGCCCGAGGTCTATGATTTGCATGGCCCCACATTATGAGAGCAGCGGCTCCTTGTGTCATTGTATGCAATATTACACAGCAAAATACAGCCTATCTGCATGAAAGAACCGTCGCTTGTATAGATCAAATGACCTACTGTCGAACGATGCAGGGGAGCGAAATTGTTGGTCTTTGGGCAGAACGAATGACGATACATGAATTGAAACTAATGATCGTAGAATAAAATAGCTTATGAGAAGATATTATATACTCATGCATATGCATATTTAACAGCTTTCTTAATCCAAAGCACATAAGTAGGGATAAAAGTGTAGAGCTAATATTTTTTTCGTTATATAGGTTTCATTTTTCCACCGAGCTGGTGGAATATAGTTTCTTGCATTATTTTTTCTTAAATTTTTATTATGCATTATTATTTATCTGTTTGTTGTTTATTCTACAAAATTATCGCTTTGCAAATTTAAGTGCGGCACCTCATCATTCCGAGGTCAAGATAATAATCAGTACAGAGACGAGAAAAAATAGGCATCCTTTTACGACTGACCGCAGAGAATAAAAATTCTCGGTTCGCGTTTACCATGAAAATTAGTGAGGCAATATTCTTGCAACACATCCAAGATGGAAAATATTTTCGACCACAACACAACACAAGTGCGCTACAACCTCTGAAAATAAGGCTCATTGAATTCAACGCTTGAGAGCCTCTGTGCCTCGTGGATGTGACAGAAGGCGTTGAGGTCGAGAAGAGATGACTTCTGATGCATTCATGCTGTAGGCATTATGATCGTAGAATAAAATAGCTTATGAGAAGATATTATATATTCATGCATATGCATATTTGACATCTATTTTAATTAAAAACACAAAAGCAGGGATAAAAAGGATAAAAATGAATGAAGAGCGATGCCATTTTTCGAATGAGCTGGTCGAATAGTTTAAAATTTTTGAATTTTTAAATTTTAACATGCATTGTTCCGCATCTGCTTGGTATTTATTTTACAAAATTTTCGCATAGTAAATTTGAACGCGGCACCTCATCATTCCGAGGTCAAGATAATAATCAGTACAGAGACGGGAAAAAATATGCATCCTTTTACGACTGACCGCAGAGAATAAAAATTCTCGGCTCGCTTTTACCATGAAAATTAGTGAGGCAATATTCTTGCAACACATCCAAGATGGAAAATATTTTCGACCACAACACAACACAAGTGCGCTACAACCTCTGAAAATAAGGCTCATTGAATTCAACGCTTGAGAGCCTCTGTGCCTCGTGGATGTGACAGAAGGCGTTGCGGTCGAGAAGAGATGACTTCTGATGCATTCATGCTGTAGGCATGCATCCACTGTAGATAATATGCTGTGGGCATCCAATGTAGCCACTGAGGCTGTGGGCATCCACTGCAGCCATTGATGCTGTGGGCATCCAGTGTAGCCATTCATTCTGTGGGCATCCAGTGTAAGCATCCACACTATATAGGCATATTAGTGAGACGTACAATGTACCAGTATTTGGGGAAGATAGCAGCTCTTCAGTCCAACACTTGCATCTGCCCGAGGCGTAGCACAGACGTTAATCAGGAGGCGTCCAACGCAAAGGTCCACGGCGCGTGAGGTCATTGCTCGCAAGGGGGCGTTTGGCCCCTGCTTTAGAGCGCAATTACAGCCCATTGAACCAATAATGGTTCACAATAAGTCAGGAGACGTTCAAGCTCTTGGCTGCGATCAAGCCAGGCGCCTCGAGAGTGAAGCAATTCAGGCCGTCAAATGTGCAAGATGCGCTCATACCACATCGTGTGGCTCAACTGCCCAGCGTTCGTTCTTATAGGGAACTGGGGCCATTCTTTCAAAATTCGTTAAAGTGAACGTAAGTACTTACTCTGTAATTTCTTGTCTATGATTGGTGAATTTTGCTCGAAAGGCCGTCAATGATTGGCTGATAAACTTACGATCTCTTAACTTTTTTTGAAAGTATAGGTACTGATGGGTATACGTTTACATTCTGACGAGAGCCGCGGGATGTAGGATGAAGAGGCGCGGGATGTGGGATAAGGAGATGCGGGATGTGGGATAAGGAGATGCGGGATGTGGGATAAGGAGATGCGGGATGTGGGATGAAGAGATGCGGGATGTGGGATAAGGAGATGCGGGATGTGGGATGAAGAGATGTGGGATGTGGGATAAGGAGGCGTGGGATGGGGGATGATCGAGGACGTGCGGGATGTGTGATGAGAAGACGTAGGATGTCTCACAAGATCAGCAGGATTGTTAGAGATTCATTGTAAAATTTAGAAGCCGGGATTGCAGATTAGAATCTAGCATGAATATAAGAAAATTTTCTATATAATTTGGCATGGAAAGTTTCATATTCTACGACATGAAGGTTTTCCAAAAAGTATTTATTAAAGCAAGCCTTCGTCAACTTTCGTGTATGAGAGCAAAGAAATCAAGAATTTCCTCAGTAAAATACATTTAATTATCAATATAAATATGTGTTGACATCAGATTCACTGCGGCACAGTCGACGAGCCGCACCTGCATCCTTTCTGACCCTTATTTCTCTGAGTAATATTATAGGCGTGAATTGTTAAAGAATACATGGAAATACGCCGATCGCAAAGATGGTTCAGCAAAACTTTTGATAATGGAATCTCATTATATTCTTAACATTGCTTAAGAGTGATAATAATCAAATAAATGTCGACTCAACTTTCTGTTCACATTTTTTGATTATTGAATTCAAAATATTTTTCGTTCTATCATAATTAATTAAGTAATTTCAAGTCTTACTATCAACAAATAACTAAACTTCAGGGAAAAAGTTTATAATTCTCAAAGTTACTTCTGTCCCAAGAAAACTTATCAATTAGCTTATCGAGATCGATTAGCTCACCTTTGGCTTCAAAACTCTACGCATTTCATCTTAATAAAGAATGAGGTCGAAGACGGCTCAACGGCTTAAAGTTCCATGATAAGAGTTTTGCAAATAATACATCCAACCATCCGCGTAGGCCACCTTTCAATAAATCCGATCATAAATCAAGACTATTTTTAATGTTAATATCAAAGTCAATATCAAAATATTATCTGAAAAATTCAGGGGATACTACCTCGCGTCAAATTAAATGTTACCTTCAGGCATGTTACCGATCAATTATTATCACCTCTGTGATTACAAACATTTATGAATTTCTAAGTTAACAGGGGCGCGGGACAAAACCAAAGAAAAAGAATTAAAAACCACAAAATAACGCGAGGTATACAAAAAAGAACAAATGCACTATGCCCACAGTGATATTCCCGTATGAAGCACGTGTAAAATTCATAGCTAGACCTGAGAGCCATAAAACGTGTTCCCGCAGCGCAGTTAAACGTGACTTATACAGAGCCGGCAGCGATTATCTTCTCTCTACAGAAACTAACGCTCATGACTTCCAGCTCACGGTCCTGATCCCGAACATGGGAGCAGGCTTCATTATCATGTCCGTAAATAAAGCACGCTAATTGCTTTTTAAACCGTCGGATGATAGGCACTCCCACGACCGTCCCCAGGTAACACATCGCAAAAGAACCGACACTGTAACGGTTATTCCCGGACGACAATTTTGCACGCCGGTAGGTTGGTCGCTTGTCGACCAGAAGGCAGAGGAACAAAAATCAACGGAGGTGAAAATTCTCAAGGAAATTCATGTGCAAGGGCCAGTCGAGCAGAGGTCGTTAGTTGCAAACGCAAACAAGGGTGCGCTGCTGCGGCTCCCATAATTTGACTGCAGCATCGGATCCAATTAACATCAAATCGCTTCTAATTACGAATAATTAGGTCACAGTGAGTACGGGATAACATTCATAAATTGCAGGCGATGAAGAGGGAGCCATCCCTAATGCAGTTCATAAGACGTTTGAGTGTATTCATATAGGACAATTTGTACCATAATTTATCAATTAAGTTCAATAGGTATATGAATTTGGGACACAGAATTGTTCCCTATTCAAGTTTGAATGCTACATATTAACGATAACCTCTTCGGCAACAATTGCTACCCGAACATTTGTTTAATCAAAATAATTAACCTAAAAATTACCCGGTTGCAAGCCATTGGAATTAATGTCATTTGTACATACTTCGAATATGCGTTTTAATAATAATAAACTGTCGGGCAATGAGGTAGTAGTTATGAGGCACCGAAAATCGTATATAGTAACCACATTGAATCACTAAATTCACAATGAAATAAATGGACATAAAGCCAGGCATGAGTCATTACATGCAAAACTCTCCAATAAACGAAGGCCCAGATATTCCGCCGTAATAATGCTTTCACACACTAGAGACTAAATTGCTTAACCCAAAGTATTGCTTTTGTGAAATAAAAAAGGCTAAATTGCCTGTCAAAAACCATGCATTTAAATCGAGTAAATCGACTTTCTCCACTAAAGTCCCACAGTACGTTGATATATTGTTATGGACTGAACACGTATAATCAGCTCAGTCCCTAACAATATCTAGAAATATGATTTATTGGACTTAATATATGCGAAAATGTTAGTGCAAATAAGTGAGAAATTTTGCTCCAAGCTCATCAAAAAATTAACTGAGATGAATTTAATTTCAGAGTGACACCTGCGGGCAATAACGTCTAGAATGAACGGTCTATCTGTCCAGTTAAGAATAAGCTTAGATCGAGGGCTGTCAGTGTCTAGAAAGTGGCTCTTTCCAAGAGAAGTTCAAACGACTTCTATTGTCCACTCACACGAAAAAAAAAAAATCTTGAAATGTTTTGGCTTGGCTACAGACTGCACTCTGAGTGCTAGGCAGCGATAAGAACTGCTGCCACCTTAACGAAGTAGCTCTTCTCACTTCAATGATCTAAACAAGAATAATATCATCTCAGTCACCCAAACTAACGATGGTTTCCTCCATGCATACTACGGGGTTACGCTTTCGATTGGTCGCATTTATTACTACATCTCAATAGCATAAAGGCGAAAATTGCGCGTGATACAGCGATATTACTCTGCTACCACAGCTAACGAGGTTGAACTTTAGAATAATTTATTATCCTCTACCTGGAATGTATGAGCAGTTTTTTATATCGGAACGAACATAAACAATAATAAAGATGCGATATGATATGACTTGGCAATTCACTAACACTAGAGATTTTAATATATTTTTCGCATACATTTTGATTACTTACAGCTGTAAAATAATGACACGTATAGGTAAAAGTTTAGAAGAAACATCGCAAATCAGAGGAAGCTACGTGAAGGTTCAGTTTTAAAAGCCACTGTGACAGTGAACAAGAAACTTCTCACAAATCAAGAGAATAATAAATTGTGCTGAGAAATAAGGTCATCCCAGACTGGGAGTGTAGCTCAGCTAGGCGCGATGTCACGATGACTTGGAGAAGCGTGCACAAATTGGAAAGATTGCGATAGAAATTGTCATGGGTTGAGTGAATGTCCACCCGGCTACATGGGATAGCACACTGGGCGATGTTGCTTTGAAATAGCAGGTAGCAGAACAGCTGAGATCGCTTAAAATTCTGAGGCTCAACAGTTAGTTTCGACCACATGATCTAAATTCGAATAAAAATGTTAGACGACCAACGCTTAAAATCAAGTTAAAAATTGTATCAGGAACCCAAAAGAAACACATTAAAATAATCAAATCATGAAATGAAGTTTACGGGAAGGAATTAAAGTTCATGCACTCTTCCGCAAATTCGCATATAAAGAATCGAAAATAATCATTTACCAAGCATTTAAATTTGAATGGTATTCTAAAACGTGCATCATTTTAGCTCAGAAATAAGTTGGAAGATCCACTGTCACTGCAGAACACTTGAATATCCACTTGAATAGGCTCAGGAAATTATTAAAAACGATTCGAATCGCCAGATAGATAAGAGACGAGATATGAACCTAAAATATATCTGAGAGCATGAACGGCTCCTTTACCTAAAAGTAGGTTCTATACCTGCTGTGAGTTTCCAAGCTGAATATCAACGAGTAAGTGGCGTTCAAGCTGAATGTAGAACACATGGTTGAATTAATACATATTAATTCAACCATGGCAGCACAGGTTATAGGCAAAACTTCATAATCAAAGGCATCGGTCAGCAGCGACTGATGAAAGTTCAGCCAATTTGGATCCTCGCACAATTTCACGGCATGATCAACATGAGACAGGCATGTGTTCCTACTAGACTCGATTATCGTGATAATGTCGGCCTAAATTTCTACACTGACTATAGCTGGGTGGGAAGCACTAATTCTTTATTCAGTTGCATATCACGATGGCGATATAAATGAGCTGAATACTGAATAAACATTTATTTGGTACAATTACGAGATTAACCTCGTACACAACT
The DNA here is from genome assembly GCF_000764305.2 of Hyalella azteca. NCBI lineage: Eukaryota > Metazoa > Arthropoda > Malacostraca > Amphipoda > Hyalellidae > Hyalella > Hyalella azteca. The sequence continues at coordinate 66,816 of NW_025935823.1, read as the reverse complement.
GAGAGGATAAAGCCGGTTTTCTTCCAAATTCTGCATTAGTAACAAAATTTCAAAGGGACCGCAGTTCTTGTTAGGGTGAAAACTAATTCAGAAAATTCAGATTAAGTGAAGCACAAACTAAAGACTATAGAAGAAAATCGATCAAAGAAAACTTTCATTAACTACAAGATGTTTTCGTCACGATGCATCGCAAGACTCGTCAGCAACGCTGAGATCAGATAAAAAAACAGTCGGGAAATGTTAACCAATCTTAAGTCTGGTAATCAACCAAGTTTTAGGGTAAAAACCTAGTTTATTATTCAAATTTTTTATTATGGTAAAGTGCAAGACGCCAGGAAAAAATTGCTGGCATGGTATATTAAAAAAAATCTCGCATTACCGATTCATTGCGCATATTAATTCCCAAAGTTAGAAGGACATAGCAACCAGCAATATACATTGAGAAAGCCAAGGCACTCAACACGAGCAATGCAGCGCATAATAAGTACACCCGCTGTATCGGCTTACGCCTGCATTAAATTAAGGCCGGCTTATAGGTGGCCGATAAATGATCTTGGCTCAGCCGGTACTTATAAGGTTCTTATTTTCATTATGCATGTTTGCATAGAGCATAAAAGAAGGAAGGTCAGGCTCGTTATGTTGTCCAGCAAACCGAAGGGTGGAGGAGCTATGGCGAGCGCAGCGGGCGGCGGCCATCATGTCTTCATCGAGATGCATGGACGAAAACAATGCAGCCGTGGTGATGCTTGCTCTTTGTTAGATCTCGAGAGACTGAATTGACGCTGGTGGATAAAATTTACCAAGAGCATTTTATGAATTTTACAAAGGCCGTTTCGCTCTCTCTTGAGAGGAAAATTCTTTAAAGAAGAAATTTTTTTGGGAAATTTTCTTTAGAATCTACGTAATATTATTACAGCAGGTTTTGCTTGAAACAGCTTCCTAATAAAAAAAAAAAAGAAAATAAGTCCGTATAATTAAGAAAATTAATTAAGATTAAGATTACATTAATTAAGAAAATAATTTGACGCATAAATCCAAATTCTAAAATAGTGAAATGACTCACAAGTTATTATTTCTGAAAACAAGACATGAATTAAGCATAGTAATTTTACGCCCGTCCGAAAAATTTAAACAAAATGTTGTGTTTATCAACATTTTGACACATCATCAGAACTTGACCAAAGCAAAGCAAAGAGTTCATCACAACTGCAGTACCAGTATCATTCCCAACGTTACCATTCCTACCAATATTATTCCTATCAATACCATTCCCGAGTGTCATTCCTGCCAATACCATTCCTAGCAGCACAATTCCTCGCAGTTTATCTCAAAATGTGTTCGTTGAATATGCCTCCAATATTCAAACCATGACAGGAAATTGTCTATAAATGGAACGAAAGTAAAGTTAGATGCGACATAATTTCCGTAGCCAGCGGCCGCTCCGAGTTTGAAAAGTTTAACTCGCTCGACATGGAACGACGGAGCGTTGAGTTCTGTTCAGCACAGAGTGAATGAATAAATAATATTGCTCGACGACGTAAAGAATGACGATTTTTTTTACCATAATCTAAAAATATTTTTCATCGCATGACAAATTACCAAAATTACAGAGTTTAATTAGAAAATGCCTTGTTGGAATGTGTAATAATATAGGTAACTTATAATGAACCACAATTTTTCAGGAAAATTTTACTTATGAATGATAGAATTTACAACAATATTCATCGATGTAAATTTACTTATGTGCATCAGCCAAGATTGGATAAATTTTATTCTCATCAACAATGTTCAATAAAATTTTCTGACTTGCAATCGGTTCTAATTAAAGGAAATTTATTCGGTTTTCACAAGAAGCCACGTGAAAAAATACGATGATCAACAGCAAAATCCATCGCGATAAATGCCCGGGTTGACAAAATAATACATTAGAGCTACAGAACATATCAAAAGAGATTTTAATTAGAGTCACCTTTACATCCGGGCCTTTGGTCCCAGCCGCCCGCCCAAGCTAACAAAGGCTCGACGCATATCAAAGGAATGCATCCGCAAAATTTATCCCAAATAAAGTTGGTAATGAAGCACTTGTGTGAGCGTCGCTGCGTCATAATGCAGGCTTTGCGGACGAGTGGAATACCATGGTTGAATTAATACTTGTATTAATTCAACCATGGTGGAATACAATCATGCCAGAAGTAGGGTACGACTTAATTGCTTAATTGGTATTAAATGCGGGGTATTCACGAGTGAGTGCATGACTAAATAATGATCCCAGCTGGGTGCTTTTTCTGACTGAAAGAACATCAGGTTTAAAAATGACACGTGGAGAATTATAGTTCACAAATTCTCGGCTAAAGATAGCGCAGGGCGCGTGGCAAACGGTGACCGTTGATAAGCGACCATGCATATTGGCCTGGTCATGCTTGTTGGGATAAATAGAAATTTGAATAATTTAATTCGAGTCTTTTTATTTCGCATTTATTTTACTGAGAGTACCTCAACGATATTTAAACAAGTAATTTTATGTGAATAAAATATATGCTGCTAAAGTTAGCCTACTAGCACAGCCACTCAGCTTGATGAAAAACAAAATCAATAGAGCTAAGTCTTTTGTTAGCTCAACACTTATTAAAAGAGAGATTATTGTATTGAATAGAAGACAGAGATTCTGAAACAGAAACAATTGATGCATAAAATTTCGAACTGAAGTGAGTAATAATACTATCTGAACCATTTATGTTCTCCTTACGTACTCGCGTCACTTACACATTGGTTTATTGGTTCTCTATGAATGTGGCCAAACGAAAGTGATGAGCAAATAAGCAAAAAAAATATAACTCATTACTCACTGCAGTGAGTGACAGAGAGCGCATTTCCTCGCCGACGAAAACGTGAAGTCACGGACGGACAGACAGACGGACAGACAGACGGACGGTCAGACGGACATGGCGAACACAATAATGCATTTTTTTCATAAATGAGAAAATGCGCTAAAAAGCCTTTCGCACACGTTCAATAATCCAGAGCAAATGGTGACCCCGGAACACGCGGTTGATTTAAGAAGACTTGTACGAATGCGTTAACGACTTTATACGTCTTTCCGTGGCGGCCATCAAGCCATCGTGTTCTTGTAAATTTGACTTTAATTGTAGAGCATTTTTTTGCAGATGCAAGACACACTCTGTAGTATTTAAAGCGAAGCGTATTTTTTAGCATAGATGGGAGTAGATTGAATTAATTTTTCATCTCGCGAAAATCTGCATTGGAATGTAGAATGTGAGGAAATTTAACAAAAAAAAGAACAATGGCAGAGTTGTAATTGGAAAAAATAGAACGATAGGAGAGAAAAGTAATATCAGCTAGATATTACTTTTCGGAGTGATATCTAGCTGATATTACACTTTCGGAGGTAATATTTACATTCAGAAGTATTAAAAAGTCATCAATTATCAGTGAAATTATACCTTACATCGCAGTAACAAATGTACGATTTTTGAATGTTACGTCACAAACGCGAATGGAGATAAAACTGCAGGCAGCTAGCAGAAAATATTTTTAATATTCAAATATGAATATTCAAACGTGTACAACATCCTTCCGTAATAATTTTATAATTCATTAAAGAAGCGTAATGAATGAGACTGAGGAATAAAGGGGAATAAGGGGGAATTAACCATGAATTTTTGGAGATTGCATACGGGAGAAAGGATTTTTTCACAGGCCATCATTGATCACTAGGCTAGTACACCCGTAAATGAACTGCGCGTAGCACACCAGTAAATGAACTGCGCGATTATAGCAAATAAACAGCTTAGTACTTCCCTACAGGAACAAAGAACACTTTTCCCGAAACATATCCGAATACAAGAAAAAACCGGTCGGTATTAGACTGGCTCGATTCACAAGGCAAAGGAATATTTAACAACCTACAGCCCCAGGCCTCGAGTACATCGACGTTCCCACAAAAGGGGATACGTTTTTCCATTACGCGCAGCCCAAGCGCGAAAATTCGGTGAATTTTTATGACACTTTTTTGATAGAATTTTAATGCCACTTTGGAATTTATGCACACTGCCAACTGGTAAAATATGCGAGTTCTGCGGTACAATAATAATCCGAAGAGTAGGAGTCACGTGAGTGAAATAATGGACATTATAAAGGAGATTTTTTTGTTCTTGTTATAGGATCACTACGATAGAGAAATGAAAAATGGAGCACAATAAGCATCAAGTGGGATACTTTCACTACATTAGAGAAATGAAAATATAATAACAAAGTCGGGTAATATCATAATTCTGACAGCGTTTACACCGACGTATTTGAACAGTGTATTTTAGCTTGACGCTTATGTTTGTTTCGAAATCGTCAATTATTATACAAATTAGTTGATTTCGTAGTGCATTAGGATTAGCGCTACGATCAAAACATTTTTTGACTTCGTAAAGTATTTGAAAAAAAACTTCCGACTTGCCAAATCAATTCCAGCACGAAAATGTTTGCTTACTTTTTTATGTACATAAACATTGATAATATATTTACGATACTATATGTATCTACGAATCCACCTGTATCTACTAACTAACCTTCTAAAGATGACTAACCAAATCAATGCCAGCACGAAAATGTTTGAGTACATTTTTTTAATAGAGACAAACATTGATGATATATTTACGATAATATATCAGGACAGAGCAACCATTTCAAAATAACTCACCACAGCTACACGCTTACGAAAGGACAGCAAACAATCCAGCCCATATAAGGCTGTACGTGTCAGTGACGCCCGTCATTCTCAGGCGTGTCGATATTCTAGGAAGATGAGACTCCAAGTCTGACGGATCAATTATAGGTTATTTATTGCACGGGCGGCACCACATGTTTTCTTATTAGTCATTCCCAAGTTTGCAGGAGATGCAAACTTGAGAGGGACGGGAACTTTATTGTTTCACCGACGCATAAGCCAGATAATTAATTGCGTAATTTTCATGTGCGCTCTGCTACTTCAGGAACCATCGTGAATGTATAATTGAATAAATGAATAAAATAGTTTTTTATTCACGTGAAAAAAAAATAATTTTCGTGAATGAAAATTATCAAATTAAAAATAATTAAAATATCTTTAGATTAAATTAAATTTTCGTGAATATATAAAATAAGGAACATTCAATCATGAAAATTCATGATACAGAGTTGTTGTGGAAAATTGTCATAAATAACATGAAATTTTATTTATAGACCGACTATTGTATGACTTGGCGACACGAAACCTGGAAAAATGTAATCACGAAGTCATTGTTACTTGTATATATCCCACATAAAAGTCACCCAACTACAGTACGGGAAGAACCGGGCGACGAGATCAAAATATGTGAAATATTTACGTTATTGGATCGCGAAATATTTATAACTGAACGAATATATTGCCGAAAGAGAGAAATTCTGTTATAGATTTAATAACCAATTCTGCAGAACAATCAAATAACATATATAAATAACAACTTTCATAGACATTTTACATTCAAAACAAGCCGTTCAAAATTCGGCCCAAATAGATTAGATTTCCAGGAGAGAAGCCATAATTTCAGAATTCTGGACCATCGCGTCCTGGATAATAGAAATACCTAATGGAGATTGCGATCATTCCTGGGAGGCAATCAGACGGGGGCTGGGATGTGGCAGGCAAAACTGAGGGAACCGGCCGATTTAATACGTACATTTGATAATACAAATACCGTATAATGGCATTCAGAAGTAATTCACTGCAGGATAAGTTTCAATAAACTTGTTATATGACGACGATATTGCGAACATTGTATGATGGGATGAATTTTTGTAATTATATAAATAAGGAGGCTAAAAGAAATTTATTTAAACCGAATCCGTTTACATCTGACTAATTTGATCAAGACTTTCAAAGTGATTCGTGGAATTCAAAGACAAACCTAATAGTTTTGTCTCATTTGGTTTAGGTAGCATTCATAGGTTAATTTGACTTTCATTAAAAAACGTTTTCTCCTCCCTTATTAGTATTTGTTTCTCCTTATTGCTAGGAACATAAGATTATTAGAAGCTTAGATCTTTTCTTACAATGAAATCCCTTCTTTTGAGGAAAATGTAATTTTTACATACAATTTATGATTATTGATGACAGGAAACTACTGTCGCAACAGAGGATGACCGTGAAACTTTTTGTGTTTACATTGCTATAAAAATAACACGACTACAAATCATGCAAATTTTTTCCAATGAAGGTGCTTGGTGCTTAGTAAGTTAAGCCACAATGAATTAAAGGTGCGAGACTTTCATCAAAACTAAGCATGAACCTAAGCTCAGCGCGATGGAAATGGCTACTGAAGCGTGCCTGTAAGACCGATCGCTGGGAGCTATACTCGGTTACTCACATCTCCATCAAGTGTCCTGTCCTGCCACGCACTCACCTGCAACAATAAGAAAACATAGTGAATAATTCCACAGATTGATTTCATAGTGGATTGAGCAATCTGAGCAAGAATAAGAAACAAGTAAGAAATATGCGAGCAAAAATGAATGCAGAAAACTGATGTGCTTAATTAAATATATTAATATTAAATATTAAGTTTAATTAAATAAATATTAATTATTACATTATTTAATCAATAAAGAACTACCATTAAATTGCAATGCTTTACTCGTAAAATGAATAAACTGTAATAATCAAGTTTTTAGTGAAAACCGTCAAGTGGTTGGGGAAAAGTGCCCTACCACAAAAGGAAAACTGAATTGAAGGGCCAAATTGATACATAAATAGTTGTTGCTTTTGACGTGAATCATAAAGTGGGAATTTCCTAAAATGTATGTACGACCTCACCTCAAAAGTTGAGCTGGTTCAAATCCATTAAAAGAATGAACACGTTGAAGAGCAAACTTCACAAAGCATTACTGTGCATCCGTAAATGAAATAGATTCCCTTGGAATTGAGATGTGATGTACATGAACATCAACAGATGATTACGAGAGCTCAAGTAGCACTTGCGCTGATTAAACTGTCGAGCTGGCATCGATTTCGATATCGGGAACAGCCAAAAATTCCGTCGCGTTTTCTTGCGCTGGGCCCACAGGCGAAGATCCCGGTGACAAATACTCGGTGGCCTTTTTACGGCCACTGGACGACCGAGGGTCCGACCACAGCAATTAAAAACGCTAGGGTCCTGCATTCTCGTAGCAATGAAAATACCCTCTGATGTTATTTTTATTAAGTGACAAGGTTCTGTTTTATCTCAATGAACGAATTCAAAATTTTTGAAAGTAAAAGAAAGAAATTTAAATGGATTTTTTTCATATCGTCTTGGCTCATTGAATAGTTGTGATGATCTATTCTACATTCTGCGTTGAACAGCATAAAAAGAAGGAATGATAGTAGGAAAAACCAATCAACTCCCTAAATCAAGTCGTCTATTAAATTCATACACACTCGTTATCTTCTCACATTCTCTCCTGGAAAAGTGAAAAAAATATAACTCAGTACTCACTGCAGTGAGTGACAGGGAGCGCATTTTCTCGTTGACGAAAACGTGAAGTCACGGACGGACAGACAGACAGACGGACGGACGGACGGACATGGCGAGCACAATAGCGCCTTTTTCATAAATGAGAAAATACGCTAAAAATCGTATGTGAGGAAATGGCAACTTAACGATTTCGAAGTTTTCGCTTCGACGATTTAAAAGTTTTCGCTTCGCCAATGTATGGTCTTCAACTTTCCTCACTTGAAGCCTCCTTGTCAACAAGTCTCGTAACCATGCGGCAGCCTTTGGTAAATATGCCTACAGTGAATGCAGGCCCACTCAGGTAGTTATTGACTACAGTAGTTATTCACATCAAGTGCAAAGGTAGTATTCGAACCAATGGAGTTATTCTCGAAGGCAAGCCTGGCCAAAATGAACTGTTATTTGGTAAAACGCTGCGCAAGCTGCGACGCCCGGCATTGATGGCCGGCAGATCGACGCTGTTATGAAGAACCAACCCTGCGTTGGATGTCCTTGGTAACGGCGAGCGTTGTAGTTAGGAAGACTTTCGTGTCTGCGTTGATGCACGGGAGAATAATAGCGCCGCGTGAAAAGGCAACAAAAACGTCACAAATATACTCGCATTATTAGGTGGTATAAGATTGACGACGAAAGTGGACTAATTGAATGGAATTACCATGAAATATTAAGAAATATTATTCACATTTTCGTTTTTTTTCGCGCTGTCGTTACTGAATTTTGCTCTTTTGAAATACAAATATTGCTGTTCGTACTCAGTAAAGTAAAATTTCCCGAAACTGAAGCATAATGGTAGAGATTATTACACCTAGCATTCGAAGCCAGAAAAGCGCTAGAGAAGCGAAATCCCACGAGGCAGTTTATCGGTTTGTGTTTCGGCTGTTGAGGTGTAAAGCTGCCCGTTCTCGGATTTGAGATTGAACGGCTCTAGGGGTGCAGGAGTGGTCTCCAGACCGCCAGACTTTTACTGCAGGCAATAAAGCTCGGCTGGCCAATGGAAAGAAAATTGGCACGACAATGAAAGTCCACATTAATCACCCAGAAGAACTTAAATGCAGATTGAAAAGATGTGATCGTCTTAATTATTGTATCAGAGTATGTTTAAAATCTAAAAGTGCAAAGTAAATCCTAAGAATGTTTTAAAAGTCCACAATAACCATAGAAGTAGCTAGGTTATTTTAAATAGTCTAGGCTAAACAAATGTGTACTCGGTCACCACCAAGAAAAACTAACGTTGTAAAATAAAAACCTCAGATAGAAGTAAAGCTTCAACACAGTATCGAAAATATCAGTTGCTAATGACGTGTCAAGTTTTTACGACAGTTCACGACGCAGACTTGAAACCTGCCATTCTCTTGTTATTTTCCACAATGCAACAGATAAGTTCGTGGAGATTGGGTCGGCTAGTTGAATGAAAGTTCATACTAAGTGCCAGTTTACTCAGTGGAACAGTGCTTCCAAGTCCCGTTCAAAGAGTATCCCAGAAACTTGGACGTACATTAGAACTTCAATAAAAACACGAACGGTTGCTGTCAAAAGTTGTGCAGCGGAAGCAAGTCCAAAGAACTCGAATCCCAGTTAGAGTATTGCCGACTGCGACCGCACGAGCATGGGAGAAAAATTGTTAGGAAAACAACGGAAACCTAACGCTGAACATATGTGAGCATCAGAAGGTATAATAAAAAATTCAAATTCATTATACATGTGGAAAATTAAGCAAAATGATAAATAACTGATTAATTGATAACTCTACGAGAATAATATCAAGCATAAGGGGTTCATCGAGCAGCTTTGCCCAGTACTTGGCTGCGTGCCTATAGAAATTGCAAGGATAAATCGAGATCAACTCGTAAAAGAAAGTTTATTATGAATCTCGAAAGGCAGGTTTGAAGGATATTACAATAATATTACATTCCTTCATGAATATTTCCATCCTAAACCGTCTTCGTTTCCTATTCCTAAAATCGTCTTCGTTTTAATTGCACTCGGCCCTTAATTCAAGAATATGTCATAAGGCTCATTCAACATTCTGAAAGATATTTGACTAATTTCTTGATGTCAATAAAGTCAACCCTCAATAATCTATGGGTTCTGTTTCGAACATGCACAGAGTTTAAAGAAAACGAGGTAGCAGATGTAACAAATAGTAAATTTTCACATTTCATCTGAAAAAGAAAACTTTGCAACATGAATAATTATTTCCTGTATTTCCCATGCCCTTTCGCGAAATTTAAAAATGTGTTCAAATAAATTACGTACAATAAATATTCCGTACTAAGCTAGCCAATGCAGGTTCAACAATTAAAACCCTTCCTGGAACCATAGCAAATGGCGGTCGGGAAATAGAAGCTAGAGACCCGAGACTCATGGCCTATCTACGTTCAAAGGTCTGCGGGTCTGACATTTAATTTTTATTGGAAAATTAACAAGATAATTTTGGCACAACTGAAAACATAAACATATGAGTGAAGAAGAACTAAGAGGCGCAATTAAGCCTGTTTATTGAATTACAGAGAAGAACGAGTCATACCTCCGCGTTCAACAAAGGGTAATAAATAACAAAAATAATAAAATATTGCACGTTTGCAGTCCACAAGTAAAATTTTCCTTTAACCTGATTCGACTTTGCAATAAAAGATTGCTAAAAATACCGCCTTCATTGACATGAGAATTATTGAAACATGATACAAAAAGGCGTCGAGTCGACATCGCTGCATCAGTAGATGCTCAGAAGGTAAATTGTGACGCTTTCGTCTTCGGCTACGTAGAAGCTTGCTAGTCATCTGGGCCTGAGTTGAAAAGCCAGTGATGGCTTGTGCTTAAAACATTATCTTCTTACAACTTTACTGTACTGAAGATCGTGCAGAACCAACGATCTAACGGAACCCACGATCTTGTTGAATGTCCTGAGATACTGGTTATGTTGCTAGTCTGAATATTTTACTGAAGCAACAACAGTCCCGACGATCTCGCTAGACTGAAGATCTCACTGAACCAATGGTCACCGAGGATCATGTTGGATCAACGATCTTGTGCACTTAATTCAATGGCATGTTGATGAATGTTCAATCAACAGACAAGATGTTTCGGAAACACATAAGGCTCGAGCACAACACAGAGTTGTATGGAAATTCCCCCCATTCCCGCGACCCAGCCTGGATGCTTCCTAGCAGCAGGTCCCAGCTAGCTTGTGCACAATAAATTTGCACACGTTGTTGAACCAGGGAACTTCTAGCACCAACTGACATGTCATTTTTGTGAGAGCCTCGAGTTCTTGTACATCATAGGACTCGATTACACAACAATTCGACACTACTACACCGTACGATGATTAAGCTTGATTGATACACTAAATAATCCAAAAATGTTTTAAATCATCGAGCATTAAAGCCACTAGTAACGAAACCATTTTATTTTAACTGAAGAAAAGTGCACTCTTTAATTATTCATTGGACACCCAATGTCAGGAGTCATCAGTGCGACAATGAGTTCTTTGCACACACACACACACACACTCTTTGCACATTCCAAGAACAGCCATGGCATATTCGACGGACATAATTTCACCTCCAGCACCCAACAACATGATCCCCTCATCCATCAAAAGCATGCAGTTCATTATTATTCTTTAAGATGCCTCTCAACCGTCAATCATACTGTAATGGAGCCCTTGCTTACGCTTGGTTTGCCGGAAACCAATACGTGATTACAATTTCGAAAATGAAAACTGAATCGATGGATTTACGTTTTGGATTTAGTTTTTTTTTTCTTTTTTGAAATGGAAGAAATTCTCCTTATGGATCTTTTACATTTTACATTCATGTAACATTTATCGGTCTGTCAGCTAAATGAATAGGGTATATGAAAAATTCATTATACGATATGAGCATTAATATATTCAGGCAAAGAAGAGCTTAACTGGCTTTTTGTATCAATTAACCATATATGACGTTTATCAGCATATTTTACTTATCTGATGAAAATATGCTTACGAGAACATCATGCAGCAAAATTTACTATCATATTAAAAGCTTTTTTAAATTAATTTGCATATCTGCTCTTGGACTAATAATTAAAGCAGCACCAGCAAAAGGGTGGACTAAACCGAGAACCTTTTGTTTCAGGTCAGTTAAACAGAGACCGCACAGCAGTGAACCCGCAATCATTTAAAGCTCCCATGAACACACGCGTGATGTCACACGTTTCCGCTCATTGTGTCGAGGTGACACCCATGTGGGAAATCACATGGAAACTTTCGATGGCCAGTGGCTGGCCTATCGTGCTCCCTCCCTTAAGTTCCTAACAGGGAAGTCCTTCCGGAAATTGTACATCGGGTTCATTCGCTCGAATAAAATACGTCGAGTTAATCGAGTTTTTACGACAATTCGAGCCACTCCAATATGGTGGGATTTAGAAAAAACTGCAATACTAATTCGGTTTTTACGGTTAGTTGGATTGCAACGACTGGCATTGACGCCTTTCGTGAGGGGAGAATTTCTTACCGCGCTGCATTCAAATGCATTAAAAATGATTGCAATACGCGTACGAGTCTCAATTGAAAATCTTATCATCTGTTATGAAGGTCTTTCCTTTTATGGTACTCATTTAAATAAGTTTTTTATAATTCATCAGCTCGAACACCTTTTATTTACTCATTTATAATAGGAATAAATTCATAATTGATTAATTTGATCTGCAATTTTTTAATAGAGACATTATACAAATATTAAAAATTTAAAGCACGATAATGAAACTTTACATCAATCGACCTTCAACTTAATTTAGTTTAACTCAATCAAAGCACATCCCCTAATTGCGCATATAATGAGAAGTTGCTTTTTACTTCAATTGCATGAATTGGTGGTCAAAAAAGAAACACTCAAAAGATTCAGTTACTAAGATTTCACTCAACACGAATTCCTTCTCTCCGCGATCCTTTACTAAACGCCGGTGAAAATCTTGGTAAGAGCAGCATCCGTTTCATCCGCGCGCTCTCCCGGAAACAATGCAATATTGGCCCCGAATATTCTCGAAAACATGGAATATCACCGTAAAGTTTAAGAGTTTTAGACAGCAGTTTTGAGTTTTGACGCGAGACGAGCGTTAAAACGACAGGCGACTGACGCGTCTGACCGAGCGGCACTCTGTTATGCGCGGGACCGTTTCATCCGATGGCCTTTGAAAATAACTCGCATGGCCAAGCCTTATCCTCTCTACGTAAAATTTAAGAGGAAAACACAGCGAAAATTTTGAGGAGATAAGGCTATAATTAGAGGGAAGTGATAATGTAAGTGTACTAGCGTTAGCTAATTAACTTAAAACGCGAAATTTCATAACTAGCGTAGCGTATAGTTAGGGAATAATGATGCATGAAAACATTTTTTTTTCAATTTATGGAAGTACAATCAGATAAAGAAAATTAAGAATAACCTTGCAACGAACAGAAAAGTGGCATAACAACGATAGCTATTATACACCAAGTATTCACCATTAGAGATTTGAACTAAATTAAATCAATTTATAAACAAAGGAATATCGAATTGTCAATGCCGAAGAAAGCTAGAAAACATAAGTGTTAAATGATAGAAATGACTCACCTTCAAAGCATCAGCTGAAACCAGACATTTGATCTATAGCGTCGGTACAAATACATGATATTTGTGCCGACGATTTTCATAAAGCCGAACGACCGTCTGAAAAAGTGCGATCTATATGAAATTATACCGCATACTTTCATTGTTATAGTCATACCATACTGCATGATAAATCTGCAAATTTTAAATTTTATTGGCCGTGTCAACGACAATCAATGACAAATGATAGTCCATGAACACTTTTACCAGTTAAATCTAATGAAATCTAAAGTGAAAATCATAATTCAAGAATTGTGCGCATTTCATTCGGAGTTGCAACGACAAATGTTCCGCAATTTTTCCACGAGCGAACAGAATATAAAGAAGTAAAGTTTTTGCGGTAATCGCTTTTGTCGCCGCTACGAAGTGCACGTAATGGCCATCAATTGGCGGCCGGGATCCTCCATTGAAAGAGGAAAGCAGGCTGTAATTTCCTAAGTATTGTTCTCTTAATTCAGGACGACTCGAGGAAGTCTCGCTTAATTGGGTTTAAGAACACCTCTGGATGTTCGATTCTGGCAGACCTTTGTATTGGGGCGGAGTGTAGTCTGTGGAAAATATCGGCTATCATCTGCAGCCGATGGTGTTGCGGAGGAGACAGAATTCTGAACATATGAATGATGTACATGATGAATCTTATAGTACAACTTATCCTAGAACTTATAGTATAAGTATACAACTATAGTACGTATTGCATACAACTAAAACTTATAGCACAACTCATTTGCCATAGCAGCTGCTGGTAACGATTCGCCACAGGATTTTTAACCGCTCATCCCTGGACTTCCGTAAACGCCTCCACGCACGGGATCATTTCACGCACGCTAGTACATTTCACATTCATAAATATTTGCCAAAATGTTCATGATTGAACGAATGTACAAAATCCCATGAGAGTTGCTTCGTAGTAGCCACGTCTAATGCATTCTCAACCTGCATGAGGTAGATTACCAGCATTAATCATGGTCGTATGAAGTTGTTAGGAAATCTACTGACCCATGAAGCAAAGTAGAAGCGTGCTGTATAAGGGTTTAAATTGACAGCTGCATTTGCTCAAATATTACTAACACAAGCGCCGGAGAATTTGTGATAATTAGGGCTTATGTTACGTTGCGTTTACGGGAGTCCCTTCCCAGCGAGTTTCTCCTTGCAACTAGCGGGCAATTCTGAATTAACTAACTCGGACATGCCTGCAGGCAAACGGAGCCAGCTGCGGGCCACCAGACATGCTTGCAGGCAAACAGTTTTTAAATGGGTCACTCAATAATACGAGTAATGAAGAGAATACGCGGCGTTGCCGAGGCCCGCTGGCTAACGGACCAGTGATGGAAAAATACAGTTCGACGCGTCTCATTGACATCAAGACCAAGACGGTGATACCAAGACGGGGCTGCAAATTCGGCGGCGATATCCATGAGGAAAACAGCAACTCGTGAAGCATCGTAGAAAGATCGAGTAAGACGTCAACATTAAATTAATGAAATTTGGCCGACAAAAGAACATATTTTGTATTCATTTGGGAAAGTAATTCTTGAATACAGAAAATATCGTTAAAATGACTTTAGCAAAAGTTCAATGTAGATAACCACCTACCAGTGAGGCCACCAGATCAATGGTCCCTGTAAGTCAAATGGGCACATGACAATCAAACTATTTTATGAGGGACTATTCTAGTTCTATGGTCTAAAGAGTATCGTTATTGTCACTATAATTTACAATTACGCTTTAATTTCATGAATATTGTCAGTCATTTTTAGGCAGTAATCACAAAAAATGAATTCTATACATGAAACATCGCGCACATGAAATGGATGTTAGTATAAGTCCTGAAACATAGGTAAGATCATTAATTCTCTTCGCTCAGTCAATTTGAAGGAAGCTGTTAATGAGATGTGACATATCTGTAGCTGATTGCAGCAAACTCTGTTTTCTCGTCCCATAAATGTCAGTTGCAAATGTAATTACATTCGAAACCGAACCTTAATTGTTTTAAAAATATCACTTTTGTTTCATCAGTACGATAGCCTCAACTCTCACTGAAATGTCCCTTCCAACCGGCACAGGGGACGATATTAAAAGAAAAATTTCGAGGTGAGATGATTCGTTATTTTGGCAGTTGAGGATGGGCTGGAAGGTGTCAGGGGCCATGGAGGCAATATAATGGCACTGTCCGCAAAAGCCGACCCTCTAACTTCCGTTGTTCCGAAACAATGCGTCGGCAGTGAACCGAGAGACGAGGTCTTCCAAGAGCTGCTAGAGGACGCGTTGTGCCGTGCTGGATAGCAAACAAAGAAGTACGGGGGAACAGCTGCTTCAAGAGAAAAAAACAGGGGAGGGAAAATGATCTGCATATAGTGTGTGAGGATAAAAGAAACCGCAGCCGAGAAATGCTTCCAAGATTTGTAGAAGCATTAAAGAAAGGAAAATAAGGAAGCAAGCAATATAGGTATTCGCAATGAAAATATAAAAAAATGAAACATAAAATCAATGGGATATGCGAAGTGATAAACTCAGATAAACTTAAATAAAATTTAATATTCGTCAAACAAAAATTTACGCCCATCGATATCAAACAAAGAAGGCTTAAATTACACAACAACGAATTAACAAAACACCAGGATTCGAGAATCAGCTTACTAAAGAATGAAAAAATTGCACAAGAAAAATCTTTGTGTAAAGTTGGATTCTACGAAACGAAAAACTCTTCAAGAGTATCTTTGAATAGAGGGGAAAGAAACTCTACAATGTCCGTAGTGGGAGACATCGAGAGAGACAGTTAATGTCGACTGTGAGTCTCGAGTAAATCCTGGAGAGACACTCGAGGGCTTGCGGTTAGGAACTCTTCAGTGAGTTCGAAACTTTATATGCAAAGCAGAGGCTCAACTTCGATGACCTCAACACAAGAAAAATGTGGTCCGTTTCTCGTTATTCCGCCTTGGCCCCAGAGAGTTGTAATCCCAGTCAAAACCTCCGAGCCGTTCAGAAGAGCGGCAGAATTGCATCGTTTACGCAGACGACGAGCGTAGATGCGGGATACTGAAAATTACTAGTAAAACTATGATGCCAGCGCAAAGGAAAAAATGTACCGACAAAAAGGTAGTCTGTTTTATTAGTGGATGAGCAATATGTATCTGCATTTTAGAAAAGTAAGAAGGTGCATGAAAGTTTCGTAGAAGATCATTTATCCCAAGCCAACTCGATCAAGGAACCAAAATACCACTATGAACAAATCAATTTCTTCGTTATAATACAAATAAAGTTTAGCACGATTAACAAAATAACATGTAATACCATCTTTATGACAAAACCCAAAACTAAGTATACAGAGGTTTTCCCGCGAGATGTCAGAGGCAGAGCCGAGCGCAGAGAGCTGCCGAGAAAGAAAGTTGCGCATCTCTAGTCAGGTGCGCAGGACTGGAGTATGAAAGAGAAAGCTTGCGTCGTGAGAGAACATGAACAATGCATGGAAGTCATTTGCCATTAACAAAGCGGCGCGGCTCATCCAACACTCCTGTTAAACGAACGAACGAAAGACTCGGCAGCGCTACCAGGCGCTGGCCGTACTCAGAGTTCTCATAATCACAGGCGGCTTTTGTATGGCCGACTTTCGGCCGGCGCTGCTAGACTAGAGCAGACTTATGAGAATGTTCTCACAATCACAGGCGGCTTTTGTATGGCCGACGTTCGGCCGGCGCTGCTAGACTAGAGCAGACTTACGAGAATGTTCTCAAAGTCACAGGCGGCTTTTGTATGGCCGACGTTCGGCCGGCAGTGCTAGATTAGAGCAGACTTACTAGAATGTTAAAGAACACAACGTGGTGGTAATGATGATCGTTCTATGGATGATGGTTAACAAACTTTATTAGGACTAACCATAAAAAGATGACAGTTAACGAATTTAAGAATAGTCATTCATCCAAAATGGGCAAATATAATTCTAACTTTAAACTTGTTAAAGAACTATGCGTATGTATGATAGATTCAACTTTACATGAAGTTCAGCTTGTGATCAGTAAGTTGAATTAAAAGAACTCGCAGCGACAATGTTCGTAGAGTTCATGAATTATTTCAAAAAGAATGTTCTTGATTCAACGCACTTATTTTTACATGATCAAAGATGCGCAATACAAAGTGTGTACTCTCTTTCATGAGCACGCCCAAAAAAATGAGGATCTAAATAATTCTATCTAATCAGGACGTAAATTTAGTGAATCGCAATTCATTTCGATCCGAAATAAATTGAGAAATGAAAGAATGAATTTCACAAACTAATTGAGCATAATGGGAAATTTCTGGGAAAAAGCGATGTCCAATTAAGATTACGAACATGTGATCCAATTACAAACAGGCACCTTAATTGCCGAGAAGGGAAATCTCGATAAGCTTTTGTGATGAAAGTTTTCTTAAGTAAGTTTGGCAGTCATTGTCTCCAAAACGCAAGATAACGCGGGACGCGACAGGCGAGGCCCCAGTGACCTACACGAGTTTGTGGTGAAATACTTTGTCAAATGTGTGACCATTTTGCATCAGCGTACAATATATAATGCCTTTGTGGTGAAATACTTTGTCAAATGTGTGATAACTTTGCACCAGCGTCCAATATATAATGCCTTTGTGGTGAAATACTTTGTCAAATGTGTGACCACTTTGCCCTAGCGTACAATATACAGTATAATGCATTTGTGATGAAATTCTTTGTAAAATGAGTGACAACTTTACACCGGTGTACAATATATAATTTATTTAACATGTGTTAACGAATACATCAACAGTTTCATCGCTTTTCCTGTCAAAAAGCCTCGATAAGAGATTTGCTATTCGCCTGCTCACGTAATCAGCGAAAAACACCAACAAATTTATCAAGAATTATGAACGAAGTACATGATTGGGAATAAAAGTCTCATCCAAGCAATAGAGACATGGATAGAACATGTTTTATGGAATAGGCAGTATCAGGTCAAAAGAATATGCTGTTATGTGTTACTAAGTAAGCGTCCCTATGTCCCACCGTACCACTTAAACTTCGATGTCCTCGTGTACTCCTTAGAAAATAAATCAACTTGATTAACCAAGTTTTGTATCATTTCATTGACATTACGGCAACTCTATCGCGAAGTACAATATTGTTAATTTTCAGTTTTTGTTGCAACACACGTAAGGCATCTCCATTGTCCCCTTTCGCCGAAGCGTAGAGCAAGTTGTATACAACTAAAAATATATTCTTTGCGTTGCTGATTACAATGTAATTCTTACCGTCTGTGGCCTATTGACACAATTTATGGTTCCTTTTATATTATTTGGATATTTATTGAGAGAAAGAAAACAGAATTACTGAAAATATTAAATTTAAATTCCTAAAATTTAATGGAATTCAACGAGTTCGCGATGAAATGGAAGCGAGTATTATGGAAAATATTCACCGTGTACGGCAGCTCATTGTTTGACATCACCGTGTGTCCATGACAGCCGCTGCGCACTGCCATAAAAAGTGAAAGGATGGGAAAAGCAGAGAGAAGCCTACCAGGCCTATGCAAATATAACTTATTCTAGACAGTCATCGTAGAGTCTCACTTGAAGAGCTCGGCTTCATCTCGGGGAAATTTGAGGGAGTAAACATATAGATACGGCAAACAACGCAGATATGGGTCAGGAGTTAACTGAACCTAAAAGTCATCATAAAGCTGAAGAAAATTTTTGTAGAGTTCTGGGAATCGTTTTATTTCTCATGTAAATTTTTCCCTTCACCAAATAGAGAATTAGAAATTGGCAAATGTGCAAGTATGAGTTAAAAAATGTTGACTTCAAATTTGCCTCTCCAGATATTGTATTTGGAATATGAGTGCTTGGAAGAGGCTGCACAAAGTTCCATATCCATTCGAATTTTTGATGAACCAAACTCTTGAAGCCACAATTTACTGTTAATAAAAAGTTGAGAACACAATCGTGAATAATAAAAGCATTTTGTCTACTAAAGCAAAGAAGGGCTAACACAAAGATAACGCTCGAGCACGCAAAAGGTCTAGTTAAGAGGCTTGGTTACTTCACATATCGACGAAGACACCCTCCAGCCAAATTAATGATTTCTTGACCTAAGTTTAATTAGAATTTTCACATCAATTTTGAGGCTTCCATACTCTTTTTCTATTGACTGCAATTCACAAGTCATATAACGGTAATGATGGCAGATAAATGCAATTAGTTCGGTTTCTACTTATCCAGTAAACTGTTCACAGTTGACGCTATGTACCGCGGTTGTTGCTATACGAGTTCCCACCGTTAACATACTCGAGGTGATGCGATAAATGCATACTTGTTTCTCGGTTTCCAAATCGAATGCAGCGACGTATGAAGCGAGAACCTCGTCCTGATGATACGAAATGTTATCCCATAAGCCATCACCCGCCGCGTTTGCCTCCAAGTATACAAACGCCGAGATTGATTGCCGAGTCAAGTGCAAAGCTTGCGTGCTTTCTCCGTGTAGGATTCAAAGAGGAGGAACTTGCTCAAGTCGAGCATTGAAAGCCTGGCCTGGTAGACGATGTCCACTAGCTTAAAGAGTTACGAATTTCCACGTCTCTTGATCATCAAAACATATAAACGTAACTAATAGAAGAAGCGACTATAGGCGTATCGAGTAAGGGAAGAAAGTTGTTGTGAAGCGGCGGACATTTCTACATTTTGTGAAACAAATTTTCCCTGTTAGTGGTCAGAAAA
Organism: Hyalella azteca; assembly: GCF_000764305.2. Classification (NCBI taxonomy): domain Eukaryota; kingdom Metazoa; phylum Arthropoda; class Malacostraca; order Amphipoda; family Hyalellidae; genus Hyalella; species Hyalella azteca. The sequence goes on along the minus strand of NW_025935823.1, from coordinate 46,949 downwards.
ATATTTAAACGCTTGTAAATTAAGTAATTAATGGAATATATGCTTGAATGAACTTAAGACCTAACAACAAAGATATACCAGGACGTGCCGTATTGGACACTGCAGGCTGAATGCAGGAACGTTTCTAACGTCCATCATCATCTGAGGCTCGGTAATCTTGAAGTTGATCACGCATCATGCGACATCAAAGGGAGAAACTCAAGCTGCCGTGATTGATAAATAATGAGCGGAGAAATGAATAATTGTAATTTTTTAACGAACTATCTGCACGAGAAGTTTAAGCTAAGTAACTGAACCCTAAGAAGAAAAATAAGAAAGTTGATACTATAAATCCAAAACGAATACTTTTTTTAACAGATCTGTCAGGCTAAGCTGATCTGTAGCCAGGAATAAAGTTTCGTGCGAGAAGCCATCTATAATCGGTGACGTTTTATCTTTCGTTAAGTGATCTATCATCAATGATGATTTGTCGTTCGATAAGCGATCGATCATCACTGCTGATTTTCGTTTGATGGATGATACATCATAAATTAACTTTCGTTCGCAAAACGATTCTCAGCGGGATGTCGCGTGGAACAGTTTTTATTTTATTTTTAAAGAAGGAAGAGCTCGAATGCCAGTAATTCACACTTCATTTTTGATCAATTAACAAAAACAATAGAAATCAAATAAGATGAGTTTCAACGCATATTATTTATCAAAAAATATTTGGATAAAAATTTAAAATTGCAAATAACAGTATAATATATTAAGAATCTAAAAATGAATATGAAATAACTACTAAATTGAATACATAAATGATGTAAATTGCAGTATCTTGCAATTCATGGCTAACGTAATCTGTCTGGCGATAGCACGAAAATAGAGCAATTCCATTGTGTGGACAAAAAGGGAATTTATTCCGTCGTTCCAAAAAATGTAACGACGAAATGCACGCATTTCGTCGTGACTGGTAAAGGGCCGTCAAAATAGAATACCATGCAGCCGCCTGCAGTCCTTTGCAGGCCTATGTTTAGCGCAGCAGCAGAGGATGTTGTCGTGCGACAAGCGTGTTGTTATGTAACATGTCTTTTGTTAGCAAGACAATGCTAGACTTGACACCGTTTCCAGCTGTAGCCGTACACAGAGCTACCGCTCTTGCTAAGCAAGCTTGAACCTTGTGTGTCTTACTCTTTGTCTTTCAAATGAAGTCATTTGGGTCACAACTCCACAGGCGCCCGAACACAACTTCTGACCTGAGTGAAGCTAATTGATCTCTAAACCTGCGCGACTTTCATGCGAAGATAAAGCGTATAAAAAGCCACAACTCACTCGATTGTTAAATAAAAAAAAATACGCGATAACTGCAACCCACAGGAGACTGTCTGTACACTCGCTGTTCGAGCAACGTATGGTGTACGCTTCAGCACCACAAATGGAGGTGACAAAGAAAATTTCGGCGCAATGCCGATATAAATAAACGTTATGTTTTTACCTGCTACTTTAATGGAAATTCGCTCAAGAGGCGCTATATTGCACACTGAAGAAAGCAAAACATTTTTAACAGCAGCGTCTTATGAAGAGATCTTAATGGCACGTCTTTCGAATTAAAGTGTATGAATTTGAAACCTAGCACCCTCATCGCAAAATGTCTAGGACCAAACGCTTTAAATTTGATCAGCATAGTTTACAAAGCAGAGTGATGAATGAAGTGCACAGAGGTAAGCGTTTCCTGTAGCTCGAAGCTCACAAAAACACCGCAATAGCTGATAAGCTTAGAGATAAAAGGCGCCATAAATTGGCCTATTATTTGATTAAAAGGATCAGCTCGAGAGGTGGAATAGAATGCAAATAAACTAATAACGGTAATGAGTTCAACGGCACTAGAAGTGCGAAACGTACTTTCGTATGAATCTTGATCATTGATCGAGAGCAAGAGCAGTACAAATTAAGTTCAATAATGCTCAGCAAATCGGCACTTGTATCTTAATTCACTCAATTGACGGAGGGCAACACTAGAACACAGCGACGAATAAAACTTCACCAAACATTGCCAATACTACACTGTTAGAAAAATTACCGTTAACGGTATTATACCGGCGTTTCAGTGGCCGGTCAGCACGTGAAAGAAACACCGTGTCGCCGTTTTTATTCTAATTTAACACTAGAAATCCGTAAAACATCTGATAAAAACGGCGAAACAGTTTATTTTCACGGGGCCATCGGCCACCAGAACGCCAGTGGGACCGTTTTTTCACCGTTTTTTCTAACAGTGTACAGAACTTTTTTATTGATTTATGTAAGCCTTATATTTTTCAAAATAAATAGAGTATATCAATTACGGTACGGTACAAACATACAAAAAACACGTCCGCAGAAAAACCCAGGCATAGGTAAGACGAATTTTAGAATGCATCGTCATATATAGGTCCAACAATCGTATAGACGTTATTTTAATGATTATTTTATAGCACACAAGTACGCAACTCGAAGGAACAACCATCATATAAATTGCGAGCATATCAATACTGTATAATGGCACCGACTTCACCGGCAATAAAAAAGTGATATAATCTATTCAAAGTCCATCTCATTTACGAGGTGCTCTCGAAAAGGTCAGTTACGTCTCGAGATATGAACGAGGTATCGCTATAGCACAAGCTCGTTATCAGGCCTAATTCGGCTCATGAAAATAACGTACAACCTTGATTGCCACGTCTGGCTTGTCTGGCCCATTGTGTTTCACTAGGAAGTACTATAACCTAACAAATCTTGTATGGATTAGGCATCGCAATTACCGACATAACACAAGAGAGTAATTTTTATAAGTTCCTACAATTTTCGAGAGATCTTTGGTAACTTTTAACAAAAGACATTGGCCAGAAAACCCATACGTATAGGTAAGTTAGAATAAAAACTTGTTTCCCCAAAAAAATTTACTGCTAAATCAGGCAAAAATATTACACTCATATAATTCTGTGCATACATGCACAACTATCAAACTAGTTAAAATAAACAACTATATTATTAGTTTGGTAACGAATAAATATAAAACTTGCAATTGAGAGGATATCATGCACTCGTGTATCCGTAAAATATTTTCCAGCTGCACATCACTGTTTCCTGAAGAAAAATATATTTCACAAGAAAGTTGCCAGCGTATGTAAGCAAGAGGTTTCTTCGACTATTGTGTCGGCAATTGCATTAGAATATAACAAAGAATTTCGAAGTTTCTATGCAAAAAATATCTAAAAGGTGCATGGAATACGCAAATGTCACGTCGCGGTGCCGCATAAATAACGGAGCTTTCGTAAATTCTGGTCCGATCGAATACGAGCCCTCGAAATTCTTGAAACTTGTCATTCCTCTAGCCGTCTAGCGCATCCATGCCGAACTATAGCGTGAAAATAAACGAAAAATTTTCCCCATTGAGCATCGCTGGGAGTTATCAGGCTGCAAGCTGCGAAGTATTCATTTTTCAGGGACCCTTTCTGACACTTGTAGCAGGATTCAACGACATACCATCATTACAATTGACAATTCACGAGGCTGCTCTGCCCTTCAGTTTTCTTTCACTTAAAGATTGATGTAAAATGTCATCAGTACTAAAAGCACTAAAAAGCATAGAAGAGCTATGGGAAAATTGCCGTTTATTCAGTACCTTTTCGCGTGCACTTGGACGTCCACAGATTTATAACTCAATTCTGTAGAATGCGAAGCTAGGGGTAGAAATTCGATGATAATTAAGCTGTCCATTTCGCAGGATCGTTCTTGCTCAAACAATTTTTGGCTATTTTTTCTATTTTTGGGTTATAAAAGTACATCGTTTGCACCCAATGACAAACGTCTTCGATCAGCCTGTAATTTTGGCACGCGAGCCGAGGAATTTCTTCCAATTTCTCTTCGCGTTGTGAGGAAGATGGCAATCAGGGTTCATTTAGCACCATATTGACACGGTCAGCCATGCATAATCTTGCATCGATGATCTAAATCAGGCTCTCGAAATAGAAGAAAAATCTACTTCGCCCACACGAACGCTGGGTTATTTATGCGAATACTGGACCAATAAATTGTGTGAAAAATATTATCAATTTTGGATGCCAGAGACGTAAAAATTGCTGCGTCGATGTTATTGCCAACGTCTTATTTTGGAAACAGAAAATCTATGTTATCTGAAAATATCAAACCAAACATCGTATTGGCTATCGAAAAAAATGTTAATTCTCATTGAAATTTAATCTAGACTGGACGAAGAAATTATTCCACAGCAGTACTTTTGTTGATCTGCTTCCAGCACTACCTTGCAAGAAAATATTTAGGTAATATAAACCGTTATTATAAAGATTGATATGAAATTTCTACATTTATGATGGAGAAATTTCATCTTGAAGATTGATGCAAAACATCATCCAATTATAATTGAGAAATTTCATAAATAAGAAATCAATTTTCCAATGTCTGCGCGTTTTCAACCCGGATAATTCGACGACTTTGATCCCGTTGCAAAAATATCAGGGATGTGAACGCAGATAACTTCACCGACTATGCCCCGCAACAGAGTCCTGAGCGCACTCACTCTGTTCCAGATTTGGGGCGAGTCCGCAATTCTCGTCCGTGAGCAAATTTGCCGGGATACGGAGGCTTTCGAAGCGGGCAAGATTAGAAAGTTCTGTCGCGACGGCGAACCCAAGGGCTATGTAACGGGAGCCTAAGTCAATTTGTCCGGTAGCGCTTCAGTGCACGTTGCTGTTTATGGATGCAGTCTGTTATATGGCCAGCGAGATGCAGAATACGACAGGCGTGTGCTCGCTGTGAAAGTCCCTCAGGTTTACAGGTCTTGCTTGGAACTCATACATAGGCAGGCCAGCCAGAGTTTCCAAGCAACACTTTCTCCTGAACCAATTTGAGAACAACTGCAAATGGTTTTGCACTGTTATTCGCCAAGGCATTGCTATTACCAATGCATTGATAACGGAAGCATATAAAATATTTATTTATTTAAGCAAAACAAGATGGTAACGACTCAGAAACCTCAATTTAAATGTTTTAAAGTTATGGAATTCTTCTTATCTTCAACGATCGGAGATAGTACTGATTGTAAATACGAGTATCTAATCGTCTTATTGATATGATAAGTAACTGGAGGAACCCGACTCCCATGCATGCTACCATAGAAATGGATAAGCTACAAGGATACATGAATTCGTGATACATGACAATGATCAAGTCTAAAACGTAAATTAATTTGTGATTTTCTCCTCAAATAAATTTTGATTGCATTCTGGTGACAAAGTGGAGGCGACTCGCTTTTCAATGTACGTCAGTACTCAGTACGTAAGAAGAAAAGAAATTTATTCTCATACTACATTCGTTCAATATACTCCGCGTATAATAAATTGTGTTATTGTTGGAGAAATTAAGTCAACAAAAGCTCTCTACGTGACTCGTCTCAAAGACTTCTCGCCATATGACATAAAATTTGCACGTCATGGAGAATCATTTTCAGCGCAGTGAGTATATTATATATGGTAATGCTTGGCAATGAGACGCTCTCGATCTCGGAGACGGATCGCTCTTGTGGAGTTTTCACGGCTTAGACATGAAAATAAATCTCATCACCAGACATTTCCTCCCCATACTGTAGCATTACACATTTGGATGAAGTATGCACAAAAATTATTATTCTGCTCTAAAGCATAACTAGACGCGATTTCGTTTTATGTTCCTCGGGAATAAATTTCTTACAAATTTTTTGACAATATATCAAATTAACACATATGATTATATCCGCAAAACCCATTAGTTCATCAGAATTGAAATATTAGCATCAATTCTGTAAATAAAACATATAAAAAGTAATGACTCGTACAAGGTAATATAAAACTTTTATGAACTTTAATCTTCGTTGTCATATATCAACAAGGTGACAAAAGTTAACAGGCAATGTATTCCTTTCGTTGCCTGTCCTACACTTTGTGCATTGTAATCCGGTAATAATATTAAACAAGCATTTTACTGCCAAGCGTCGACTCGAATTTGTGCACCCAAAAGATGGGTAAGTATTAAAACTAAGACTACGCCCGCCAGTCCTCTAGACTCCCTAAGACTTATGGCACAACGCAGGTCCTTTGAAGGAGGCAAATTAGGTCCTGACACGCGAACCTGACAGTAGCGCCACTGCCACCGAGCGGCCATTCTGACAAGTGAAGTTCTTCCTCAAACTCTCATGTTATTCTAATTGTGAAATGTTTCCTTGAATAACACGGTTGGAGTTATTGACGCGCGGTAATAACCTGGGTTCCGAATTATTACACCAGTTACTTTTTTCATGAGGAACAGAAAACGCAACAAATGAATAAAAAGTATGTTATATAATATTTATAGTATAAAAGTTATATAAAAAGTTATATATATATAGTTTATAGTTATATAAAAACTTATATATATAGGATAAAAGTTAAACGCGACAGGCCACATCAGGCCTACACTTCAGCGCCGAGATCAATATGTTATAACTGTTGTTAAAAATAGAAATAAATTTTCACATGCGCAGTTAGCGGAAATTTAGCAAGTATATTCTAAAGTTAACTGAGCTTAATGGCAAACATGACCAATCAACAAAACCGCAGGCGCGGTGCTTCCGGTTCCCAACTAGCGCTGACACCAATCTTATTTGAGAATTTTTCGAAACACATTGGCTGTTGATGAATTTTTAAAAGTAGTCATGAATGAAAATGTGCAATTTTCAATTTTTAATTTACAAAATTTTCTGAAGTTGATACAAATTTTTTTAAAACTCATTAACAGTTCAGAGGCGATTGGAAAACAGTCTCATGCTATCAGCAGATTTAAAAGCAAAAGCAAGGTACAAAGCACAGTTAAATTTGTTGCGATCAGGCCATCTGTGAGTGAAGCGAGTCATTTCAGTCCAAGATTTTCGAAGTTTGTCTTTGCTTTCGGACGGATTTTCCTTGAATTAATACTAACTATCAATATTAATGTCAAGATTAATTCCGTCGTTCTGTGACAACGATTCATAGCAACTGTGAATCCATTACAGCCGACAAATGAAGGGCTCGATGCATGACGATCATTGATGCGCTCTCCAAAAAATAGAGACTGACACATTGAGCATGAAAATAAAATACAATTTTCTGGAAGTAAGGAGTGGTGCGTACAACAGCTCTCATTATTAGTGCAGCAGAGGATAGAACAGTAACTCTTATTACCCACAGAGTCTTTAGTCCATAGGGTTTGATAATATAATTTATCCTACCTACCCATGGCTCATGCAGTGCAGGGGGTCTGATAACTTGTCCTCACGGCTGGCTCACGCAGGTCTAAGGGTCTGATAATTTGTCCCCACGCCTGGCCTACGCAGTGTAGGAGGTCTAATCATTTGTCGTACTGAGGCCTGACCTACGTGGTGCAGGGTTGTCATTATGTGATAATTTGTCTTCACGCAGTGCATCGCCATCAGCAATCCACCGAACGGCTAGCTACTGCTAGCGCGATTACGACAATTCTTATTATTATCTGCTTGATGCTTGAAAATACGTTGAGGTTTCATAACTCAATCCGTTTCGCTGTTTCGAATGTAGACAATAACTATGTACAAATATGAAGCCTGGAAAAGAATTCATGGAATCTCCTGGAGGTGTAGACGGAATCTATAAGCAAGAAGAAAACGCGGCGTCCTCCGAAAGAAAACGAGTGATTTATAATGAGAGACTTTAATAAACAAGAAAAGTGATAATTTCTTCAACGCATTGAACCACCATTCGAAGAGAATACTTTACTGACAATGGAAAGTAAGCAAAAATAATTTAGAAATGCTATCGATGAATACACCGAGCTATTATTTTTTTTTCACTAAAATAATTTGTCACAACGCAACGTGAATCCAGAATCTATTATTCATCAAGCTCTAGCAAACTATGTTGCAGTACAATTACCGGCTTAACTCGTGAAATTATAACTTTAGAACAAATAGTGATGATTTTTCATTGATTATTTGATTAGGGGCTAAAAATCCAAGCTTACTTAACCACACAATATTCACACAGCAATCGTTATAATTGCTACTCACAAGCAAGCTAATGCTTACCGGATCGACACTTCAGCGAACTCGCCTGCGAACTGGCCTGCGCACTCGAACGCAAAACCTAACTTGACGTTCAACTCTGCCAGCCATAAATCCATCAATACCGAACGGATTTCACTAAAGCTGTCGGATATGCCGAATGCAACACGAGTATCGAGAGCATAACAACGACACGCAGCGCGGGCTGCGGCAGGCAAAAGTTCTCACCTCGTGGCGCAGCCACAGACCGCGGTCGCGACTATCGAACGCCACTTGAGACGCGTGCTTTTATTGTAAAAAAAACATCTTGTATCGCATAAGCCCTTCAGAGTAGCAGGGCAATAGAACGAATCACTTTCAACAATGAGATGACGGTATTCGTGCATACTTTACGTCGCATTCTCATTCCTATTTCACATTTTTTATTCAGTTTTAATTCATTTTTTGAACATCAAGCCCATCAAAAACTTTCCCTGGGGTAAAAGCTGCAACCAATTGAGTATACAAGATTTGATGCTTGTTGCGTTACATAAAAATGTTAACTCGACACAAATCAGGAATAATATCGATGAAAAAACGTGCGTGGATAAATTCAATCCGCTAGTCAAGTCAAGTTCTTACATTAAGTCCTTATTAAAACCATTTCTAGATTAATGTGGGACTGAGTGTTTCCTATCCGTCAAAAAAACTAGGTACGGGGTTCAAATATGTTCAACATCTTGAGACATTCATCAGCTTCTCTTCCGTGGATCTCCTGCACCGCCACAGATCTAATGCTCCGACCGTCCCGAGTAAATAAGTGTGAACGCTGCCTAAACCTGGAAATGGTTTTGTGCGCGCGTTTTTTTACGCCGGGCGGGAACTGGTCGCGCGCATCGAGCAGACCGCTCGGTGTGACCGACAACAAAAGCAGGAGACAACATTGGAGACAACAGCGGGAGACAATGGCGGGAGACAACAGTGGGAGGCAACACCGGGAGACCGCATTGGAGACAACAGCGGGAGACAACTGCGGAAGGCAACAGCGGGAGACAACTGCGGAAGGCAACAGCGGGAGACAACTGCGGAAGGCAACAGCGGGAGACGACAGCTGGGGAAAATAACACGATACCTCAAAGGGAGACAACAGAATGATCAGCAGCGGGAAACAACATATGCATGAACAATAAAGAGTAACAAGAAGAGGTGGTAACAGTGAGAGGATAGGTTGAGACACATAACAGAGCGATGAAGCTAGACGCATTAACAAAATAATTACAGCCGAAGTTAAAGGAGTTGGGATAAATCAGAAACGATAAAATAGTTTAACGGCGCCGAATGCTTATAAATAGTGGAACGGATCTCACAAACTAATAAAATTCAAAAGATGGCGGGAAAATTAAGTGTAAAAAATTATTGTGTAAGAGAAAATTACAGTGGGGGGAAATAAATATTCGTACACTTGAAAAATCGTATTTTAATGTATGTAAGTACACAAACTTAACAGGAAAAGTGATTTAAATTATGTATAGAGACGCATAGTATTCAAAATTGGTGTGTAAAGTTTGGTGGTGGCAACATCATGATCTGGGGCTGTTTCTCCGCAAAAGGTGTTGGTAACATATCACTTATAGATGGTAGGATGCAAACTACCTGAGCATCCTGGAAAATAATTTGACGACTTCTGTTGAGAAACTAGAGCTATCTGGTGATTGGATTTTCCAGCAGGATAACGATCCTAAGCATACTGCAAGATCCACAAAGAAATGGTTCGCTGATAGAAATGTACACGTTATGGAATGGCCAAGCCAGTCGCCGGACTTAAATCCGATTGAAAATTTGTGGCGGTATTTGAAGATTCAAATTAAGATAAGGTCCCCAACAAACATTGAGAATCTTAAGGTGGTGTGCCAAGAAGAATGGTATAAAATACCAGTCAGCATCTGCAAATCGTTGGTCGAGACGTATAGAAATAGACTGGTGTCTGTTGAGCTGAATAAAGGGTATTCAACCAAGTATTAAATTAAAATAATGCGGATTTATTGTTTTGTACGAATACTTTTTTCACCCCGAAAAGTGAACATGTTGCATTGTTTTTTGTTGCATTGAGATTTAATTTCTTTTGATAGCATTTTTGAATACTATGCGTCTCTATACATAATTTAAATCACTTTTCCTGTTAAGTTTGGGTACTTACATACATTAAAATACGATTTTTCAAGTGTACGAATATTTATTTCCCCCCACTGTATAATAATAACTTATAAAGTGCATTTTGTGGTGGTGAAGGAAGATTATATAGAAGACCCCTATATGACCCAAAGGGAAATAGCAAAGTTCAATAAATATACGTAAGAAGTTTAGTGAACAAAGTTTTTGAAGCGAAAAAAATGATGTGTTTACTGACAGCCCTGGGAAATAATTTCAAAGCTATGTTCTTCATTAACATCATAACATAATAAATGATGACTTTGGCAACCACCATTACAATAGCCAATCCATTTTGTTCTCTTAGCACAGTACTAATACTAGTCTATGAAGACCATTTTATTGTGAAGAAGGCATACCATCATTGTACCACTTCAGGGAACTTCAGCACGTAGGTATTGAAGCTCAGGTTCGCAGAAAATTGCACGTTTGTGTAAGTTATGCTATTAATTATCGGCCCAGCGTATGCTGGTTTATATCTTAGACCTCTAACGGAGGTCATGCGGTACGCTAGCGGAGTTCATAGGGTATACGCAATGTACCCAAGTATATACAGTTAACTATCCATTGCAAAGTTAAGGGTAAATTGTTTAATAAAGGTTGTTTGGGTAAGGGTAAGGGTAAGGGTAAGGGTAAGGGTGTTTACACCCTTAATTGTATAATTAAGGGTGTATAATTGTAAGGGTGTTGTATAATTTGATGCAATCATTAATTTCGTTATTTCCATTCTATTCGAGTAGAAGTTGAATGCTACATAATTTGACGCAATCATCAATTTCGTTTTTTTTCTTATGTCTTCGACGAGAATCACATGACCTTGTAGTAAACATCTATTTTCTATAATTTCGTTTTAAGAATGAAGACAAAAAACTTTTTTTCTAAACGGAAGTAAATTGAGTCTATTTTTAAGCGAATGTTTCGCCCAAACCTCCCTGTTGGTCAACAGTTCTTATCATCTACGTCTGTAATAATTCTTATCATTTAGATCAGTTTACATATCTTGTCATCACAATCGGTTAATATTGCCTATCATTTACATTGTTTCACGTTTCTAAACTTTTGCACAATTATACATTTCTTAATTATTATCTGCACAGGTCAACATTCCATGTCCTCCATTTTGTTTCTCATGAACAATCCACGACTTGATGCGCCGACTTTTCTAACAGCAATACATCTAAATCAAATTTTTCTTGGTATGATCAGTAAATTTGAAGTGCTGCTGAAGACCCATAAAATATAATCTATAGGATAGATAAATATTTAGTTTCTAATATGATCAGGATATTAATCTGATCAGTAAATCTGACGAGGTGGTAAAGACTAATTACCCATAATATATAATTTGATTGATACAACACAGGATGAACGGGGTTTTACTTAAACTTACCAACAATAAATTGAGAAAAATTAGTATCATTTGCAGGATGAAGAAATGGTCATAAGATGGCTAAATCAGATTGCGTACAAATTAAGATAAATTACACAACATTGCCCAAATGTAACATACATGCATGCAACCCGTAGCAGTGTCATCATACTTCTATAATGATCAGCACCAAGTTGGGTAAAATTAAATCGACAAGCCCTATCGCTTAACAATATAATGCTGATTGAAAAACACAGCTGCATGATCAATAAATATAATACATAATTATCACAGCAGGACTATCAAAAAATATAAATGAATAATTATCGACGCATGGGGCTCACTCCCGGCCAGCTCTACAGACAACGCTATGTGCTCAAGCCATTGTTTCAGTAGCTGAAACAAAACCTGTTTTCACTTTCACGGAGAGTTGCATAGCAGCATAGAAATCAATGGTGCCCCTGGCCTATATCCCATTAAGGGGAACGTAACCCATTGTTGTTACAACCGTTATATTACCGTAAATAATTTTTAATGTCATAGAACTCGCAGCATTAACGAGTTCGTTAGAAATTTCCCGCGATTATGTGTCATAGATCTTCGCTCTAGCAAAAACGATGGTATAAATTCAAGTTCACATGCATTAAGAACTGTAAATCTCGACAGGCGTAAACATAAAAATGTAATCTGTCGCAATAGTAACGTATTATAAACGTGTCACTCACAATAATACACAAACATCGCAATTTGCCATCGAATACATCTTCGATCGTCGCTTAGATAAATTAAAACTATATACAGTTACTCATCACACGCATCAGTAGAAAAACGTTGAACGGTTTGCAAAGGCGAAGGCTAACACTGATAGGTTGCTAACAACACTCGACCATCATGCAAAGCATCATGCCTTAACGCATCACACACGACCATACACACAACACACATGATACGTGCCATGCATGACACACATCAGCTGGCTCAACATCGAGATTTACAGTTCGTGCTTCTGTGAACAACTGAAGTTCTTCGTCCGTGACAAATGCCGGCGCCGTGCAACCGTTCGGCAAACTCAGTAATTCCCGTCTGACCGATGTTGGACCGCGGTTGATTATTGATAAACGGCACGCACTGCAACGGCTCCTGAGATCAACGTGTTAATAATATCCCTTGCTTGGACAATCTCACAGGCAAGGAAGCATACGGAAGTGATAAGCGAGAAGTATATCTGCTATATGCAAGCTAACGAGACCCAGCAGCTGCATGCGTACATGTAGTTATCCCGCACATGCAGTTATGCTGTGCATGCAGTTATACTGATTAAACTAATTGGTCATTCATGATTGAGTCGATAATCAGATGCGTAATCATAAATTTGGGGAGCCTATGTAATAAACGATAACAAACGCAACACTCCTTCCTGCAGTAATTACATGAAGCAAAATTCTTGATTTTATGTGACCAGCGGACTCGAAGATCCAATATGAAGATCATCAGATATATTTTTAAATATTTGTTCAATCGTTAGTGTCTTGCAGGTTCAAGAAGACAGCACACACTCAACTTAGCTGTCAATAACTTAACTTACAATTGGATCCAACGCTGTTAGAAAAACTCAAGCGGTTTTCCGAATATCATCAAATTGAAAGATAATAAGGTCGAGATTTCCCGATATTGGTTGTGCGCCGCAGAGAGTCAGAAATGACCAGAAAATTTAGGAAAATAATACAACAAAATTTTCATGTACGGCAAAATCGTTTTTGAGGCAATCAAATTTATCGTCGACCTCCGACAACAGAACCTTATCAAAAAATAAAATATGTGCAGTTACTTACAATCTTGACAGGCATTCCCAGAAAAACTTTACGCAAACAACATAGCAAGTCACACACTACAGAGCTCGACTTATCCCATTACCAGAAAAAAGGAATAAATCAATACCTTTGCACTGCACCACAGATATTATGAAGCACATTTATTATTCTTCAAAGGTTGCTCCTACGATTAATTGCCTCAAAATAGATCATACCGACAGAATCAATAACACTTTATTATATTGATGAAGACGCAGCTATATATGTACTAATTATAAGAGGTAACAGGCTTTTTTTGTGTATTCTCATAAATACTACTGATACACGCTTAAGATAATGACCATGATCCCATTAACAACTATGCAAATATGCTGAGAATTGTAAGAGGGAATAATCAAAGCATGAAATTAATAGCAAAAAGCACAACAGGAAGCCCAAGGTATTCGTTCGTGACATCTCTGCAGAGATGAGAATTTCGTGGCCAATACGGGCAATATCTTGTTACGATTTTTATCGAGACCGATTTGCGAGCGGCAGAATATAGGAGGATGCATGGTCGTCAGATGACTGCAATAGCTGCGCTCGCACTCAATTTATGGGCCAATATAAGACAGCTGTTTGCTTCCAGTGATGAACCGAGTGCGCTCGAGAGCTGCCATCTCTCTGGCGCGCAGCAGTGGCACAAACTGACACCGTGTCACAGCCATACATTACTCCTGAAATGCTTTATATGATACTTCGTGACTATGCATAAGCGAATAATGGCGTGATTGACCAAAAGTCATATTCGCAGATTTATCGAATAGTGAATCTTCTCACGGTAAGTCATATTCACATAATTCTTACATACTTTGAATTCATATACTTTGAATTACGCATTTTGGCACAGCGTCTCCACATTTCTGGGGTTATGAAACGATCAGGCACTGCGTTACACTTACATAATCTCTGGTACACTCTAGCAAATAAATACGAAATGCCTGGCCACAACTTTATTGTATTGATACGACTTGATATACTTAATAAATAAAAATCAATGTCACAACCCAGACTTGTAGACTCATATTGATTCCACACTCACTGTGATCGCTGTTATTTAGTAACAGAGGTCATCGCACGATTTAATTCCGGTCTCGTCGTTAATTAAAAGCTTCATTTCAACGAATTTGATAAACCGAAAGAAGCAAAATAATCCGAGTAGATGTTTCGATTCAGATTATTTGAATTCAACCAGCATTTCGTACACAGCCCGGAGGATTTTCTCTAACAAGCACCAGATAAGTTCTAAAGTCTAGCATATTGGCACAATTCGACTAATTGATGACGCTATACATTACCGACGTCGGGAGCCTGGTGAAGTGTCAAAGTGGACACATCAGACGAGAAATACTTTTTAGCATTCACACACAATATTAAACAATTCTGGAAATTTGAAAACCTGAGTAGAAATAGACAAGGAAAATCCCAGTGACTGCTTCAACCAATATGAAACTGAAACATAAATCAAAATTAATTAATTCAATTGCGACTTACATTCCTTGAATTTAATTGGGCGAGTTAAAATTCTTGGTGATAACTTGATCCCAATATTTGGTGGGTACAATTGTGCCTGACATTCTTACAAGCCACAATTTCTTTATTTCAAGCCGGTCTAGTTGAGTCATCACTTTAATTCAAGATATGCAATCATCAAAAATATCGAATAGATAATAAAGTTCTCTGCACCACGTAAAGTTTGCGAGAAGTTAATTCAGAAGACTTCGAAACAGGCTTGAAAACAAATAGTTTTTCCAGCCATCCAATCAAATGCCCAATAAGGGAGAGAGTGAGAATCATTATAACGAAATCGTGACTGCCTAAAAACAGAGGAAAAGTTTTTCGTAATTCAAGTCGGATATAAATTCAAAAATCTAAACGCGTCACGAATCAGAAGGTCATATTGCTCATCGAGAGCCATAAAATATTTCCTTAGTTAGCTATAAGAGCGCGAAGAATAGCCATCTTTCAACATAAGGTTTCCTCTTTCTCAAAGATATTGTCAATTGAAACTTGCCATGAGCTTTAGGGTCGCCATAAACAATTTAAGAGCGCGTTATTGAGTAGTGATGGCCTGTGATGGCGGTTGGAAGGAGCCCTTCCAGCCGCCACCGCTCCAAGGACTTCAGTTACGCCAGTGCCGATGGTTTCCGCTGCATTCTGACACTAAGCTTTATTAAATAAGGTTCTTGGAGACGTCAATATTGAAGAAAATTCGATTCAACACCAGGCTGTTTAAATCGCAAGTTCACAAAGAATTTAAAAACAAAGAAAACACCCAGCAAATTCACCATATAAATCGTCCATGACTAAATATTTCATTTTTGAATAGCTATCACGTATTAAACATTCACTATTTTTACAAATAACAGGCATTACCACAGTATTTTTACAATAATCCAGTACATTATAATTGAAGTAAAGGACATAAATAGATACTTATAACTAAATAGAAGTTTTAGAATACATCTGTCCATGATTTGAAAATAATCTTTATTAATGGAAGTCAATGAATTTCCGAGGGCATCATAAAATGAGTTTTGAATTTCGAACCAAGGTCCAAAAATTCAACACACTTGGTCGCCCTACTGATGACAACACATTAGGACTGAGCTCTTGGTCGCTCCGAAAGTAATATAAAGTTTCACGTTAAAATTGAAGATGCATAGAACGCATCACGTCGTAGAAAAAAACACGGTTCGGTCACACAAATTCGAGGACATAGCAAGTCGTCCAGAGCGCAAATAACAGCCATCGAAGCTCGTGGGAATTGTGCCGCCAATTGCCGTCGTCGCGAGAAAAGTTTCCTCAGATTTCCCACACGAAGACCAGGCTGTAAACACCGAGAATCGCGTTCATTGAGGCAAAGACCCGCATAATTTCTTATTATTGCCACTTGGGGGAAATGAAACGACGTAGTCGTGACAAGGGACCGCTAAGATTTTTCTATTAAATCTGAATATAGATTAAAATGCTGGGACATCTAATATATAGTTTTCCTAATGACTATAACGACTGTCAATCCGGTCAATCATAAAGAGCCAAAAAATTTAGTGGAGATAACTGCGAATACGCACGCAGGTGCTGTGTCCCGTTAACATGCATGACAGACATGCATCTTGATAATCGTTGTCTCGTATGCTTCCCTGCTTGAGGGAATGTCCAAGGAAGGGAAATATATTGATCCACTATATCTGCCAGTCGCTTTTGTAACATCACAACATGTGTGGTCTCGAAGAACGAACTTCTTATCTGGCGGAACAATTAACATAACCAAATAAATGTTGATTCAAGTGTCCAGCAAGATTAATGTTGCTCTTCTGACCAAGCAGAAAAGATAAGTCGTGTTTAGCAGGTCAAAGTATCGCATGACCTTATAGTCGTTGTGATTACGTCATGTTGCTGCTTACATTCAAATGATAACATATATTATTTTCTAGTTGTTATTTTTTTTAATTTATCCGAATTAAGCTTTTATTTAAACTTTTAGAAGATAGCTATGATATGAACTTCCCATTATTATAGAATTCTTATTTGTTTTCATCACTTTTTTATTTCAACTTTGAAAACATAACCATATGATATAAGTCGGATACTCCAAAATTAATCTGAAAATTTTTGCGAAATATTTTAACTTGAAATTTGAAAGTTGCGACCAATATTGGTAAAAATAGTTACTTGCAAATGTCCTCTCGAGTGCAATATAAAGCACGAGATTCACGACAGAAGTCTTTCTTTTCTTGAGCCTCCGGAGACTGAGACCAAAGCCGCTCTCATCCGCAACCGCGAGCAGTGGCCAGAAAATCGGAAACTATCGGCACAGAACGCAGACTTGTCACTGAACGCGAAGCCATGTCCCAGATTTTCACCTCACAAATGCAAACATATCCCAGGTCAATACCGCACAACATAGGATTCCCATTCTTAAGCCAAACCAAAAAAAAATAAATAAAAAATAGAGACTAATCCAAAACGCAGACCTCATATCTTCCCAAAGCATCAAGCGCTAGCACAAATCGGGACAGTTCAAGTAGTCACAAACGCTGTCTAGTATACAACTTGGATTCACTCATGACGCCATCGACGACAAGAATTTTCTACTGTTTTTTAATATTCCAGTAGAAAAAATATTTTCTGGAATATTTTTGGAAAAAATATTCCAGTAGGTCAACAATATTTATTTAACATGACACTGTACTCGGAACTGAATGCTAATACGATTTTCTGATGCATGTGTTAGTCTCGTAACGTCAATGGCACACAAGTCAACACTCAACACTCGGCTAATACTGCTCTGCCATCGCCTCTCGTCTCTAGAAAACGTATAATACTATTCAGTACTTCAATTTTAAGGGTTCGATAGCGACATCATGAATACGAAGCTATTATGAACGCGCTACAAAGTTGCGACTTATGCATTAGTTAGAATATAAAGCTTATTATAAACTAGCTTATTTTAGAGAGAAGATCATTTCTTTTGAAGGCCGGCGACTTGAGTGCTGTGGCGACATTATCGGCATTTACGGTAGATAAACTCGAACAAAATCGACCCAATTGGAGGCAGAAAGTCGAGATAATTGGTACCCTAGATTCCAGCGCAAAATTCAATTAATAGCACAGACGCGGGATAAAAACAATGTTTTTATTGCAGATGCTTTTCACAGTTATTCAGGCATTTACGTTTCGAGACCCAAGTTACCTCTGCGCTTTATCCAACCTTATGAAGCGCATTTTCAGCTACTTTCAACATAGTTTAAGCTATAGCGGCATTTAGGCGGCCAATGTACGACCAAACGTCTGCCGACGATGGCTTACGATGTAGAGTACATGCGGGAAGTTGAAGGAGACGACAGCGCTCGTGTTACGCTTGGCTTCTAATTTGTTCCAGGCCCGGAAATTCGTCCTTCATTAAAGAAGTTACGGGAGACAGCGTCCCTAAGATCGTGCGGGATCTTTCATCACAATATCAGGCTCCCTGCTCCAAAATTCATAAGTTGAATCCTTGCAGAAAATTCGATTCAAGTTCTAGGGGGTGACGATCATAGACTTTCTTCGCTGAAATAAATATTTCAACAGGCGTTACACAAAATTTCAAGAGTGGGCATACAAATTTCGAAATTCCAATTCAGAATTATGAGGAAACATTTCCCAGGTATATTTCATACGCCACTTTGGTTATTGAGAATAATGTCTTAGATCTGTCATATCAATCTTGCACACGATTAATCAAGTACTTAAGTATTTTTTAACAAAATAGCTTACAGAATTTCACAATATTGGTGCAATATACCATTAAAAAATAAATTCTCATCACTCATTTATAGCATTTCTAGATTGCACGAAGTTTGCAACTATAGCATTTCTAGATTGCATGAAGATTGCAATTATAGCATTTCTAAATTGCACGAAGATTGCAATTATAGTATTTCTAGATTGCACGAAGATTGCAATTATAGTATATCTAGATTGCACGAAGATTGCAATTATAGTATATCTATATTGCACGAAGATTGCAATTATAGTATTTCTAGCTTGCACGAATATTGCAATTATAGTATTTCTAGATTGCACGAATATTGCAATTATAGTATTTCTAGATTGCACGAATATTGCAATTATAGTATTTCTAGATTGCATGATGATTGCAATTATAGCATTTCTAGATTGCACAAAGATTGCACGATTGGCTAGATTGCACGAAGAACATCGGAGGCGACGTCGCGTCTTCGCATGGCCGCAGCATCAACATCGATCTCGCCTTCGCTAAGCCGCGCGCAACCGAGAAAACTCGCCTATTTTGCCTCGGATATTTCCTGCTTACCATGAGAAACGCGCCCTGGATTCGCTCAAGCAATAAACTATTGTAAATAGGATAATATTAATTCATAAAAATAAAATCTAGGATGTGATAAAGAAACGTTCAAAATTATCGCAGCAGAAATGTGAACGAGTTTTTATTCCATTAGCACTTTATGTCTACGTAATAATACATCATTAACAGGACGCAGTTTCAGCGAGAAGCCTCGAAAAGGTTTAATAAAATTGACTGTTGGAAGTGAAAACAAATTTCATGAGTTCAGCTGCCACACAAAGAATGTTGAAATTGATGAAGTTGGCTCCGATGTTTGTATTATCAGATGAAAATTAAAATTCATTCCATACACTGACCAATCGTTGAAAGGCCAATCAGAAAGCATTTGAATAAAAAATACAGCACATTTATAAATTCTGCCTTGAAAAATTATTGTCATGACATATACATTGATCAAGAAATGGATTGGAATACCTGATCGAGGAGACGCAAAAATTATACATTGTAATGGCAAACGCTCTCAGCCTTCTTTCCGAATTTTTGCGGGCGGCTTGCCATTTCATGGATGAAAAATTCTACGCGAATATTTTCGCTCATGTCAAACAGAGCTGCGAAAAAGAGCCCCACTTACAGGGTGCTTTCACTAAAACTTCCTCTTTATTTGGCGCAAAGCAGCCAGGGCCTATACTTTCAAAAAAAGACAAGAGATCGTAAGTGCATCAGCCAATCATTGACGGCCTTTCAAGCAAAATCCACCAATCATAGACAAGACAATAGAGCTTAAGTACTTCCGTTTACTTAGCGAATTTTGAAAGTAAGGCCCCAGATGTTGTAGGAAAAGTGCGGGGCAAGGTCATGCATGTGCATCATATGAAAGGCAAGGTCATGAAGTGTTGTGTCCCTCCTAGTCAGATTCCACTCTGCATTAGACAAGTGAGCGTTCGTTTGCTTGCGAGGCGCACTTTTCTAATTGTCATCCATTAACGCTACTAAACGAGCATTCTGTACTCGGCAGTCGGGTTTCTGATCGGTAATCGATTGTTAAGTGGGCGGACACTTTTAGGGCAAGTGGAAGTGTGAATGCAAGAGGGTCTGAAGGTCAGCGAATTGCCACAACACCCGAAAACGTAGAGAGAGCTAGAGAGGCGTTTCTGCGTTATTCACAACGTTCAGCACGTAAATATTTGGTAAAGCGCCTCATTTCTTTCATATGTGAACATCTTTTAACGTCCCGATCCTTCGATTTGGTCCGTATAATTTTTTATGGGGTTATCGTAAATCAATTGTTTACAATGAATGTCCAAGAACTCTACCTCATTTGGACAACAACGTATACGCCAATCCATTGCCAACATACCCGTCAATATGTCAACACCCGTTAACATACCCGTCTGAATGCATTGACAATTAGTGCCGTCATTTGTCCGATGTCATCTTCAAGACAAACTATGCAAAAGTTCGGGTAATGTCTTCGTCAAATAAATCTATTATGCAAAAAATCTTCAAATCTCTGTGATAACTCTCTTCTTTTATTGAGCTATCAAATCAGGAAGTTTCGTGAATCACCCCTTATAACCCACATACACATGGTTAATGGTTTATATATAACATCGAATAAGGATGCAGTCTAGAAACAGTATAGGAAGGATTGAAAACGAAAAATGGCGAAATAAAAGAACCGAAATATGTTAAAGGATTCCAACAAAAAAACACAAAGCGAGACCGGGAAAGGCACAAATGACTGAAGCACAGTGCAGAGCACCGGCTGGAATGGCTCTATAACTCCAAGAGCTTCTCATGTCGGCTGGAATGTCCGGCAATGAGACCAAGCTTGGAACAAAGTGCAGCGTCACCATAGCGGCTCCCTCCAAATTTATAACGTTAATAAGGGAACGCTATTCAAAACTGGCATTCACAAAAATTCCCATTCGAGTTCCCACAGATCATCAGCATCTTCATGTCCAGTAATGGCTGCTTCAATTATCATAATGATTTCTATGAATGCAATTTATATCTCTACTTCATTATACATAATAACGTTAATAACAGTACTGGGCAGCCGTTCATCGCGAACATCAAATTGTTTTCTTTTCGATTGCATTCAATTGCTACGAGTTCAGTACGAAAACGACATGTATCCATTCAACTCGCATTTGACCATTCTTATAAATTGCTTCTAATAAATCTAATAAATTGCTGAGGCTAATCAACGTTAGGAGACAATAGGCAAGTCAATACACAGAATAGATCTCTGACAACCTCTATACAGCACAGCTCTGTACATAAATTTTTTCAAGAGTTAATTGACCAATCGCTAGTGGGAGGATGAGCATGGTTGTTAGGACTTTAGTAGTAAATCATCAGGATTATTATTTTTCAGCCCGCGAACAATGAAAGAAGTGCTAAGTAAACTGAATTTTCTGAATATTTGAAAATATTTCTGAATATTAGAAAATATTTCTGAATATTTTTACTTATTTATTCATCATATTCATAATTAGGAAAATACAGAAGTAAAACTCAAGGAATTAATAAAAAAATATGATTTTAATCTATTAATAATGTAGATAAATAAAAAAACTGAAATTTTAAAACTCGTGAAAACGAATCAAAAATTATTTTCAAACATAAACTTAGGAACGATGTCCCTAATGTTGAAACTGCACTAACTTAAAAGATCAGTTTTGACTTCGTGACATTTTTTTAATGCTGAGAGTCATGAATAATGCGAACATCATTGATATTCAAGCGAAGTAAAGCGAGGCAATGTTTGAATGAAATTCTATGTATGCATCTGAAAGAAACAAAGTCGAAATTCCCATGAGGTCCAGCAAACACTTAACAACAACACGACCTGCATCAGTCGATCAACAATTAATGCAAACCGCCCCAAAAATAATGAAAAAATTTGAATTTTATTAAAAGTGCTACTACAAATCACTTTCTCCGCCGATACGAAGCATTTTTCAAGCATCAAATAATGGTAATGTTCCCCGCACCGACGGGAAGCAAATGATGACAGCCTTAGAAAGAAATTGATAAATTTTCAGTGAATCGTTTTCAAGTGGATTCTATTATTATTATTATTATTATTATTATTATTATTATTATTATTATTATTATTATTATCACAAACGTATTCTACTATGTATGTATTTCTATTATTTACACACACTGATTTTTTATCACGTGCAGAACTCAAGTTAACAGCCGCGTCATCATTTCAGTGCGTCATAAGACTTGCTTTATTCAATTTGCGTATTTATTTTTCGAGATTAATAAATTTGGAGCATTCCTGACTGAGGGATATAGGTGGTCTACTTGAATATAATGAAGCGATTGTATTTTTGAAAGTCTTGGGGGTGATCAGACTTCAATCATTAGGGTTGCGAGTACACAGTATAGGGAAATTGAAAAAATGCATAAAATTAAAATACTTCCAAATTTCAATTTAATGGTTTCAATAAGAATTGAAGTTCGTATTCTGCAATAGCGGTTTAATAGGCTTCCTAATACTCGTAAATCAATACGAATCAATAGCTCAGCGAAATAAAAGTTAACTGTATCGGCAAGTTAACTGTATATTATCATAAAACTCGCACATTCCGGACAAATATTGGGCTTGACCGGTCAATCTTATTGGACGTCACAAAAAAGAAATCATGCCCAACATGGCAAAGAAAGCTGACAAATGGGCACTTGCTGGCATCAATCAAGCCGGGCGTTGGTGAGAGGTCATTTGTAGAGAATGCATACCAACACACTCTTGATGAGGCTCTGAATTTAGGTTATAGTCCGGTATAAAGTAGCAGGCTGATTAACGTCAATTTGTACAGCAAAAGATGAGGTCTCATTGGTGAACAATTTTCATAATTAGCTTATGCCTCTCGTACCTGAGCTATAAGGCACAAATAAATTCACTCAGGACTTTGATTGTGAAGAAAGGTCAGTCAATATTTTTCTATTCCTATAGAAGAGCCTCATTGATGAATGAAAGTGTGAGTTTGTCCACGAAAAAGTTTTTCGTGAGAACTTCACTGGAACGCGAATCAATCTCAGTGAGTGGTGAGAGAAATTCAATGAGGTATAGAAAGGGTCAAAGATCTGTCGAGAATCAATCTAAAGCATGAGACTGTTCAAAATCTCATAACGTAGAAAAAGTTAGCCATCGAAAAAATTACGAGATTCTGGACATCAAACCAGTAGGGCAGGGAAAGCGAAACTTGATGAGCATCTGTCCTACTAGAAAATTCTAGGTCACGTACAAGTCACTCTGTACATAAATGCCCGTGATAGACAACATTTGTGCAAACGCACACCTGTGACGTAAAACTTCATCTGGTATAGTCAATGAAAGAACAATATCCAACGTTCTAAAATTTAGAACGTTTAGATTAGAATCTAAATTAAAACATCAGGTATTGGAGATCGAAGCAGCAGGAACGATCAGCGATCTAATCATCAGTTGTATTCGAAGTTTATGTGCGTTGTTAGGGAATCTTTAAGATTTTCACGGTGAGTAAATCAGAGAATCTAGTGTAAGTTGTACGTGGGACAGTAATCCATCCAGGATTTGTACTTGTACTCGATTGAGGAATAAGTCCTGGCCTAGCCTTCTAAGTGCCGAACGTGCGTGCCGAATATCGCACGATTCAAGAGATCTGTGATTGCTTGGCTATTTCTGTCAGACAATTTTTATTGGTAGTTCATGCAAATTGCTAGTAGGACGAACCTTGTACTCTAAGCCGGTATTCATAGTGGACCAATCAGAACACGTTATTATTTATAGCAAGATTAGTTTTTTTCTTACGATACAGTCAATGATTTAAGCAAAAAGTTTATGTTTCGATTGCTGAGAAAGTTCAGCCCAAGCAAAACTTTGAATTATCAACCGAATTTGGGGCAGGGCTGATCAAGTGAAAGTAATCATTTAATTCAAGATTTTACCTTGATAATGAACACAAATTTGACAGGATCAAAATACAGGATTTTATGAATCTTAAAAGTAATATGGTTGAGTTATTGACTGGATTTGATGATAATCATTGCAGAAAATTAGGGTAGAAAATATTCATTAAAAATATCAGTTAACATTCTACTGTTGCTATAAAATAGATATGTTTATCAAAGTTAGAATCATAGCTCCATTAACTCGTGTATCTGTAAATGGCCATAAAGCTTAACATATAAGCATGGACAGAGACTCTATTCATTGATTTCCAGGCACGTTTGCGTCACGTCTATTCTCTCAAAAATAAACATTATTTTATCTTTAAATATGAGCATTATTACGATATCTATATTGGTCATGTCCGAGGCATATGGATTTCAGCCTCCTGTACTCTGATGGTTTCATTCAGCTCTGACGATACATGCACGCGTTCAAGTATGTATTGAAAATCCTGGTCGAATTACAGGCGGCCTACAAAATGTCATTTTTAAGTGAACTCCCCGTAATTAAATTAATTTTGTTGTTGGAGCATCACTATCTACCCTCACTTGTAATAAATTAACAATGATCGAAGCCTTCTCGATTTTATCCTCTTATAAATGGGAAGCTACGTTCTACGCGAGCCAATATTTATAGATGGTCATGTCTAAGCTGGCAAGTTATTGCCATACTCTCAAAGGGTATTGATAATCTTATCTTATAACTGGAACACAAACTCGAGCTTAGAGAAGCGTTGAGCGAATCAATGCCAATATAAAATGCACAAACTTTCTAAATTAGCACCTAACTTCGAAAAACTTCAGACATGCAATAGAGTCATGCATTGATTCACTAAAACTCTAAATTACTACTAAACTTTCGTTAGTATGAAAACAAGTGTTTTTTTTTGCAAACGCACTCGAAAAAATTATTACCATTACTATGATCAATGCACGTACCTACCTACGTACCTGATCTTCCTACCGCTAAACAAATAGTACGACATTAGAACAGTGACGGTCCAGACCTGTACATGAAAAATTTCAAATTTGTATGCCTGGTCTATGTGACTGAAGATGGAGACTCTAGTTTTGGCTTTGAAATCTTTCCAAATTTTCTTGCATTTTAAACATTTTTGTGAGAGATGAGAAATGTAAATCGAACTACATCTTTCAAATGGCTCCTTTTCACTATATATCGGCAAACACCACGTGAGGTTAACTGTCTTATTAGTAATCCCATATTTCAGCAACACTATATGAATGAGAGCATAATTGAGGATTGAATCAATAAAATCAGTTGCCATTATTCAGAGCCACTATAAAAGAGAATGGAATTGATTGGATTAAATCAAGTAAATCAATCCGTGCTGGAAGTTGCCTGCAAGTTTTGAACTATATCTCGCCACGAACTATTGCCCGCTGACGCACGAGTGCAGCCATACACATTAAATTAATAAGGAGCAGTTATTAATAGAACTGTTTAAGGCGAGGATTGAACTTGGAACGATCTGTGAAAAAAAAAACAAATTTGGATTATATTGGCGAGTTTATGAGCTAGAAACGAAAGTCACGACTTGATTTATTACTTAACTACGAATTAATAAAGATGTTAAGAAAATGGTACCATCGAGATGTTTTCAATAATTTAAGCTTCGATTTTATATTCTGCTCATATCGTTTACAATATCATTAGTTTTACAGAAGACGTATGCACGTAAGACATTAATTTTATTAATAGATTTTTTTAACAGTGAATTTTTTGCCAACATAACAATGAAAATTTACAGGTGAATACTTCTGTTATGTTGATAAATATAAAATCATTTTCACACTTCTTATAAAGCCTTATAACCTCAATTGCGGGAAAGATTTTAGTATATTTCTATCCTGTCGATATCAAAGTCATGAATATGCTTATCGTTAATAAATAAAAACAGAAGTAATGATGCAGTAATGATATGCAGTGACCTCAGCGCTATGATTTTGAGGCTATAAACGAGGCACAGAAGTCTCACCATTTATATAAATACATGCAAGATTATTTTGTAAGGAACCAAATAATAATCGTAATCAGAGAACAAACCAAGGCACCGAATATAGACACAGAATATAGCACTGGTCACGTTTAGAGTATTGTTATTAATTTGCTTCATAAATATCAGCAATAAGAAAAACCTTCGATATTAGTGGATAGAACTTCGTTTATTTTTTTAGGACATCTAAAAAACTTGCAATAATTATATTTCACACCTAATACAACTGATATTGATGATATGCAACTCCTTAATTAGTAGAAAATATCGCATCAAGTGCGTGATGCGAGCTGTTACTATTATATTTGCAGCAAAGTTCATATTGATTCATTTGTGTGATTAATATTGATTCAATCGGAATTCTGTGGCTTCATTTCTTGGAGCTCTTCATCGAATCTTCAGACGTGTTGTCTTCTAAAAATGAGACATGAACGATCAGGAATTGAATTGTAAAATTGCTGACGTCAAAGATTTCGTGTATTATTAACATAAAGAAACTAATGCCGTCTACAGACCATCAACTTTATAGAGCAGAGAACAACTTTTAATCACTATGTTCCCACAGCTTCAACGTTCATTACAATACAAAAGTATACAATAATAATTAACAATGATTAGTCGTACGTCGTGTTGGGATGCGAGTAATTTAGTAATTAATTTCTTAGATTATGGTTGGCATTATTATATTAAATTATTTTACTTATTCTGCTGAGCATTTGACATAATAATTCTCATAGCACCGACATATTTTGAAATTTCAACCTATGTTGGCGGATTGTGGCCGTTGCCTATGCTGTGAATAAATAACTTTATTAATTCTTAAGAATTTAGTGGAGTTCACCCTCTGATTCGGAACTTATTGCAACACTTCTCTTTAATTAACTTCACTTCTTGTTGTCTGTCTGCTACAAATCTTATACTCGATATTTAACACACTTCTCTCTCCAATCGATCTGAAATTTTGCAGACTTGCGTAAACTCGGAGACAATGCATGAATCAATTGACAGATTATAATTTTAAAAATTAAAAAAAAAGATTGAACTAAAAAAATTTGAAAAACAATTTTGTCTTCTACAAATCTTATAATCGATATTCAACACACTTCTTCCTGTCCAATCGATTTGAAATTTTGCACACTTGCGTAAAGTTGGAGACAATGCATGAATCAATTGACAGAATAAATAATTTTGGAAATTTAAATTTTTTCATATATTAAAAAATTTTAAAAATTAATTTTTTATGTATGAAAATAAAATTAGGAATTCATTGTAGGTGTGTAACATCGGAGACACTGTATTCTTTAGAAGCGTTGTCTTTAAAATTAATTTTTAAACGCATATTATTTAAACATATATAACCGTCAATTGGGTGACTGAATTGAACCACAATAAAAGGTATCTATGGAGACAGCAACACGGGCTGCACGCGGCATTGCACTTAAATTTAGTTGTAAGCTGCGAGAATAAGTTATCACTTCCACTTAATAATTGCGTTGCAGTCGACAAAAGGGACACGAATTAAGCCCCATGATGAAGCGTTGGATCATGAATATGAGCCATTATTGACAAATTCATTCGCAGTTTACCAATTAAGTTTATCCTGACTTGG
The DNA here is from genome assembly GCF_000764305.2 of Hyalella azteca. NCBI lineage: Eukaryota > Metazoa > Arthropoda > Malacostraca > Amphipoda > Hyalellidae > Hyalella > Hyalella azteca. The sequence goes on along the minus strand of NW_025935823.1, from coordinate 19,098 downwards.
TAATCAAATTAATTACAACTAAAATTAGCAAATATCTTCAATTCACCGAAATTCATAATGCAGAGATGCCTATCTGAACAATTTATTAATGTATGTATAAACTATCTGCTTAAAATGAGCAATGGAAACAAAAAAAAACATCACGTGTTAATTTTGAAGCAATGAGACATATAGCGGTAACAAGACTGCACATTTGAGGGGTCTGGTTAGCGACCGTAAAATTTTCGAATGTAGCGGAGAAAAGCAGTAGCAGAAACATCTTTCCTTGGCCCCCACTCGACAATTATGAGAGAGAAAAAGTTCCAGACGCTACGAAGGTAAATAAGATGGAGTTGCATGGAAGCAAGCGCTTGTCGAGCATGCAGGTTCACCTCGCAGTTTCGTCCGAAGTTTTTGCTTGAGCTCTTCACTGTAATTTGCTTTAAACGATGTCTCCCAAAAGCAGTTATGCTGTGGCAAACGACAGGCGAAAGTTTCTGACGGATTCAAGGCACAGGACTCTGTTTTGGATCGAACACATAAAAAGTGCTTGAAAATGGCCGAGTCCTTCATTTGCATATTCACAATGCAGATGATGATGAAATGTTTTCAAACTTTTAGGAATTTCTACCTGCAACCAAAATTGGCCAAATAAATAAGTTTAACAGTAGATTAATTTCATCGTGCGGGTATACTGAGATTTACGCCTATCTCATAAAAATTTATGATTTTCCTGAATTTTTGTATAGCTGAGGTGAAGTTGTAAGGCCATTACTGGAATGACGAACTCGTCAAGATATAGATAAGAACTATTTGGGTATTAATTTTTTTTGTAAGTGCATTTTAATATTCAGAATATGAATTCAACCATCTAAATTATTTGTAGAGCGTACAAGAAATACAGAGCATTCGTTATTGAAGCCACTCGATGATAACAAATGAATTTGAACTTACTGATTGGCGTTCAGTTAGCACTGTAACACACCTCTCCATTTGGACACCTAAATTGATGCTTTCAAGCTACGCAGTCTGTCTCCGATGGCTTGATAAGTAAAGACTTTAGCACTTACGTATAATTCGGCTGACCTTCACAACCAATCACTGATGGCAGTCTGCATGCAATCTTTGCACCTAACAATCCCACATAGCGTTCAGCCAGAACAAAAAAAAATGGAATTGGCTCTGGTTTATCGCCACTAATCTACGACCATTAAAGTTGGCAAAACTCTTTCAAGTATTTTGGCATGTTTTTTGAGTGCTTTCATGGCACATGCATATGCAATCCATGAGGAAATTAATTCATTTCCAAACAAATTCCAAAAACACTATGAAACAACGAACAACAAATTCCAAGAACAACGAAAGCGTCTTAAAAATATGTTTAAAATTGATAATTCATGTATTGTTCAATATTTCGGTACGGTAAGAGAAATCTATTGCAGGTGGGCGCTCTCAGAATGACATCCTTTGTTGAAATAAGAGGAGGATCATCGGTGGCCATCTATAGGACCTAAATTGGCTGCCAATTTTGCGCCCATAATTTTCACAGAGGAATGGGTTTTCCAGTTCTGTCAACTCGGTAATTTTCCACGCGCGAGAGAAACGCGTTCAGTGAAGCACGTCGAGGTTGCCTGCACTCGCCTTACCTATAACTGTTGCCATGACGCTATTTGCATGACGTCATGAAAATTCTTTTTATTGCGTCATTTTTTTTTTGTTTAATCCTCCCATGAAAATAATGTATCAATGCCACTAAAAAAAACAAAATCTTCTTATATATCCGCGAATTATTAATTTCAGCACGAAACGACGAAAAATCAATCTTCGATGGATTAAGTGAATCAATCTCTACTTTCGAGATTTCGAAGTGCTTGTGTAGAAAATTATGAGCGCGGTCATAGTAAATGAGACCCTAAATATTTGCACTATCAACTATTTTCACATGACAAGAACGTACGGGAAGAACTCTGCGTGATTAGCGGCAGCGCTATATAGGAGCGTTAGATCAACGTGTGCTACCAAAGCTCGGTGCGATTTTCCAGCAGATAAACACGAGATAATCTCGTTGCTCGGCGCCTGTAATTCAATAAAGATTTTTTCAGGTAACATCGACCGCTTATGCCCACTCACACCCACTCACGGAGCATCTCTTAAACGTTAGCTCTCGCAATCGCAGGAGTTGGCTAAAAAAAATGATGGATACGATTGTAATGCAGAATGAAAAAATCCGTTCATGGAGCTAAATTGCATGGAAAATTTGAAGTAAAAAATGTTTATAGGATTTAAAAGCCTGGTAGGCATACAGTAACGCTAAAAACTCGTACGACAGCATCAATTGCTGAAATTCATGTAAAAATAAGGAAATTCATACACCAACAGACCTATGAAGTGACGCGACGACTAATAAAAAGGTTGTAAGACTCGTGCTAAAGTCAAACAAGCATATAAGATTACTTCAGGCTTGTAAAGGCGCCGAACAGTTTATAACGCTATGATGAAACTTTCTTATCGTTCTTATCGTCACGAGTGTGCCATGCAGCGTGGACAAAGTCCGGACGCATTCAAGGTAATCTATTTAGCGGCCTAAACCAAACAGCGTTAAAGTAATAACTTCTGGCTGCTTGCAAGGCAATTGCTTGCACAGGTTTGACTTACTTGGGTGATAGCAATTGATTAAATGGAGAAGACTTAGTGAACATTACGTTAGGTGGAGGAGACTTGGTGAACATTACGTAAGTGAAGGAGACTAAATGAACAATGAGTGGTGAATAACTAGTAAAAGTAACTTAGTGGAGAATAAATGGGCAACAAATTGAGAAGACTAATTGGACATCAAGTAGAATATAACAAATGAGCATCAAGTGCAGAGGATTAAATAGACATTAAGGGGAGAAGACAAAATGATAATCAAGGAGATTAAAAAGTGAACAGCATGTGGCAGTTTTGCCTGGTCTCACAGCTGCGTACGGAGTCCCTGCTAAGATTGGAGCACCGGAGGCGTGAGGCTGCGACGGCGTCGTCATGGCAACGCGTTCTTACCTGCCAGAGAGAGGAAAAACATTTTATACTAACTATCCAGGTACACTCACAGAAATTTTACTACAAAAAATTGACCAGGAATGATATGATCTACTCACAAATGGAAATAATAAAGTTTTATCGTTACTATTACAATGTAAAATGTACAAAACTAGTGTTTCCAGTATGAAAACGTTATATATGTATAGTTGTAGCTTCCAGGTCTCTGTTCTGGTGGCTTAGATCAAAAGCGACATGGCCGTTTTTGCGAGATGCGCCACTAACATATGAGTAACAATGAGATATGAAACCTTTGATAGAACAATGCCTAACAGGTTAAACTGCTAAGACCCGCCAAAAGTATTGAGGAAATTCGCAGTCTCTAATCCATATGAGCCATAGTGTACAAAAATACAGCCTCCAATCAGATACTATTTGCCGTTTTCATCATAGAAATTTGCAATCAATATATAAAACTCGGCAGCCAAAACTTCAAAGTGACACGGCAGGTCTGTATTTTCCTTGTCAAATGATAGCTGTTTTATTGCATCCAGCAGCGTCGACTTGGGCAATTGAAATATTTATCCAGCGCTTGATTATTCGGAAAATTTGAGTTGCACGGCCAATAGGCAGCAACTCAAAGACTAGACGGCCTACAAATAAAGTGCGCAGGAAAGATTCCAGTCATTCGTCGGTTCTTCATTCAAGACCAAAGATCAGAGCAAAGTGGAAGGATCAAGGATACATGAGCAATCTTGCTGCGTTCTAACTTTCAAGAAACTGTAGCGTATTTACCATTTGTTTCTAAGAACATTCTAATATCATCGTCGTAATCAACAGGTATGTAAATAGTGTAAAATAGAGAAAAATTAATACGATTGACATTGTTTCGCAGTCTTGTCGCCTTTTTAACGTAAAGATACGCGTTTAAGATGGATAAAGATATATGATTAGTCACAATAAGTCACAAGTTTTTCGACGATATTCCAAGTACCACAACTCACTATATAGCATACATCCATGCATACCAAAGCCTATTCTTATTCATATTATTGACCATGACTGAGCCTTAAATAATGTTCATTGAAGATTCATAATAGTTCACCATGATGAGGTATAGTATCGAATTTCCGATCGTTCCATGCACTTGCATGAATGCAATTGTAATTGTGACTTTCTCATTTTGTGGCTTGAGAAAGGTGAGTAATATTGTCATACAAATTCATTCTTCAGTTAAAGAAAACAACGGGGGTGTACATACCAAATGAATGAAAACTTGCGCTAACTTAAAATACTTAAAAGAAAACAATAGCATTTAGATTCAGCCATTGGACTCAGCCACTGGTCACAGCTACATGTCAGTGTCCAGTCACTGAACGCATGCAGCCACTGGGCGGTACACATCCACTGGACTGCCAATGCACCAAATGATAGTAACTGACTGCTTCTAACTGACATCGACAGTCTTTAGCTTATAACACAAAAATATCAGAGAAGTAACTGAAAAATGTAAAGGTAAACTAAAATAAGGAGCACCGTGAATAATTCGGCATTCAATGGGTGATGGGCAGTAAAAGTAAGGGCGCGATTTCGTCATTCTGAGGAGCAGTTGAACCAAAATATAGCCTCTTTGCTCCTGAGACTCAGCTGGAACTCGCCTGCCATTGAAGAACGCCCACTGAAAGAGCCAAGATTTTCTATAGAACATGGCAAAAAATCAAGCAATTGAAACTCCAGGCTTTCGCAAGAGGAGAAGGAGCTCCCATTAATTCTATTTTTAAAAGCACGAATAACAACCAACAGCGCAATATAAATGCTTGTTTGCATGCGATTTTTAACGCTAAAGGCTACCGAGAATGGCTGGTGCACTTTATATGCCATCTAAAAAGAAATCTTCCTGGTTAAAGAAAATTATGCGAAAGCCGTTACGGATCTGCCTTAATCTACAGCAAGATCTGTTGAAGAGGAACATTTTCATGACGTAATTTGATCGCATGAATGCATGAAAGCGGGAATAAATACTTGACTTCTTTGCACTGAATGAATAGAAATATCTTTCGCGGCACTTGTGCGACGCAAAAAATTCTAGTATGACACTTGTTATTATCCGATCGCGAAAAATTTTTATATCAAGATATAGTAGATGAGAAATTGCACCGTCTTTCAAGGCAAACTTGCACTAAATTTCGAATTAACGCTACAACATTCAACCCATAATTATGAGTTGTATGTAAATGCATGACCGTCGTTTCCAACCTATGAAGTTTCAGGCCGACCGTCAGTATTTAGTAGGCAAATTAAGATGATATTAAGCTTAAAAAAACACACATGACATCGGTTAAAAAATCGCTTAAAATACACTAATAATAGCGGATTAATTGCTGCAGTGCCAATTGAAGCACGCCGGTGAAAGTAAAAATTAAGAATGTCATAAGACAACGTGACCGACCAGAGACGCAGTAAACCGTCATGAAAAGCCTTCTATGATAAATCTTACAGCCAGCGTACGTAACTTCCCCTTAATTAGACGTCGAAAACTTCGTAATGAAGGGAGGCAATTTCATCGAGATCGGAAATTTGAGCAAATGCACTGTATGTCTTTTGGTTGAAAAGAGACCGCGTCCATTATTGTTAGCATCTTTATTTCCTTGCATTACGCCGTAATTGGAGAGCGTTTCGAGGTTTGTATGAAAGCATGAGCTACATTGTTCAATAATTTCACTTGAAATCTAAAATGATGAGCGGGATTGAAAGTATTGCCTCACGCATAAATGAGCCTAACGCTCGAACGATGTTATGAACAGGACAAAATTAAGCTCGGTTTCCACGAATGTTGCCGTCTGTAATCCCCGACAAGGAAAAATGACATTCTTTTCACTGAATTACGGATGAACTGCGTTTCCATTTGTGGCCTCATTTCGAGAATCACCTCCATTCTGTAGGAGTCTCAAGCCTGCTCAAAGAAATGGGCGAGGAAAAATGAAACAGCGGGCCAGATTTGCTCTCAAAAGGTCCAACTCGCGAGCTCTAAAGCTTCGGTCGTAATTTGCAAGCTAAATGAGGCACACGGAAGGGGCAATGACAGAGGGGTGGGGGCATAATACGGGAACAGAACACCGACGGAAGGGTAGGGGGCTTGTGTAATACGGCCGAAATAGTCCACGGACGAAGTGGGAGGGAGTAACTATATAGCGTAATACGGGAACAGCTCACTGACTTTGGGGGGGGGGAGATCTGGCGTAATACGGGAACAGCCCACTGATGGAGGGGCTTATCAGATAGCATACAACGTAATACGGGAATAGCTCGGCTGCAAATTCGAAAATTCTTCTAACGCCGTTTTAAATCAATTATCAACCCGGCAATCAACCAATCATGAGTTGCAGGATTCTTTGAAACTCGTTATAAAAAGTCTATGGTGAGCCTACATTAATAAATTAGAGATTTCTTACAAGCTGTGTGCAAATAATACTTATGTATCTCGGGACAGCTCCTGCAATACAAATATCATACATCTGTTCTATTTTACCTATCAATCACGTACGTACAGTTTGCACTTATAATTTAATCAGGTTCTATCTAACCGTTGGGAAAAACTTGTACCGATATAAAGAATGATAAAGTAACCTACGATCCTCTTATTCGTCATTATTTTGAGCATTAAAGCTATCAGTTACAAGTTTTATAGCTATCAGCATTAAAGCCATCAGTTACATGGAGCAAGTCAATAAAAAAATTAAAACCGACAGTTAACAGTAGATATTTTGTGGGCCAAACCAAGCCACCGTCCCGAGAGAAAGAAAGGCAATGTAAGTTAAAATTGAACTTGAACTTGCAGTTGTTGAGCCCCAAATCAACGTTGAACTTAAAATAGGATTCTAGGTATTGGCGCGCGGCATTCAAATTAAGCCCGCGATCAAAGTACAACCTGAAAAAATTTCGCCATAATTTTTTCCTCTAAAAAGTGAATACCCAATCAGAATTGAACGGCACTGTAGAATGCCTCCAATACGAGTTTGATTCCAGTAACAAAATTTTCAAGTTTCATTGAGCTTATACAGGTTTTGGGATGAACATATGGAGGCGTCGAATGGCTCCGAAAGTGACAGCGCGATTACGTCCGCTAATAACTTGTTTGATGAGCCGTGGACACACACAACGATTACGTGACGAGTATCACTATCATCACGATGGTGATGCTCGTCATCACGATGGTGATGCTCGACATCACGATGGTGATGCTCGTCATAACGATGGTGATGCTCGTCATCACGATGGTGATGCTCGTCATCACGATGGTGATACTCGTCATAACGATGGTGATGCTCGTGCAAACGGGAGTAGCAGCTTTAACGGTGGCTATGAAACCGACTGCAGTCCAAACAAAAGTTGTTACAGCGAAAGGCAAACTTGGAAAATGAAATTTCGGTGCAGAGAGACTAAACTAAATGCTTCAGCATTTGAATATTTCTCAGCGGCCGTGCAGCCCTGGTACGCAGTTACATTTTTGCCTGAACTTCAATAAAAAATTTAGAAACGCCAGGTGCACATACTGTATTACTCCACATATTCCTCGCTAATAAATAATAACTTGAAAATAACTAGAATACACCGACCCAATTAGTGACTTCATGTAAATAAAAATTCAATGGCGTCGACTGCATACATTTCTTGATAAGAAGAATAATAGCGAAATTATCTGCAGTTGTTCTGGATTCAAAAACAAGGAATGTGTTTAAAAAATAACTAGAATTGCGGCTAACATTGGCATGTTATTTTATACCGTATTTAAAAAATCTGTTTTTACTACGGCGAATGAAAGATCACAAAATTAGATCTGCTAGTTCCGCAGGCTCAACAAAGAAGCTTCGTAGACTCTAATGGATTTAGAAAAATAACAAACAAGAAAGCTTTCCACGAAAGCCCAGAGAGACCCGAGCAAATAAGATTTAATTTTTCAATTTGTAACAAACGCACGCCCGCTATTCAAGCCCAAATAGAAAGGGAGCGGCAACAAAAGCAAGGCACCGCCTGTCATAAGGCGATATCACCAGCAGAGAGGCTAGCCGTGTCCAGCCGAGACAGCTTAAGAGTGTCGACAAAAAGCGCTCATATCGCACTGCCCTTTATGCGTAATCGTCCTCTTTTTATGCGTAATAAGATGCTCTCGATAGCCCAATGAATACCGGTTGATAACCCAATAGACGTGAGTGCTCGCAGGAACACTAAAGCATCTTTTAGAGCCTCTAGCTTGAGAAGTGTTCATTATTGAGGGAACATTACCACAATTTTGCACGCCGACACTGGACATCGGAACTGTATGCAAGTATTTTATAGTTCCATGGTAAATGTGAAGTAGTGGTCACCATAGCCATGGAGTCATCAATAATCTTCAAATATAAACATCAATTTGGCATAATGGTTTATGATTTTATGACAAATTATGGAAGGAAGGATAGTTAGTGCGTTGATAAATATTCGATGGGAGTTTTACTCCAACTAAAATAAGCCAAAACTTTTCATGATGGCGATGGGACTACCGCCCCCTCAAACGCCATAGTCAGTACGAAGTGCAGACGGGACAGGGGACTGTCGAAAGGGGACTAAGTATAAATTTAAAGTTTTTAATTTTGTACAAAAAATTTATTCGTGTGGACACTCACTCCAGTTTTTTTCTCCACTAAGAAAGTTTTTTTCTTAGGATTGCTGTGAATAAGTTTTAATTTAACTTTTTGTGAACATACGAGTGTGAACTTTTAATTTTTTGACTCTGGTAAAAGAGCTTTTATGTCACCACGCACCCCAATTTCCAATTCAATTGATTTGTCCTTTTTGCAACTAAGGCACCATGATGAAAAGTTTCTATCCCAAGAGCAGTGGATGGAGAATGTCTATCATAAGATCATTTTTTCGAGCGAAATTTACCGATTGAAACTAGAGAGGAGAATTCTGTTAGTATGAAAAGGTAGCAAAAGCCGCAGACTCAACGAAAGTGGCCATCGATGCCGATGGACGGGGCAAAGTAGCGCCGTAAAATGCTGGCTCATGAGCAATTGCATGAACGAAAACCCAACTCCGTGATGCACGAAGGAAATTTCGTGGTTCGCCATGCAAGCGTCTGCAATAGCTCAATTCAGAAGAGAGGTAAATATCCACGGGTTTGTGGAATAGGGAATTAATAAAGGGATTGATGCCCCTGCCAGGAGAAAGAATAATGCTGCCAAAACATCTACCCTCATTCCTGCCTTTTAATAGATAATATTTTCAAATCGCATTTATTAGGAGTTCATTACACGCCCATAACGCTACGATTCTTCTAAAGTATAACACTAGGTATAATAGTTTCAAAATAACGCACGACATCATAGGTTCTGTAACACGCACTTCAATGAGAAAAGTTCGAGCAGTTACCACAAAAAAATGTGAAAGAAGTTACGCTCGTTAAAATAATTGTAATTGCTGAAGCATTCCTAACTCCCCTGATGGTACAGCCAAATGGATTTTCTATCAAAAACTGAACACTGTGTTTTGAAGAGCATTCGTGGAACTTGTTAAACAAGGCTGCTGTAAATACGAATGATTTAAAATTAATGTATTCAAGTTTAAAAACTAAAAGTAAAAAATTCATACTACTTGTTGCTACGGGTGTAACAAGGCTCTCATTAGAGAGCTCCAGCCTAAAAGTCAGCTAAAATTGGCGCTCATAAATTAAGTGCTGCATCTGAATGGACGTCGTAAATTAGACGTCACAAAACTGCTTGCGACTGCACCCGCAAAAATTTTAAGCTGCAGAGCCACTAAAGCCAGCGGCGCGCTAAATTAAACAAGGCAGCTCTTCGTTTTGAATCACAAGCAGGCTACACCAACAGTCCAAGTTTGCACGGCCTGGCAATCTGGGATCTACGACCAAATTACAAACTATCCCAACCGTCACCGGATATTACACTGAGGGAGCGCAGCTACCCTCATTCCTACCCTCGCTCCACGTAACTGCCGCTCCCTCTACGTCTTCCTACTTTTGCGTTATGTTTGGTGACATAATTTATGTCATTGCAAATAAATTTTTTGGCAAACGGAAACAAACTTTGCCGACTCTCTTGCCTCCTTTAGGTCTCTACTATTTTTAATATAATAATACAACAAAATGAGACTCCAACTTTTATTGCTTATATATAAAAAACGTGATAAGGCAATGCTAATTCTTCTAAGCATTAAATTTTTCTGAAATTCCATAAAATGCGTGACTGTGCCAGACACTGGCTCGAATTGGAAAAAAAATCATACAAACTTGGCATGTACCAGACGCTAACACTTGAACTTAAGTCTTCTAATGCATGTCTAGAAAAACATTTGAACATATCGACTAACGCTGTACCTGCGCTACACTTCCCTCTTTTTTTTTTTTGTCCAGGTTCATGCCGGTGACTATACGAGTTTAATGCGTTGCATTCGTACCAGTTTTTTATTGATCAGCGTTTGGAGCGACTGGCACGTGATTTTCCCTAGTAATTTTGCACTAAGTATACATTAGACAGTACTTTAAAAAAATCGAACTGTCGCATTGTTGAATTTTGTACGTTGCGCTTAAATTACTGCGAGATTCTTTCTTGGACTCCATTTTGTAACGGTTGAGCACTTTAGTCTAGTACAGGTTTTAGCTTCGGTGGTTAATGTCAGTTTACATGGTTGAAGTACCCATGGTTGTTGAACCTTGGAGCACCGTTGGTTTAGGCAAGGAACTCACCCATTACAAATTGTCAAGACTTGAGTTCGGTTGTGTGATGAAGTGTTGCTGCAAATTTCCCACTACTGTATGTCAGACTAGTACGAAGTTTAAGTAGGACAGACTCTGACGTGGGTGTTAAGTTGAGTATAGCCGTCAGATACAATGCCGATCCCGACTTGCGTCCTGGTTCCTCTCTTATAGGAATTTGACTCAGACGCCAGGGTGAGTTGTGTGCTATGGTGGGGAAATTCAGCTTGGAATACTTGATGGAATATCGTGATTTTTGTGTATGTACGACTTGTCATGCGTAGATATTTACTTTCTGTTTTCTGTTGTAGGATCGTGCGTTATTCTCGGATCTCAATGCTCCAGCTCTCTCCTCGCATTTGCTCTCATCGCACTTTAACTTCCTCCGCATTTAATTTGTTAGTTCGTTTAACTCATATGCCGCACCTGTTTGATTTATTTAGTTTCAATTTGCCGTTTATCTTTAATAAATAAATTTAAGAAAGTTTGTTTGAGTAACTATCCGCTCCGTCCAAGCTCTTGCTGATAAAACCAATAGGGAAGTTGCATTTAATTTCCGGTCATTGGTGGACGTGACAATTAGACCATCCGAACTTTGAGGTGACGCGATTAATTAGCTATTGTTCAAGAATAGTTCGTCACAGGTTGGTTTGAAATATATGTACGCTAATGGTGATACAATGATGGCATACTCCCCATTCAATTTTCGCTATTTTTGCAGTGATAAATTTAGACTGAAGGTTTAATTTATCATTTCGTGTGTTTTGTGGATATTCCAAATGGATGTGGCAACCGTAATTCAAGTTTACCGCCTAGTTCCGGTCGCTTATAAGGCTGAAATCTACGAGCGTTCAGGCTGAAGTGGATTCCTGAATGGGCCAGGAACCAAGGAATCCTAACTTATATCGAAGATAAGCAGGGGCACTTGAAGAAAAGAAGCCCTAGGGTAATACTTTCAAGAAACCAGAGAAGCCACTTTATTTGGAGGGGAACTGCCACCCAACGCCAACCAAGCCTCGAATGGTTTCGGCTGGTGGATGTTCGTTGAAAACCGACTTTGGATGGCGGCTTCTGTGATAGATTACGGTGGGTTTTCGTTCTGGCACGTAATCGTTGTTCAGGGCTATGGAGCGGGAGGTTTTTCAGTTGGGTTCTATGTAGAGTTTTTACTTTTTAGCATACGGTACTAGTAGAGGAATAAATATATATTTAGGTCATAGGTATTAGGTATTACTGATCAGGGTTTAGGAGTAGAGTATTTTTAGCTGTCTGAGTTTGTGGATTTTGAAACTTGCGGTTTAAAATATATTTTTAGTTTTTATGATAAAAGTTTATAGCCCAGATTTTACCAACTGTTACTGATTTTTTTCCCAAATTTGCCCTGATTATTTTACTATCCCGTTGGAGTAACCAATGTGTGTTGATCGAAGCTCTCCCGCAACAACGTAATCATGATATTCTTTTGCTTTTACGTGTATTAATGCATTTCCGAGTTATGTATAGGAACTTTAAATAAACCATTCATGAACTAAACAAACCCTTGAGATACCAACCAGGGCATCTTTGATCCGCGATTCAGTCTCTCCCAGGTAGGTCGCAGTCGAGGCCTCCTGTAGCCCATGACGGCAGACGCCGCTTTCATCGTCCGTTGCTTTCATGGATGGCCGCTATTGCTTACTATATTAAACCAAGGAAGCTCAGACCGATTGAATTTTTCTCGATAGCATTTAAGCATAGAATTTATGCAGCACATCTCACATCTTGTACTTGATTGAGATCGAATGGATGTTTTGTCATGCATTGTAAAGAGATAGCAGTTTATAAATACCTATAAAGTAAATTGTATAGCTGTTTATTCTATTACAATGTTACCACAGACTTGCATCGAGCGAGTTTGCGCACGATTGAATACAATAATTAGATGGTGGTAAATGGTAGAGTGAGTCATCTGCACAAGAGTATTCATTAAATCATTTAACTGCGTCATAAGAGCGAATTATAACGCACTGTAGTATGTATAAATAAAAGGCATACATAAAGTTCTCTCTGTCACTAGAAACATCATCCATCACTGGTTTCCCCAACCACCGTCCGACCTATAGCCGCTATCTCCACGCACCTCAGCAGGGTCGGCATCACAGATCAGGCGAAGAGGGCTTTATACCCTATGGCACTATACCTCGGGTTACCGTATGCATAATTCAGTTAAGCCCACAAGTGGTTGACCAGATTTCCGGAGTCTTTCCTCAAGACGGCAGCTGGGGAGCTTTACACGCTCTAAAGCACATCGGGGCAAGACTCTATTTGATCTCTTCTCGTCGCGCTCTTCGAACAGAGAAGGCTTCGGTGAATTTTTTAGATTTTTCATGCAGATAAAATAAATCTGCGCGCATAGTTATCTCCATTTGAAAATTATTGTTTAGAAATTATTTCCAGATTATTATTCTGACTAGGAAGCAACAAAATTACAATTTTTAACAACGCTTGATGGTCATTAAAAGTTAATAAATTTACAAGTGAATGTTCTAGTAAATTTACAAGTGAATGTTCTGTTGGAAGGACAACCGGTTAGGTAAACGGGCACTTCATATATGAACTGAGGCGGAAGTCTGGACGACTTTTCAAAAAACGACTTAATCAGCCATCGAAATTCGTACATGCGGATATCGACAAAACCTAAAGATAATACGGAACTCAAACAAAATCGACTTAATAATTTTATATATAATATACTAAACAAGACGACCGTTTGAAATTGAGTGTATAAGGTATTTTAAACTTCTTAATTCGAGTTTAAACTTTTTACGTGAGCTGGAAAGAATATTTAGAACAGCGAAAGTAGTAAAATGAATTAAAATTTCGATGCAATGAAAAACTTGTGACTCGCAAACATTACAGACGAACGCTTTAATTTTTTCAATTTACCTTAAAATCGAGTAAACTTCCACGGCCTACAAAGAAGACTTCCAGATGAACAAGTTGCTCGCAGTTCAAGAGCTTTTCATGCCCCCAAATTGCCAACTTTCTGAAGGTTAAATACAGAAGGAAACGGAGCAAAAGTTTGCAACAAGACCGCCTAATCGGAGACGCTATAAGCAGCGAGGAGAAATTGTGGCTTGTAATTCTCTTAGGATCAACCACTGATTGTTTCTGTCCTGCATTGACATTTTCGAGTTTTAAAACAGAAATAGTTCAAGATATAATACATCAAGTTTAGCAGTCATCGTTGAAAATTTTTAACAATAAAAGTAAAACAATTTCTCTCTGAACATTACTCCACTTGAATTATGGATAACGGATTATATACGTTTATAATACTTAGATCTGCAACGTGGATAATACTTAGCTCTGTGAGTTAATTCTTTACCTAAAAAAAATTAATTGGATTTTTCCAAAGTAGTATACGACGGCTTGCAGATGACTGCACCGATTCTGCGGTTCAGCGTTCGTTGTCTCTGCAACGAAACTCGTACCTGGAAGATTATTTATACTCAGACAAAACTTCAATGCTTCCAAGTTTTAAATCCGTGACGAACGAGTTAATTTTTGAAAGCAAAATAACATGCTGAATAAAATTCTTCGTCCTTACATAAAACTTGAACCGAATATATATTGGAGTGAATTTTTTAACGAGAAAGCTTTGAAGTGAATTGATTCAGACGCAGGAGCAATATACTCGCAATACCGAGCCATGAAAAAAGCCATGAGCTGAACCCATAGAAACCATTGTAAGAAGTGACTATGTAAGCCTCATTGCGCGACGACAGCACACCCATTTCAAATAGAGCCTCTGTCGCTCCTTTCGTAATTGCGAATGAGTGGAATTGTGCAATGCGAACCTCTATACAAGCTTTCAGAAAGCAAGGGCTCTCCCAAGAGTCCGAGACTTGCGCAACGCGGCCAAGCCCTCTAAAGAAAAGATCCCTTGAATTGCCGCCTCTCGTTCATGTGGACTTGTTTGAAGACATCGAAAAATGAATTCGAGGTACTTAAAAATTCAATGCACAGAGCATGAACAAAAAACGGCTGCAGCGCTTCAAAGGCACTGTAATCACGAGCATCAAAGGAGCTGACATAACGCAAGCATCAAAAATTGGCTCGCATTAGGGAATCTCAAAACGGAGAGGACCGATTTGCGCTGAAACAGAACCGACTCCCTTATATTCTGAACAAAACAGGTTTTTCAAGTGAGAAGATTGATCATGAAAAAATATTTGAAATTAGGTGCTATATCAATTCATAAAGATTTCACCTCTCTTAGCTAGGTTAAGTCGAGTTCAATATTGATAACATTTCATCTCATGTGAGAAACGAGTACTGCTAGATTTTTCTGTACAAATATAATAAGATGACTTAGCCAGTTGAGCTTTTGCTATAATAACACGAGTTACAACAAAAATTAATTTTGAATTAGTAATAATCACACTCTTGTGTGCAATTGTCGTTTTTAATGCTAATAATTCTGGCATTTTCCCTAGTTACCATTTCAAACAAATTGGAATAGTCTCCCAGTTTGAGTTTCTTGCAGAAGACACGCATCTATCCATACAGCAAGGAATTTCCAATTGAGGGAAATTGAATGATCTCCCAGATATGCAAGACTCGAATTGCGGACTGAAGGAGCACCAATGGACTTCTAAAGCCAAACTTAAGTCCATTTGGGAGGAAGGATGAGTCGCGTCACGCCACTCGATGATCTCCCGATAAGCGAAGTGAGTAAGATGGATGGGATTTATGTAGATAATCCATCACGGACCCTACACCGCATCAAGAGGTTCCATTCCATGAACTGCGTTGAATGACGGAGATCTATCGTCTGATTAAAGATAGAGGTTAATCATGTTACACCATAGATTTTTTTGCTAAAATAAGTAACTACCTGTTTCATTAGCCTACGAATTTCGCTGTAGCTAATAATCGACAATTCACACCAGAGAGATGAATTTTCCTCTAAATCTCCAATTTTTACAATATGAAGCGATCGAAGCGAATCTATAAACTCACTAATACACGATTTTACGCTCTATTAATTTATTTGAGAAATCCACCTTAATATCTGTATGAAATCGAGTTCACTGTCAAATGAACTCATGCGTAAATGACTATTGTCAACGTAAATGAACATTGTCATTTACGTTGACAATAGTCAACGTAAATTTGCGGAGTTGACACAAATTTAATACAATGGCGTATATTTTCGACACACGCACTCACAATGTTGTAAAAATCCAAGTTAATTCTAAGGAACAATGGACACATCGCCCCAATAGGCCAACCAAATGTAAATTTCACGTCTTATTTTTGTGCAGGGACTGTCTCACTTCCTGCTCTTAGATGAGCAGATTTCGAGGCAGAACAGCGCAAATTGGTTCATACAGAAGCGGCGGCAGCAGAGCAATGTCGGACCAAGTCCAAAGCAGCGTTCTCTGCAAAGGATCTTTTCGGGGCGCCGGCGTTACGGAAATACGGGAATGGATTCCGGAAATGGGGCTGCCAGTGCTTCTAAGCTCCGTATCTGTGCCTCAAAAATGTTGGTCAATTGCATGCAAATTTAACCTACAATTTTACACGAGGCAAATATGGATGCCGTTAAAGTGTTGAGCGACACGTGTCGATGCAATGGTCCATTAGTGCGTTCTGCTAAGGAAACTAACAATAAAATTTCTTCTAAGTAATTGCGTAATAACATTCTGGTGCAATTTCCGACCGAGCACCGGTAATTAATAA
Source organism: Hyalella azteca (assembly GCF_000764305.2). NCBI lineage: Eukaryota > Metazoa > Arthropoda > Malacostraca > Amphipoda > Hyalellidae > Hyalella > Hyalella azteca. The sequence goes on along the minus strand of NW_025935823.1, from coordinate 2,621 downwards.
AATAAAAAATTTACATATACGAAACAATGAAACTTTCTCTGAGTAACCGGTTACAACATTCTGGTACGCTTTCCAACCGAGCACCGGTAATAAAATAGATTTGACAAGAACAGGGCGAGACGCTGCGACTAATGCTATTAAAACTGAAGTATTCGGAGGGTTGCTGTAATAAAGGCCAGCCTTTGTTGAGTAAATTATTCCGGAATATCATACGAAGTGACATGACCGTTCTGAGTACGTATGACCGTAAGAATTATTCTGTTATATATGACATTAATTCAGTCATCTTACGTCGGTAAAGTTAATGATCGAACATCGAGTAGGAATGAAAAATAAAAAAAATTATTATAATATTATAATAATAATTATAAATAACAGTAGCAATACATGTCAAGATAGTGGACAATTGGGCTGCAATAGAGATCGGGGTGGCGACTCATTTTTCAAAACAGCCGTGTAAACTAAGATAATCATTTCGTAAAATAGAATGCAATAACATAAATTCTCGTTGTATTTTACGGAAACAACGAACGAAACACAGCTTGATTCCCATCACTTTCAATTCATAAAAGGTGGTCTCATTAAAAAATATATTATACTCGTAGAATAGGAGTTGATGAAGTCTCTGTGGTAGGTAATTAGCATTGAGGATGCTTTAAAATGCACCCATTCAGAGCAGCCCCGACAACATGCGAAACTTCCGTCAAAACCGCATGACGATATTCACATGAAGAGAGAGTAACAATGAGACAATATCAAGGCAGCCATTGTCACCGACATCTCAATTAAAACTATCGCAATAAATTCCACGCTTCGCTGTAAAAGTTTGTGAAAAGAAACGTAACCGCCGCACGACGGCCGGCAATTGACGAAGTGTGGAACATGGGAGCGACGGCAAGAAATGGCCAAACGAGGTTTTGCCGTGGAACTGAGGTGCAATAACATCGATAAATTCTAATACAATTTTCTATTACCGGTTCCAAGTTTTAAAAACTATGTGATTTCTTGTAACTTTTCATATAACCCAACTAACTTAACTAAGAATGAACGATACAGACCTGCGCATTTCAGCCAAGCTTGCAGTGGTGATATATTACTTTGCTCTTATGGACAGTAGAGAAAAATCGGAATCAAATATATTTTAAAAAGGGCATCCTTCAAATTAATTTAAAGCTGAACAACCACCTTGTGTTCGGTAGTAAGGCAACGCAGTATTAAGAAAGTTCAGCAATAAAGAGTGACAGATATTGAATAAGATTACACTCTAATTGGAGTGACTATGGGTAAAAGCAACTTCGTTCCGCTGGAATCTAAAAAGCTCGCGATAGTATTATTGTCTTCATTTTAGACTATTTTCTCGGTCATTATTTCACTATTTTAGAGTTTTGGCAAATTATTACAAGATTATGATATCACTGTGCTCATGCCAGAGAGTTTGGCCTACTATATAGTTCTCTGTGACAAAACGATTAAACTCTGATCACGCGTTATTTACGAGAAACGTACAGATTGATTCATCCCATAAAAGATCAACACGATTGCTAACAATTCTCTCCCATATCAGAATATTAAGTAACTTTTCAATCAAAATCCAAGCTTGCAGTTCAACAATTCAGATACTACTCTTTTTTTCACAGCCAAAATACATAAGCTGAATTACCCAAAATTTAATCAATTTGATTATTTGATCAAGTTATCTGATGTTGCAGAATTAATGCAGTGCTGTGCTGAACGTAAATCGTATTCAACTTGCACGAGCGCCCTAAGCTCATTTATAAACCAGAAATTTTCCTTGTGCAACTGTTTTACAAACTTAGAAGTCGAGTCACAATCATGTAGCACGTCACGTTACGACATGACTACACAGTACGCATGGTGAATAAAATCAAACAATATTTCAATCCATTCCAGTTCATTCTCTTATCAGTTCCCAAACATCAAAGCTGGTTCTCCGTCCGAAAAATCTGACTAAAAAAATTCCCCCTTCAATGCCACCAGACAGAGAAAAAGATGTGTCATTTTTCAAGCAGCTTCTTGATCAGCATTCATGATCATCGACGAGACGTTCCTAAATCGACTGCCCCCTTACACCGCACCAAGTTTGGGAGGCAAATCGATTACCTTTTACGTACACTTGTACAGGTTATGCTCGCTTGCAACACCTTGCCTAAAAAATATCTGTTCAAGTTACTATATAGCTGCCAGCTTCTGCATATTTCTTGGCAACGAATGGAAAGACTGGGCGCCTATATATTGATTGGGTAATGTCTATGGCGCCACACATCTGATGGGAGCCATGGAGGAAGCGCCATGCGTCATCCACGCCAAGTAGTCTTGCGTGTATGACACCACTTCTGTCACCCCTGTCAAGTAGTCTTCATGTACAGCGACATTAATGCATCCACGCCTAGTCTTTTTAAGTAGCGTCACTCCACTAATCTATACGCTAATTAATCTTCTGATTAGAGAGGAGGAAAACTACTTTTTGTTCGATTAAAGAATTTCGTCCTACTTCTACTTTATTATTATTATTATTTACTTTATTTACTATTATTAGTAATTTTTCCGACACCTGTATTGAACTATCAATCGTATGGAAATCTCGATAGAGTTTTTAATTA